>NC_054381.1:17833616-18148080 GCF_017654675.1 Xenopus laevis | reverse complement strand
GGTCATAATGACCCCTGTTATCTCAGCTGGCTTGATTTCACAATGATGTCTGATGATGTCATAATCACCCTGTTATCTCAGCTTGCGATGTCATAATGATGTGAGTGATGTCATAATGATGTGCATGATGTCATAATGACACCTGTTTACTAGTTTTCAGCTTGGAATCTCATTGATCGTATTGATGAATGTCATATGACCCTGTTACTAGTTTGTTTCCACCTGAAATGATGTTCACCAGTCGATAAGTTTCACCTGGAAGACCTGATGTCATAAAGACCCTGTTATTTCAGCTAGAATCTAATGACATTTGATTTCTCAATGATGTGATGATGTTCATAGCACCCTATTACTAACCACCTGTCGAGTCTGACAACAGGCAGCAGTATAGACCAAGTGGGCAGATCATTTCCACTAATGGGCCCCAATATTCACTACTACGCGATTCCTTGTGTTCAATGAGTTGAATGATGTCCAAAGGAACAGTTCCAGCGCTGACCAATAAAACTGGGGAAGATAGACAGACTTGTGCAAAATAAAAATGTTCTAATACTACGTTAGTTAGCCAAAAAGTAATGTATAAAGGCTGGTAGTACGGATGTGTAACATCAATACAGAACACGACTTCCGCTTTTCAGCCTCTCTAACTCGAGCTAGTCAACGTCTTGAAGGGGACCACATGGGCCCTTCATGTCTCTGATTGGTTCACTGCCTGGTAACCAAGGTTAACCAGTCAGTGTTAAACCGGGCTTGCAAAGCAGGAAGGAGTCTTCTGCTATTATGTGAGACATCCCAGTCACTCCAGCCTTTATACAACAATTTTTGGCCTAACTAAACATATAGGAAAATGTTTGTATTTTGCAGAGCTATCCTATTTACCAGGTTTGAATTATATACACGAACAATCCTTTAATGGTTCCAAAAATCCAGGCTGAATTGTCGGCCCCCCCATACCATTTTCACTCTCACAAATCTGGCCTCGTTGCTAAAAGTTGACACCCCTGCCTTAACCTCTGCCTTACCACTAATGTCCAGTGGAACACACTTTGAAATATATTGTCTCACAGGTTAAAAAAAAATGATTGTAGGAGGTCCACCTATTTTACCAAGCGGCAGAGTTTTTAATTCGAATATTCAAATTCAAAATTCTTAAAAGGAACAGTATTTTTTTGTTTAATTTAAAATCAAATTTGGCTACTTACCTAGTGACTTACGCTAAAATAAATGTGAAATTCAAATACAAAATTAAAATTTCCAATTTGACTCTTGATAAATCTGCACCCTCTAATGTAAGAAAAAAATCGCCCTTTTGTAAATGCTAATAAATACATGATAACGTGAACACAAAAGTTACAAGTTAAAGTAGTTGCCCAAAAAAAAAATCTTTTAGCACTTTAATTGCAAGAATTTTTACTAGCTTAATGCACAAAACATGCCTTAATAGTGATGGCGAATTTGACGCCTTTTCGCTTCGCCGAAAAATTGGCAAAAAATTTCAGCGCGAAATTCGCCGAAACGGCAGAAAAATTCGCCGAAAAAACGGCGCCGCGTCTCGTTTTGATGCCGCCCGCCCAGTTTGACGCCGGCGACCGTTTTTCGACGCCGGCGCCCGTTTGACGCCGGCGGAACTTTTTTTGTAAAAATTTTTTGTGACGCCGGCGAATTTTTAAACCGCGAAATTTTCCGGGCGTTTCCGCGAATTTATTCGCTCGGCCCGAATCACGCAAATTCGCCGCGAATCTCGCCCATGCGCGAATAAAATTCAGCCCCATCACTAGTCCTTAATACATTGGTAAAGGCGTTGAGTGCAGCAGGACTCCTTATATTTGTTCTATATGAATTTCATGCGTCACACCTTATTTGCACCCTCGCTATATTGTTTAAAAATTCAATCTTTCTTATTCTGCATACTATCTTGTTCTGAATTGATTTTATGGTTGTTATGTGAAAACAATAAATATTTCAAATCAGATGCAAAAAAAATAA
This sequence comes from Xenopus laevis, assembly GCF_017654675.1. NCBI lineage: Eukaryota > Metazoa > Chordata > Amphibia > Anura > Pipidae > Xenopus > Xenopus laevis. Next base: position 18,146,094 of record NC_054381.1, on the reverse strand, counting down.
ATAAACAAATAAATAAAATTAGCGGTGAGCACAACTTCCCTTGTTTGTTATAGTTTCATAAACGAGCATGGCCAAGCTCCATGTTGTAGCCCCCAGCCTTCCCAGCTATAGTCATGGTGATCCCAGTGTCCGTCAAAAAAAGGCATGGACGGTTTAGAGGGTTGCACCGAATACCGGTTTCTGGCCTTTCTCAGCCAGGACGCAAGAATCCGTGTCCTGAATCCTCGATTTCGCATATGTAATTTAGGGGCAGGTAGCGGAAATCACGTGACTTTTCGCCACAAAAGATTTCATGCTTTTCCCACCTGTATCATCATGACCCTACATAGCAAATTGTGGATCAGATTCATTCGCAAGTTTGGCCGCGCGAATCTTCACCAGAGATTCATCGATTTGGCTGAATCCCAAAAGTGGATTTGGTGCCATCCCTACTAAAATGATATAATGAAGCAATAGAATCCTAAGAGAATCAGATGAAGTTGGAGTGTAGGACTGCGCCAGATATGGATGACTTGATGTTAGTTGTCCAGCTTAAATATTATAAAAATACCCCCACTTGTAATATATAAGCGGATAATATAAGTTACAGAAGACGTTGTCCAATGACATAGCAAGCACGAGCGTCGAAGGCTGAGTGTTTATATACAGGTCATGGAACTCAGAGTGAATTCTAATATGTCCTCATATTGCAAACAGGGGTTACTTACTTATTATAATACACCACATTTCCAGTGAGTCATGTGAAGAAACGACATCCACTAGCTCTGATTCAGAACCAAATGACATTCACTAGGCACCATTGATAAGCGATATAATCAAAGGACGATTCATGGCTTCTGTTATATATTAGCAATCTCAGGACAAACAATCCCTGTTTTGTTTACCAAGGGAAGGCCATTTTTTTGTAGCTGTAATGCACAAAAATGTCTCAGTGACCTTAAACTATATGAACTAATGCGATTTGAGTGCGCAGAGGACTCTTGTCTCCTCTGAAGGAGAACGGGGCAACTAGATTGGTGGAAGGAGTGGACCACAGAGTACTGGATTATCATTTTAATATTAATTTCTCTAAAAAAACATACACGTATATTACTCCGAGCTATAAGCTGATAAAAGAGTATAAGCCGAGGTACAAAATTTACCTACGAAACCTGGAAAACTTAATTGACTCAGAGTATAGCCGTAGACACAACACAGCCCAGTCTCCCAGCAGCGCACATTTCGCCAAAGCGACCCCCCACAATCAACCGGACTTCTTTGCAAAGTTGATGCGTAACCGAGAATTGCCAGACGGATTACTGTGTGCATTGTCCCACTTTCCCCATTTACCAGTGCAGAGGGTGCTGTGTGATCATTGCCATCACTGTTAAATCTTTCGACTAACCAACAGAGGCGCTGGGTGATATTCAGTCACTGTTATTCTTTCATAATAATCAACAGGAGGGCGCTGCTTTGTTTGATTTATTGGGGGCCAGTCCAAACTTTGTAAAATTTCCCCTTTCATATAACCAATAAGAGGGCCGCACTGTTATTCTTCATATAAACCAACAGACAGGGAGCCTGTGTGATCATTGCAGTCTCTCCCCAACGTTAACTTTGGTATAGGAATGATTGAAAAGTGAACTGCAATCACAGCTACTGCCACTGACTCCAGTATAAGTGCGAGGTAGGACTTTTTCAGCACATTTGGGAATAGCTGACCAAACTCGCGCTTATACTTCGACGTATAATACAGGTAAACCATAAGAATCTCATACAGTGAAAAAGCAACGTGTTTTCAATGGAAAATTATTAAATGGTTGTTCCCCTTAAGTTACAATATCAGCGTCATGATGTGAGAGAGTGCCGACTTTCTGAGACAATTCCGCAATTTGGCTTTTATCTCTTTTTTCCAATTACAGGTTGTTCTTCTTTTTAATCATTCCAGCAGTCCTTCAGTTTGCTTCTAAAATATGCTACTTTCCAAAATTACCCTTAGCAACCAAGCATTGAAACTAAGAGACCTGGATAGTGAAGAGAGGAATACATACAGTTGCAATAACCCAATCAAGCGCCCCAAGACCCTGCGATTAGCTGGAATCGCAAATACACCACCACTTAAAACCTATGCAAGATCTATGTTAGAAGTCACAAATGGCAGAGGTCCTTGAACCATCTTGAACTCTAGGTTACATGTCAATTTTCTCTCCAGATGGATCTATTGCGCCCAAAAACTCGAATCAATTTGCTGCTTTGAGTTATGTCGCCAGAAAACTTGATTCATTCGTGTTCTGGGTTAGACTTGAACCTCGCATATTTGGGTTTTTGCCAATTGGGTTTTTTCTTAAATAAGATATATTTCGAGTTTTCGAGTGCATTCGAGGTAAAAAAAAAACCTCTGACACTCGAATTTTTGATCAATAATCCCTTAACAGAATACTTGTTTTTAAGATGGAGTCATACCTCAATCCGTTGCCACCATTATGTAGCGAGCTTAATCTGAAGGTTTTTTGAGCTTCGCTGTCAGTCTTCGCGACTCAAACTAACCAAATGCTATGTAAGTAGATGACAAAAATCGCATAGAAAAAGCGATAGAACCCGTGCAAACCATCGCTGAAATAATGTGTACTACCAAATATGAAGAACATCTTAAATTTGAGGTTTCAGACCAATTATAAGCAAAGAAAAAAATCAAAAACCTGATTGTTAAAAAAAGGTCCAACTGGATCACAGCAGCCATTCCATTGACCTGTAGGACCTCAACTGCTTTTCACTGCTGACAGTTTTGTATCCGAGTTTTTCCCCAACTCCTTTCATTCAGATAAAAACCTACATTTAAACTTTAATAAAGTGTCCACACATCAACATCAATCAACATCATCGATCATCCATCATAGTGACAACATCTCTGTTGTCACCCGTGTGTTTTATTCATTTTCCAGCTATACAGTTAAAATATTTTTAAATTAGGGATTGTCATCCTGGGTCATATCTTCTTTATGATTCCAGGGATCTTTTCCAATAGTGTCCATATTTATCGAGTTCGCCTTTAAAGTGTAGGTTCATTTTCCTCATTAGCTGCTTATCCACTAGATTGTCCCTTCTATAGCCATCATGCATGTGGGCCTGTCCTTTTCTCCACGTTGAGCATAAACAAGTACCCACCCTTTGACACTCCGAACAGATTTGACCAACGAGCGAGTTTGTCTACAGTGTCCTGGGTGTGGAGCCGTTCCCAAACAGCGTTCGTTAACCCACTGGCCCTGCTGCTACTATTAAGTTGGAACAGTGCATTGATAAAAGTCTGTAAACAGACATTCCGGTCCTCGGCGCCCCTGAGAGAATGCGAGCTTAGCGGCCGAGCGCCCACCATCCAGCGTGCATAGCTGCAATCCAATATTCCAGCACATACTTTTAAATCCCGTGGCCAGGCTGTTGGTGGAGAGACAAGTGCTGAGCCGGTCCTGTTCGATATTGGCAGCGCGAGTTTGAAGCGGTCCAGCCGTTCTCGAGTAAAGAGCCATTTTGGTTGTCAGACGAGTTCCTGAGTACCTAGTGCTGCGTAGGCCTGTTACTGCACTTGTCTTGGCGCACTCTCTTGGAAAGAAGCGGTTCCCTCAATTTGCCCGTGATGTATTTCCTGCCGTGTATAGTACTTTTATTATTCACAACGCCATCTGCTGGTTGTGCTGGCTTAACTTTTGCTGAATGCAGTTTAATAAAGACCCATTGCTGGTTGAGGCTGACACTGTCTGCATAGTGCTGCTGTGGAATTCGTGAGTTACCTCAGAGAAGCCTCTCCTTAATTGGTCCTGGATACAAATTTAGGCTAGGTGTCTTGCTAGTCAAGGCTTATCGCCTTGTCAGTGTGTGTTATTGCGAACCAGTTTGTGGACGTGCTGCCTGGCTTTTCAGCTATTCTGACTTCTCCCACATTATTAAAATTCTCCTCTTCTACATATGGCACCTAGATTTTTGTGTTGCATTCTATCACTAATTGTTCTCAAGTTAAGAAGAAAAAGTTATTGAATAACACATCAGGATTATAAACAAAAACAAAACAAAAACACAAAAAAAACTAAAAAAAAAAACCTAAAAAAAAAATTAAGGAAATTTCCAGTAATAGTACTTTAAGGAATCTCTCATCGTGGATCTCGTACATATGCTATTGATCATACTTGGACTATTCCTGATATAAACTTAGATATGGCCTTAGAACTTTACTTATTACTCATTTATATTTGTAAATTGGTTTCTCTCACTCACGAGCTCTTTACAATGATGCTTTATTTTGCTGATGTTGTAAGTCATGCTCATCTTCTACTTTTGATATACTACATATAGTAAAAATGTCTCTTAATTAGTTTCGTGGAAGATTAATCGTAGTAATCATTTATAAAAAGAAAAAAAAATCCTAACAGCAACTTAGAAAGCACTAAATGTGATGGTTGCCCTTCTTCAAGAAACTCATCTAACAATGATCTCTGACAATGTCCACACTTCTTAGAGATTGGGTTGGAATTATTGCTTTTTCCCCAGCCTAAAATATGAAAGGAGGCGGTAGCAATTTTATTTCACCGAAACTTAAATGCCCAAATTTATCAGAGATAAAGATGAGCATTGGTAATTTATTCATGTTGAAGTTTGATTTATGATAAGAACAATGGTCATTTTATCGATTATGCCCTCCCAAACACACATAAAGAAAAAATTCTTGCTGAATCTTAATCATAGGATCCTCGACTATCCCTCAACCTCAAATAATTATTGTAGGGGGTTGATCTCAATGAGACTCATTGGTCTCTAGACAAGATCTGCGATTCCACTTAAGGCCTAATGCAGGAAAAAATCCAAATAATAAATGGCGTTAATTTTAACTCTCTGGTTTGACTGATTGTCTGCGCAGACTTTTACACCCAACAGAAAGGACTTTTACACATTTCTCCTCCCAATATATGGTTGGGGACCAGAATTGATTATGTCTAGTTTCAAATGACGTTGTTGGTAAAACCATCTCTGCGGATATTGGCTATTGTCACTCTGACCATTTGCACCTGTGATACCCAAATTGCCACTTCTAAGCGTTTCAGAAGATTATGTTCACTGGTCCGTTCCAAGTTAACTCTAGCAGATCACCCCAAATTTCAAAGATGCTTTAAGAAAGGCTGGGATTTATTTATCTACAGCAAAATTCAACATTCTAATAACCCATCTGCTAATGTGGGAAACATCTAGCGAAATCCGTGATTAAGGTGAGATATCAGCCTAATTACAATACTCGACTTACACGTAAACAATTAATTATAATGTTTGGAAGTTGAGCCTTACAGCAAGAGATTGCTACCTTGAAACTAAAACGCCATTTCCTTCCCTCACAAATAGTCAGAAATATAAAGAAGTGTCTAAATCTTTAAAGCATGGTAACTTTAAGAGATTCTACCTTTGCTCAACATTCCCAAAGCAAAACTGGCTAAATTTTAACCAACAATAATAAAGCTAATATTTTGTTTTTTTCTTTTTTTTTCTTTTTTTTTTAATGTTTAGTGAAACCTCTACTAGATCCCGCTGAATAAGACATTCTGCTTTGATTAACGTTAGTTTACAACGGTTCCTGCACCAATAACCCATCAAAATAGTCTAAAAAATCTTAAAAGATTATTACGAATCTCTGTCATTCTTGCTCTGGTCAAATTCTTGTGAGAAGAGTGCAAATTTTCTAAAATGCATCAATACCCCAACTCTCTACAGCAACAGTTGCGAAGAGTTTTAAATTAAACCTATTTCCTATAAGAGCCGAATTATTTCGCACCATTAATAATGGAAATAACTTCCCTCGTATAGAAATAGTTTATTTAAATCTTCCACCATTGTCTCTGTAGAGAAGTTGAGTGTTATCTAATCTCCATCTTTTAGAAAAATTCCACTCGTCCACAGAATTTGACCCAGAAGAAGAATACAGAGATTCGTAATAATCTTTAAAATTTTTACTAATTTTGATGGGTTTATTGGTCAGGGAACCTTGTAAACCTTTAACTTTAATCAAAGCAGATTTCTTATTCCAGCAATCTAGTAAGGTTCACTAAAACATTATTAGCTTTATTACTAAAATTAGCCCAGTTTTGCTTTGGAATGTTGAGCAAAGGTAGAACTCTTAAAGTAATCCAATGCTTTAAAGATTTAGACACTTCTTTATATTTCTGACTATTTGTGAGGGAAGGAAAATGTTTTAGTTTCAAGTAGCAATCTCTTTGCTGTAAGCTCAACTTCCAAAAATTATAATTAATTTTACGTGTAAGTCGATATTTATAGGCTGATATCTCACCTCTAATCACGGATTTCCATGTTTCCCACATTAGAGATGGGTTATTAGAATGTTGTGAATTTTCTGAGATAAATAAATCCCACCTTTCTAAAAGCATCTTTGAAAATTTGGGGTGATCTGCTAGAGTACTTGGAAAGGACCGTGAAACATAATCTCTGAAACCTTTAGAAGTGGCAATTTGGGCTATCACAGGTGCATGGTCAGAGTGATCAATAGCCCCAATATCCGCAGAGATGGTTTTACCAACAACGTCATTTGAAACTAAGACATAATCAATTCTGGTCCCCACCATATATTGGGAGGAGAAATGTGTAAAGTCCTTTTCTGTTGGGTGTAAAAGTCTCCAGACATCAGTCAAACCAGAGGAGTTAATTAACCCATTTATCCATTTGGATTTTTTCCCTGCATTAGCCTTAATGGAATCAGATCTGTCTAGAGACCAAAAATGAGTCTCATTGAGATCAACCCCCTAAAATAATATTAGATTGAGGGATAGTCGAGATCCTATGATTAAGATCAGCAAAGAAATTTTCTTTAGTGTGTTTTGGAGCATAAATCGAAATAAAATGCCATTTCTTATCATAAATCAACACTTCAACATGAATAAATCTACCATGCTCATCTTTATCCTCAGATAAAATTTGGGCATTTAAGTTTCGGTGAAATAAAATTGCTACCCCTCCTTTCATATTTACGGCTGGGGAAAAAGCAATATCTCCAACCCAATCTCTAAGAAGTGTGACATTGTCAGAATCATTGAGATGAGTTTCTTGAAGAAGGGCAACATCACATTTATGCTTTCTAAGTTGCTGTAGGATTTTTTTTCTTTTTATAAAATGATTACTACCATTAATATTCCACGAAACTAAATTAAGAGACATTTTACTATATGTAGTATATCAAAATAAAGATGAGCATACTTACAACATCACAAAATAAAGCATCATTGTAAAGAGCCTCTGAGTGAGAGAACCAATTTACAAATATAAAATGAGTAATAAGTAATTCTAAGCCATTCTAAGTTATATCAGGATAGTCCAAGTATAGATCAATAGATATGTAGAGATCCCAAGATAGAGAGATTCCTTAAAGTACTATTACTGAAATTTTCCTTATTTTTTTTTTAGGTTTTTTTTTTTTAGTTTTTTTTGTGTTTTGTTTGTTTTTGTTTATAATCTGATGTTATTCAATAACTTTTTCTTCTTTAACTTGAGAACAATTAGTGAGAGATGCAACACAAAAATCTAGGTTGCCAATGTAGAAAGAGATTTTAATAATGTGGAGAAGCAGAAGAGCTGAAAAGCCAGGCACACAGTCCACAAATGGTTCAATAACACAATGACAGGCGATAGCCTTGACTAGCAAGACACTAGCCTAAATTGTATCCAGGACCAAGTTAAGTGAGAGGCTTCTCTGAGGTAACTCACGAATCCACAGCAGCACTATGCAGACAGTTCAGCCCTCAACCAGCAGATGGCGTCTTTATTACTGCATTCAGCAAAAAGTTAAGCCAGCAACAACCAGCAGATGGCGTTGTGAATAATAAAAGTACTACTACACGGCAGGAAATACACACGGGCCAAAATGAGGGAACAGCTTCTTCACCAGAAGTGCGCCAGACAAGTGCAGTAACCAGGCCTCGCAGCACCTCAGGTACCTCAGGAACTGCGTCCTGACAACCAAAATGGCTCTTACTCGAGACCTGGACCCTCAAACCCGCTGCCAATATCGAACAGCCGGCTACACTTCTCTCCACCAACACCCTCCACGGGATTTAAAAGGTAATGTGCTGAATATTATTGCAGCTATGCAACGCTGGATGGTAGCGCTCGGCCCCTAAGCCTCCATTCCTCTCAGGCGCCGAACCGGAAGTCTGTTTAAACTTTTATCATCACTGTTCCAACTTAATATAGAACCAGACCCATGGGTAACACTGTTTGGTAAACGGCTCCCCAACAAACCCAAACACTGTAACAAACTCGCGTTTCAAATCTGTTCGGCCACAAGATGTACTTTAGCCTCAACGTGGAAAAGGACCAGGCCCACATCATATGGCTATAGAAAGGACAATCTAGTGGATAGCAGCTAATGAGAAAATGACCTACACTTTAAAAGACAAACTCGATAAATATGAACAAATTTGGAACCCCTGGATCAATAAAGAAGATATGACCCAGGATGACAATCCCTAATTTAAAATATTTAACTGTATACTGAATAATAATAATAATAAAAACAACACGGTGACAACAAAATGTTACATTGACAATGATATGATTTTATTTAATTACATTTAATTTTATTTTATCTGAATGAAAAAGTTGGAAAAAAAACTCGAATACAAAACTTCAGCAAGTAAAAGCAGTTGAGGTCCTACAGAAGTCAATGGAAGCTGCTGTGATCCAGTTGGACCTTTTTTTTAACAATCAGGTTTTCTGATTTTTTTTTGCTTATAATTGTCTGAAACCTCAAATTTAAGATGTTTTCATATTTGTAAGCACATTATTCAGCGATTTTTACCGGTTCTACTTTTTATATGCAGATTTTTTCATAACTTACATAGCATTTGTAGTTTTGGCGAAACTACAAAAGCTCCAAAAAACCCTCAGATTGCTCTAAATAATTCAAATGGAGGTCACTGACTCCATCTTAAAAACAAGTATTCTGTTAAGGGGATTATTAATCAAATCTCGAGTGTTAGAGGTTTTTTTTTACCTCGAATGCACTCGAAACTCGAATAATATCTTATTTAAGAAAAAACCCAAATGGCAAAAACCCAAATATGCGAGTTCAAGTCCCGTAACCCAGAAACACGAATGAATCAAGTTTTCTGCGAAATAAAACTCAAACCACTCAAATTATTCGAGTTTTTGGGCAAAACCCATCTGGAAAAAAAATTGACCATCAAACAGGCTGTTAACCTATTCAAATGGTTCAAGGGACCTCTGCCATTGACTTCTACATGATCTTGACAAGTTTTAATGGTGTATTTGCGGATTCCAGCTAATCCAGGGTCTGCCCCTTATTGTTATTGCAACTTATTATTACTCATCTTCATATTCCAGTCTCTTAGTTAAATCAATGCTTGGTTGCTAAGGTAATTTTGAACATAGCAATTAGAAAGCAAACTGAAGGACTGCTGAATAATTAAAAAAAAACACATGTAATAAAAAAAATAAAACCAATTGCGAATTGTCTCAGAATATCACTCTCCACATCATACTGATATTTAACTTAAGGGGAACAACCCATTTAATAATTTCCAATTGAAACACTCTTTTCACTGTATGAGATCTCTATAGGTTTACCGTATATACTCGAGTATAAGCCGAGTTTCTCAGCATCCAAAATGTGCTGAAAAAGTCTACCTCGACTTATACTGGAGTCAGTGGGCAGTAGCTGTGATTGCAGTCACTTTTAATCATTCCTATACCAAAAGTTCACTTGGGGAGAGACTGCAATATCACACAGCTCCCTCTGTTGGTTATATGAAAGAATAACAGTGCGCCCTCTATTGGTTATATGAAAGAATAACAGTGACTGCAATATCACACAGCGCCCTCTGTTGATTATATGAAAGAATAACAGTGACTGCAATATCACCCAGCGCCCTCTGTTGGTTATACGAAAGATTAACAGTGATGGCAATATCACACAGCACCCTCTGCACATGGTAATGGGACAGTGGGACAATGCACACAGTAATCCGTCTGGCAATTCTCTGTCACCATCAACTTTGCAAAGAAGTCCGGTTGATTGCTGGGGGGTCGCTTTGGCGGAATGTGCGCTGCTGGGAGACTGGGCTGTAGTTGTGTCTAGGCTTATACTCGAGTCAATAAGTTTTCCCAGTTTTCGTAGGTAAAATTATGTACCTCGGCTTATACTCGGATCAGCTTATACTCGAGTATATACGGTATGTTTTTTTAGAGAAATTAATATAAAATGATATCCAGTAACTCTGTGGTCCACTCCTTCCACCAATTCTAGTTGCCCGTTCTCCTTCAGAGAGAGACAAGAGTCCTCTGCACTCAATCCATTATCAATATATTAAGGTCACTGAGACATTTTGTGCATTAAGCTACAAAAAAATGCCTTCCCCTTTAAACAAAACAGGGATTGTTTGTCCATAGATTGCAATATAATACACAGAAGCCATGAATATCCTTTGAATTATATCCTTATAAATGGTGCCTAGTGATGTCATTGGTTCTAATCAGAGCTAAGTGATGTCGTTTCTGTCACATGACTCACTGAAATGTGTGTATTATAATAAGTAAAGTACCCCCTGTTGCAAAATATGAGGATATTAGAATTCACCTCTGAGTTCCATGACCTGTATATAAACACTCAGCCTTCGACCTCGTGCTTTGATATGTCATGGAACTCTTCTGTAACTTATAATATCCTTATATATTACAAGTGGGGTATTTTATATATTTAAGCTGGACAACTACATCAAAGTCATCCCATATCTGGCCAGTCCTACACTCAACTTTCATCTGATTCATTAGGAATTCTATTGCTTCATTATACATTTTAGTAGGGATGCACCAAATCCACTATTTGGGATTCAGCCAAATCGATGAATCCTTGGTGAAAGATTCGGCCAAATTGCGAACTGAATCTGAATCCAAATTTGCATATTAGGGTCATGAATGATACAGTGGAAAACATGATTCTTTTGTGGCGAAAAGTCACGTGATTTCCCTACCTGCCCCTAATATACATATGCAAATCAGGATTCAGGCACAAGGATTCTGCCGAATCCTGCTGAGAAAGGCAGAAACCGGTATTCGGTGCAACCCTCAAAACCGGTCCATGCCCTTTTTTTGACCACCACTGGGATCACCTGACTATAGCTGGGAAGGCTGGGGGCTACAACATGGAGCTGGCCACTGCTCCTTTATAAACTATAACAAACAAGGGAAAGTTGTGCTCACCGCTAATTTATTTATTTGTTTATTTATTTTTTTTGCATCTGATTTGAAATATTTTATTTGGTTTTCACAATAAACCATAAAAATCAATATCAGAACAAATAGTATGCAGAATAAGAAGATTGAATTTTTAAACCAATAAGCGAGGGTGCAATAAGGCTGTGACCATGAAATTCATATAGAACAATATAAGGAGTCCTCTGCACTCAACCCTTTACCAATGTATTAAGGACTAGTGATGGGCGAATTTATTCGCCATGCGCGAATTCGCGGCGAATTTGCGTGATTCGGGCCGAGCGAATAAATTCGCGAAACGCCCGCGAAAATTCGCGGTAAAAATTCGCCGGCGTCAAAAAAAAATTTTTACAAAAAAAGTCGCCGGCGTCAAAAACGGGCGCCGGCGTCGGAAAAACGGTCGCCGGCGTCAAAAACGGGCGGCGGCATCAAAAACGAGACGCCGGCGCCGTTTCGCGAATTTTTCGCCGTTTCGCGAATTTCGCGCGAAATTTGCCAATTTTTCGGCGAAGCGAAAAGGCGCAAATTCGCCCATCACTATTAAGGACATGTTTTGTGCATTAAGCTAGTAAAAATTCTTGCATTAAAGTGCTAAAGATTTTTTTTTTGGGCAAACTACTTTTAACTGTAACTTTTTGTTCACGTTATCAATGCTATTTATTACAATTTACAAAAGGGCGATTTTTTTCTTACATTAAGGTGCAGATTTATCAAGAGTCAAATTGAAAATTTTAATTTTTATATTTGAATTTCACATTTATTTTAGCGTAAGTCAACTAGGTAATAGACCAAATTTGATTTAAATTAAAAAAAAAAAATACTGTTCCTTTAAGAATTTGAATTTGAATATTCGACATCTAAAACCTGCCGACTTGGTAAAATAGGGGACCTCCTACAATCATTTTTTTTTACCTGTGAAGACAGATAATATTTCAAAATGTGTGTTCCACTGGACATTAGATGGTAAAGCAGAGGTTAAGGCAGGGGTGTCCAAACTTTTAGCAACGAGGGCCAGATTTGGTGAGGTGAAAATGTATGGGGGCCGACCATTCAGCCTGGCATTCTTTGAACCATTAAAGGAATTGTTCGTGTATAAATTAAAACTGGGTAAATAGATAACCTCTGCAAAATAAAACATTTTCTAATATAGTTAGTTAGCCAAAAATGTAATGTATAAAGGCTGGAGTGACTGGATGTCTAACATAATAGCCAGAACACTACTTCCTGCTTTGCAGCCCGGTTTACACTGACTGGTTAACCTGGTTACCAGGCAGTAACCAATCAGAGACATGAAGGGGCCCATGTGGTCCCCCTTCAAGACGTTGACTAGCTCAGAGTTAGAGAGCTGAAAAGCAGGAAGTAGTGTTCTGGCTATTATGTTACACATCCAGTCACTCCAGCCTTTATACATTACATTTTGGCTAACTAACTATATTAGAAACATTTTTTATTTTGCACAGTCTGTCTATTTACCCAGTTTTTATTGTCACGCTGAACTGTTCCTTTGACATCATTCAACTCATTGAAACAAGGAATCGCGTAGTAGTAATATTTGGGCACATTAGTGAAATGATCTGCCACTTGGTCTATACTGCTGCCTGTGTGCTGAAGGTGTTAGTAATAGGGTCATTATGACATCATCACATCATTGAGAAATCAAATGACCATTAGATTCTAGCTGAAATAACAGGGTCTTTATGACATCATCATTCCAGGTGAAACCAGTTATCACTGTGACATCATTCCAGGTGAAACAAACTAGTAAACAGGGTCATTATGACATCATCACATACGATAATGAGATTCCAGCTGAAACTAGTAAACAGGGTCATTATGACATCATCACATCATTATGACATCATCACATCATTATGACATCGCCAGCTGAGATAACAGGGTCATTATGACATCATCACATCATTGTGAAATCACCAGCTGAGATAACAGGGTCATTATGACATCATTCCATGTGAAACCAATTATCACTGTGACATCATTCCAGGTGACACATTAGTCACACAGTCTATTTTTCTCATTTGCTTTGTAGCTTCCGTAGGAGCAACACTGCAAATAGGTAAGTGCTGAAAGCTTTTATATCATACAGAGAATTCAAGGTACAGTATTAATCTGTGGTAGTGCCAAGTGGGAATTAATGTTTAGAGATATTGTAATGATAAGAAATGTTCATTTTAAACATAGGAACTAGGCCATTAATAGTTAATATGGTATGTGTGTATGTATATGTATTTATTTCATATATATACATGTATTATAGAAAACACTCGCAGCCAGTGATGTATAGTGTGCACACTGCCTGTCATTTGTCTATAAGCCTAACATAAACAATTATAATTTTGTAAAAAATCATCCCCTATGCCACATTTGTACCAACCATTTTTCATGTACATCATAACTTAAAAGTTACATTGGAGTTACTTGAGCTGTATAAAAGCACTCTACCTGCATAAATACTATATATAGTACACATAATATACATACACACATATATATAAATAATACACAAGAGCCATGAATAGCCTTTATATAATATCCTTTAAATGGCCCTTAATATAAGGTTATTCAAGGTCATCTCAAAGTTCAATGACCTGTATAAAAACACTCTGCCTTCAGCCTTGTGCTTTTATATGGTAATGGATCTACTCTGTAACTTATACTATCCTTATATTTTACAAGAGGGGGTACTTTATTAACTATATATTATATATATATATATGTGTGTGTGTGTGTTTTGTATATAGATATATAAAATAATGTGTCCCCAGTTGTAAAATATTGGGGAGTTATAGAAAAGTTATAGAGTGACTTCATTTATGGATCATCGCTAAATGAAACTATAATATAATCATTGTGTAGGAAATGAAGGAGTAAAAGTATTATCACGTGTTTGTATATGTATATGTGTTTCATCTATATTTCTCTTTTCTTGTCCCCTTTAGTGAGAAAAGGAGTCAGAGTTCTTTGAGCCACAGAGGATGAGTCTTACTCATCTTTTTTCGTGGTTCCTCATTGGACTCTGTCTTCTCATCTCTAATCCATCACCATCATCATCATTTCCATTACCTGGTAAGTGGAGAAAGTAAATACAAAATAAGACAGCTTTTCTTTGTGGAATGGCTGATTGATTTCTAGCAGATTTGAAGATGTTAATCTATATTTTTCTCTTACTTTTTTAGTTTTGAACATCGGACACTTGACTTACCCTGAGGAGAATGTGAATTTGAAATTACAGTCCTGGAATATTATACCATGTAGCTTCACTGCGAACTCTACTATCAGATCTGAACAGCTACATCTACAATGGCTCAAAACCCTAGATGAAGGAAAGAGTTACATCCCCTTGATTAACTGGTCGGGAGCCAATCAAACCAAATTCTCCAAGTCAGGGCAACGGTTTCAGATATTCCCATATCTTCTTCGTAAAGGAAACTGTTCTCTTGTGATTAGTCCTGCAAAGAGAAATGACCGTGGCACTTACAAAGCTCAAGTCACCATTAATGGAAAAGTCTACGAGCCTGTGCCAGAAGTCAAGGTTCACTTCTTGAACACTCAGAACTTAGGTAAAGTATAAAGGCATCCTTAGCAATGCCATACTGTTATATTTGATTAAAGTTTTTTAGATAGATAGATGTCCTTCACCTAATCCTTATTTATCTACAGAGGAAGAAGAGAACTCGACAAAGATAGAGGACCTAAAAGGGAATGAAGAAATAAAGGATCGGCCATTAATCCGGATCAAGAGAGAAGCTTCCACTACCAGCAATAGCAGTTCTGTCATTATTGCACTTGTAGTGGTTGCGGTATTTGTGGCCCAGGTCATTGTGTGGTGAGTTATTTAATTATAGACCTTTTATTTGGATTGAGGAATTACTGCAAAGTCAATTGCCATAATTACACATTTTATCAGTTACAAAAGTTATTTGTTAATGTAACTGCTATTAACAACAGCATCTGCACTGCTTGTCCTGACTCCTCAAACAATGTTGCGCCCCAACCGGTTAAAGCCGCTGAAGAGAACTGGAAGGGATCAGGCGCCTATTAGATTGTTTTAAGAGTCAGATAGCAGTCTCGAAAATGTGCCACTTAAGAACCTGTATTCTTTCTATGTTTGTGCAGGTTCTTGATTTACAAGAGCTTGAAGAAGAGGAAACCCACCGATGCCGAATGGCTGATCACAACTGGGGAATCCAAGACAAAAGTTACTGCTGAAACCACCCAGAGGTCTGTAAGATTTTAGTTCGTTTCCAGAGGCTGCAAACACAAAAAAAAAATTCTGCCCAAAGCAAATATAATTCATTAGAGCTTTCCCAATATATTAAATAATGTTATTATAAAATTCTGTGCATATTTTTCTGCTCTAAAGTATAATATTCCAGTTTTTCTAAAAACATTAGTATCACCCAATCCCCTTCTAGAGGTTAGAATAGTCACAACCCACTCCTTTCCATTTTACTCCTAATTTTTATGATTTCCACTCACTGTCATATTGGAGTTTTCAATCTGCGTATTTCTTTTGTTCAGGATTCCTGCAGATGCAGCAGATGAAATCACAGAGGAACAGCAGCCAAAAAAGAAAAAGTGAGTAGGAGATGAGTTTTTTCTCTGCCACCCTGGCTGCTCCCCTGCTAACCAAATAGTAGCAATGTGGCATTATAATAGCAAGGCTGATGCAACAGCATCTTTGTATGTTGTCCTAAATGTTGATAGGAAAATAACACTAAATCCCACCTGCGACTATTTTATAGTTAAAGCTTAATCACACTAGTGGCTTTGTAGCTGCAACTTGATTTTGATTGATAATCTTTGCAATGGCAGAAGGTGTCTATAGCAAGTTACAATCAATTTCTTCTGTTTGTGCAGGACTAAAACAAAGAAACTGAAGAAAAAATCTGCTAAGAAAATCCAAGTGGCTGACACTGAGGAGGTGGATGAAGAAGAACCTCCCACAAAGTCTACCAAGAAGATCAAGCCTTCCAAGAAATCTCCTCCTAAATCTAAGAAATCTAAGAAACCTGTTGTGTAAGTATTTTATATTGACTAATATAAGCCTTTGTGGTTTTATATAATTTCCCATAAGGGTTTAGATATATTAATATAAAATGGCAACATTAACAAAACAGTCACTTTAGTGGTTTCCACATGGCATTGGATTGGAATAATTCTCATTATCATTTTTACTTTGTGTCCAGGTCTGAGACGACTAAGGTTGAGGAGAGTGAAGTTGAAGAAGAGGAAGAGCGGCCAATACAGAAAAAGTAAGTTTCTCAGTTTTGCTCTTGGCATCAGAGCCGGGTCAAGCTGGCCGGTCGTCCTAGGCAACCCGGCTGGACTCTTGCCTCCCTCCCCTGTATGCATGTGCACAAATGCATGATGGTGTCACGGGATTGGGTGGTAATGCACAGTGATTACCTGCCATTGGTGATGAGCTCTGGGACTAGAGGTAGGCAGAGAGAAGAGGTACGTGCCAAGTTCTACCCAACTGCATCCTAGGCACATGCCCCTTCTGCCTTCCTCTAGATCTGTCCCTGCTTGACATTCCCAGAATACTTTCAGCCACACACCATGCTAACACCTGTGATACCAAAGGCTGGACTGTCACTGTATATCCATGGGTTTTACTGAATGTTGATAGAAAAATGTCCTTCAAACCCACTGTGATTAAATTTTGCATTTAAAGCTCAGTCCCACTAATGACTTTGTAGCTTCCATTTGAGTTGGATGGAACACATTTGCAATGGCAGCAAGTTACATTCCATAATTTTGTTTTGCAGGACTAAAAAGATAAAGAAATCTGTGAAGAAAATAAAAGTGGTAGACACAGAGGAGGCTGACAAAGATGAACAACAGCCAGAGGTTGAACCTCCCAAAAAGTCTACCAAGAAGCGTCAACCTACCAAGAAGTCCGCCCATAAGGCTGAGAAACATA
Organism: Xenopus laevis; assembly: GCF_017654675.1. Lineage (NCBI taxonomy): Eukaryota > Metazoa > Chordata > Amphibia > Anura > Pipidae > Xenopus > Xenopus laevis. Next base: position 18,128,897 of record NC_054381.1, on the reverse strand, counting down.
CAATGTAAGTTTTTATATCTACAAATATACGCTTTTGTGTCAGTATATTGTCTAGGAAAACAGATTTTGATATATTAAAATTAAATGGCGATATTAATGGTTTTCTGGAGATGATCAATTTTTCTCAGCACACAACATTGGATCTGAAAGGTTTTCATTCATTCTACCTTTTGGTTTTTAAGCTTGAACAAAGTTTTATTTTAAACCATTTTTCCATTGATTGTTGGGGTGCAGTAATATATGAAATATCAGCTTGTTTTAAGTCAAATTCCCTATACACATCATTAATCCGCTGGTTATTGTTCTTTGTAGACGTTTATGGGATGTGCTTTTTACTTTTTTATAATGATTTCCAGGCAGCATTGGTTAAGGGAAGATCTCATTAACTTTATCCTGTCTATTTGTTCAGGTTGGAGACTCCTTCCACTGAGGAGACCGAGACTGAGTCTGAAGAAGAGCAGCCTATAGTGAAAAGTGAGTTTATAAGCTTGCTGTTGGGTGGAACCCCACATGTGAATATCATTTCCACCCAACGCACATTTAGTTAGGTGGAGCAAATTGGCAATGGCAGAAAGTTACAATTCATATATATATTCTGTTTGTTCAGGACTAAACCAAAGAAAAAGAAGGAAAAAGCTGCTAAGAAAGCAAAAGTGGAAGACACAAAGGAGGAGGAGGATGAAGAAGAAGATGAAAAACCTCCCAAAAAGTCGACCAAGAAGAGTCGATCTTCTAAGAAGTTTCCCCTTAAGGCTAAGAAACGTGCAAAGTAAGTCTTTATATCTACTAATATACGTTTTTGTGTCAGTATATTGTCTGGGAATACAGATTTTGATAAATTAAAACTAAACGGGGATATAAACAGTTTACTGGAGATAATCACTTTTTCTCAGCACACAACATTGGATCTGAAAGGTGTTCATTTATTCTACCTTTTGTTTCTTTAGGCCAACATACGAGGAGGCTGAGGAAGAGCAAACTCCGTGAGTTTTTAAGCATGAACTAAGTTTTGTCTTTATTGTTTTAAACCATTTTTCCATTGATTGTTGGGGTGCAGTAATATATGAAATATCAGCTTGTTTTAAGTCAAATTCCCAATATAGATTCTTTAGTACATCTAAACACATCATTGATCCGTTGGTTATTGTTCTTTGTAGATGTTTATGGGATGTGTTTTTTACTTTTTTATAATGATTATCAGGAAGCATTGGTTAAGGGGAGATCTCATTAACTTTATCCTGTCTATTTGTTCAGGTTGGAGACTCCTTCCACTGAGGAGACCGAGACTGAGTCTGAAGAAGAGCAGCCTATAGTGAAAAAGTGAGTTTATAAACTTGCTGTTGGGTGGAACTCCACATGTGAATATCATTTCCACCCAACGCACATTTAGTTAGGTGGAGCAAATTGGCAATGGCAGAAAGTTACAATTCATATATTTATTCTGTTTGTTCAGGACTAAACCAAAGAAAAAGAAGGAAAAAGCTGCAAAGAAAAGAAAAGTGGAAGACACAGAGGAGGAGGATGAAGAAGATGAAAAACCTCCCGAAAAGTCAACCAAGAAGAGTCGATCTTCTAAGAAGTCTCCCCATAAGGCTAAGAAACGAGCAAAGTAAATCTTTATATCTACTATTATACGCCATTGTGTCTGTGTATTGTCTGGGAATAAGGATTTTTATGGATTAATATTAAAGTGGGGAAAGTTGAATCGGTAAAGGTTTCATTATTGTTTAACACTCTGTTTGTTTAGGCCTAAATATGAGAAGGAAGAGGAGACTGAAGAAGACCAGACAGAGATAAGCCAGTGAGTTTCTAAGACTTAACACTGTGTTATTTTACTGTTTGTTGTATATAAAATATCAGTTCTCATTATCTTTAAACTCTTTATTTGTTCAGGTCGGAGACTTCTACCACAGAGAAGAGCGAGACTGAGCCTGATGAGGAGCAGCCAAAAGTGAAAAAGTGAGTTTCTAAGTTTACAATTTTAAATCCAAGGGTTCCTCCCTCTTGAGGTACTTGAGGTATCTGTTGCATTGTTACCCACCAATTTAGTCAGTTACATTTCATATATTTATTTTGTCTGTTCAGGATTAAACCAAAGAAAAAGAAGAAAGCTGCTGAGAAAATAAAAGGCAAAGATGCAAAGAAGAGCAAGAAAGATAAAAAATCTAAGAAACCTGCACCGTAAGTGTGTTTTTTAATCCAGAATGAGCTTTGTTTCTTTTAAATTGCTTCTAATATCTTAATATTAAACTGGTATACTTATTATTTATTGGGGGCAAAGAATGATGTACGTTTCTAGGGACAGTGTCTACTTTGCTAAGACAAGTCCTGCTGTTATTCACATACTTTCCATTTGTTTAGGATTGAGGAAACTGCATCAGAGGAAGAGCAGAAAGAGCCCAGCGAGTGAGTTTCTATCCTTGAGGTTATTTCTTCATGTTATTAGAGCTCAGGACCTCCATCAGGGGGTGCTATGGTCATGGGCCCCATGGTAAAGTAAAGGATGAGATGCAAAGCATGATTATTGGGTTAGGAAAGAGGTGGGTGAGGGTGAGGAGGGGGCCCAGTTGACCAATGGTCTAATAATTGAGACCCCATGAAGATAATACCCTGCTAACATAGTAGTACGGGGCATCAGGATTATTAGTGGAAGCCCTAGTGGGATGCAGCTCTACATGTTATCCACTTGCCTCTGCTTTGCCAAGTTCTGATGTTATTTACTTATGTTTTTGAATGTTTAGAACTGAGACTCTTGAATCAACGGTGCAGGAGGATACGTCTGAAGCTGGATCAGAGGAACAGCAGACAGAGATCAGCCGGTGAGTATTGATCCACACATAACATTTTCCTTTATTGCTTTTGATTAAAGGTGATCTATCACCTTCATGGATGCATTTCTTTTAAAACGTAATGCATGATCTGATTACAATTTGTTTGTTTAGGAGCAAGACTTCTCTGTCGGAGGACACAGCTGCATCTGACGTAGAAGAACCTGCTGAACGCGAAGCAGAGGAACCTGCTAAACCTGAAGTAGAGTCAGAAGATAAAGGAAAAGTGACAAAGTTTGTACGGAGAGGTGCTATAAGAAGACGTACAAGAATGACCAAAGGGCCTAAAGAGTAAGTTAAAGGGGGTTATTTACTAAGCTCCGAATACCCGAAATTCCCCGAAATGTTGTGATCTTTTTTATAAAATTGGATTTTTAAAAAAATCACAATTTTTTCAGAATTTATTAAACCCCAAGGGCTAAAAAGCCTGAATATAAAAACACGGCATCTTAAACCTACAATTTGTTTGTTTAGGAGCAAGACTTCTCTGTCGGAGGACACAGCTGCATCTGACGTAGAAGAACCTGCTGAAGGTGAAGCAGAGGAACCTGCTAAAACTGAAGCAGAGGAAACAGCTAAACCTGAAGTAGAGTCAGAAGATGAAGGAAAAGTGACAAAGTTTGTACGGAGAGATGCTATAAGAAGACGTACAAGAATGACCAAAGGGGATACTGATACTGAGAGGCCTAAAGAGTAAGTCTTTTAAATTCAGTGTTTTTAGTGCTACACAACCTCTGTCTTTATCCGATCATATTCATTCAGGTCTGTGTCTATTTTAGTAAAGCTTTAATTAGTAGATCACTGACTCACACTTATTCTAATGATTTATTCTTCACATAGAATTGAACATTCGTTACTTATCTGTGTAATTCTTGTGTGTTTAGGATTAAGCATCCCAAGCCTTCTGATGAGGCTGAAGCAGAGTCAGAAGAACCTCGTGCTGAGGCTGAAGCAGAGGCAAAGACAGGCAAATTCTCCAAGAGGCCTACAGAGTAAGTCAAAGGGAGTTATTTACTAAGCTCTGAATACCCGAAATTCCCTGAAATTTTGTGATCTTTTTTATAAAATCTGACTTTTAAAAAATCATTAATTTTTTCGGAATTTATTAAACCCAGAGGGCTAAAAAGCCAGAATATAAAAATACGGCATCTCAAACCTGTCGAGGTTGCATAAAAATCAATGGGAACAGTCCCACTGATTTTTGGTTGTGTCGGGGGTTTCAGGCAATTTCACCATGTTTTTGGCGCTTTCGGTGAAAACTCAGAAAAATTCGGAGATTACCCCCCCAAAAATTTCTTTCTGTTTAATTACGTAATCCCTGTCCCAGTTGAACTTATAGTAGTGCTCAGTTCTGTACAGCCTGCAGTTCTTAGCCAACCATGTCCAACTAGTAGTTTGTTGCAAATTAATACAATGGTAATGATGGTAAATAGGAAGCTTTTTATACATGCGCCCCACACAAGATAAATACACATTTCTAAATACTTACATTGCATTTTGTGTTCTGTTTAGAAATGAGACAGATTCAAAGGGACTTCCAGAGAGAAAGACAGTGGATGAGGCATTGCCTCCCGAAAAGAAGCAAGGGGATAAAAAGAAGGACCATGCTGAGAAAGACTCAGAGGTGCAGCCCAAGAAAAAGGCTGGGGATGAGAAGGACTCAGCAGTTCATGATAAGAAAAAGCCCGGGGATGAGAAAAAGCTCCGTACTGAGAAGGACTCAGCGGTGCATGATACGAAAAAGCCCGGGGATGAGAAAAAGCTCCGTACTGAGAAGGACTCAGCGGAGCATGATAAGAAAAAGAATGGGGAAGAGAAAAAGCTCCATACTGAGAAGGACTCAGCGGAGCATGATAAGAAAAAGAATGGGGAAGAGAAAAAGCTCCATACTGAGAAGGACTCAGCGGTGCATGATAAGAAAAAGCCCGGGGATGAGAAAAAGCTCCGTACTGAGAAGGACTCAGCGGAGCCTGATAAGAAAAAGACCGGGGATGAGAAAAAGCTCCGTACTGAGAAGGACTCAGCGGAGCCTGATAAGAAAAAGACCGGGGATGAGAAAAAGCTCCGTATTGAGAAGGACTCAGCGGAGCCTGATAAGAAAAAGACCGGGGATAAGAAAAAGCTCCGTACTGAGAAGGACTCAGTGGAGCCTGATAAGAAAAAGACCGGGGATGAGAAAAAGCTCCGTACTGAGAAGGACTCAGCGGAGCATGATAAGAAAAAGACCGGGGATGAGAAAAAGCTCCGTACTGAGAAGGACTCAGCGGTGCATGATAAGAAAAAGACCAGGGATGAGAAAAAGCTCCGTACTGAGAAGGACTCAGCGGAGCATGATAAGAAAAAGCCCGGGGATGAGAAAAAGCTCCGTACTGAGAAGGACTCAGCGGAGCATGATAAGAAAAAGACCGGGGATGAGAAAAAGCTCCGTACTGAGAAGGACTCAGCGGAGCATGATAAGAAAAAGCCCGGGGATGAGAAAAAGCTCCGTACTGAGAAGGACTCAGCGGTGCATGATAAGAAAAAGACCGGAGATGAGAAAAAGCTCCGTACTGAGAAAGACTCAGCGGTGCATGATAAGAAAAAGACTGGGGATGAGCACCATACAGAGAGAAAGACTGCAGATCATAAGAAGTGAGTTTACTTTTCTTCATGCTATTTTATTTTGAATGGGTGTAGTTGCCCTTTAAGGACTAGTTAAAAGGAAAATGGCAATATTTTCTGAGGGGCGCAGTGTGAGTGTGTAGCATATGTGCATACACCAGAAGTGATAAGTGTATTTATGGCATATTGCCTCCACTTGTTGCTTGATTATGGATCCATATGTTTAGGTGCCACACAACTAGACCTCAGTTACCATAGATCAGTAGTATGTAGGATTAGTTTTGATAATATGTTCATTTTATTTGTAGGGACCGAAAAGCAAAGAAGGTGGAGACTTCCAAAGTGAAGGGAAAGAAGAAGATAAGCAAACGTCCAGCTAAGTGAGTATGCTTGTCTAAACAATTTCATCCACTCCCATTACCCCAGCACTGGGATTTTCACACACACAATACAAGTATAGTTTGAGTGGTGAGTAATAGGGATGGGCGAATTTGTCCCATTAAAGTCAATGGGCGTCAAAATTATTTTGATGCCCGCAACAATTTTTATACGTGTGCCTATTTTGTCCAAACGCATTAAGGTCAGTGGGTGTCAAAATAACGCACAACAATTTTTTTACGCGTGTCTTTACTGACGCTCGCCTAAATTCTTTTGATGTGGTGGATTTTTCGCGAGTGAATATTTGCCGCAGTTTTGCAAATTTATTCACTGGCTGCGAAATGCAGAAATTCGCCGCAGAGTCACAGCTGGTGAATTTATTCAACTATCACTAGTGAGTAAATTGAAACTTTTCTTCATTACTCAAGTTTTACCTACATGGGACCTAAAAGTGGGATGCTGAGCGTGGGGTGTGTACATGTCACAATGTCTACAAAAGCACACCTATGGTGTGGTGTATTATGTTCTATTAGAATGGCATTTGAAGGTGTAGCAGTAGGTTAGGTTACCGAGGGTAAAGAGCAACTATTGGTCTAGATCTCTCTTGCTAATTACTGGTAGTCATCAAGCAGATGCCTCCGATGATGTGAATTTACATTTAGCCTTAGTTACACAACTACATCATGTTACATAGATCTGGGTGGCTGTATAGATTTATACATTCATGGGAGTGTTAATACAAATACGACTGTCAGTCTGTGTATTAAATATTGCCATATTTTATGCAGGTCTAAGCCAACTAAAAAGGAAAGTGACACAAAGAAGGCAACACCTTCAGCTAAGACTACGGCCCCTAAGAGGTAAGTAATGTTAAGCTTCTTGCTTCATCTTCATTACCCGAGCCTCAAGCTGAGACTTTCACATTCGTATTTGTGGAAGCTTAATGGGTGATTAAAGGAGGGTAGGCTGAGAGTAGGTTCCATGTATGTTCCACAAACATTTGAAATGATTAAACTCTGCCTTATTTTGTGCAGCAAGAAGATTATAAGGGCGCCAAAGAAGGCAGTAAAAGCCGTCAAAAAGCCGACAACAACAGCAAAACGGCCGACAACAACAGCAAAACGGCCAACAACAAAAGCAAAACGGCCGACAACAACAGCAAAACGGTTGACAACAAAAGCAAAACGGCCAACAACATCAGCAAAACGGCCGACAACAAAAGCAAAACGGCCGACAACAAAAGCAAAACGGCCGACAACAAAAGCAAAACGGCCAACAACATCAGCAAAACGGCCGACAACAAAAGCAAAACGGCCGACAACAACAGCAAGACGGCCGACAACAAAAGCAAAACGGCCGACAACAAAAGCAAAACGGCCGACAACATCAGCAAAACGGCCGACAGCAAAAGCAAAACGGCCGACAACAAAAGCAAAACGGCCGACAACAACAACAAGACGGCCGACAACAACAGCAAAACGGCCAACAACATCAGCAAAACGCCCGACAAAAACAGCAAAACGCCCGACAAAAACAGCAAAACGCCCGACAAAAAAAGCAGCGTCCAGTGTAAAACCCAAGAAAAGTTTGTCACGTACTAAGACAGCAAAGAAGTGATCTACTGATCTTTATTAATGGTCTTTTCAAGTTGAAGAGGCGGATAAAGAGGGAGGAGGAGGGTTTAGGGTGCTACAAACACCCTAATGCTCATGTAACATCAAGCACCTTTTGATGTTACTTGTGCTAAACAAATATTCTAATACGCCTTTGATTAAGGGCGGATCCTGCTATACATTTTTACTTTTTTTTAAATAAAGTTTTTTGCTTCTAACCTAACGCTTAGGACCTCGATTTGTAACTCTTGCAAATATTTTAATGTGACCTTGAACTTCAAGAACTTTATGTATTACACAACTTTAAAGGGGTGGTTCACCTTTAAGTTAACTTTTAGTAATATTATAGAATGGGCAATTCTAAGCAACTTTTCAATTGGCCTTCATTTGTTTTATGGTTTTCAATTTTTTGCCTTCTTCTGATTCTTTCCAGCTTTCGAATGGTGGGCACTGACCCCATCTTAAAACAAATGCTTTCTAAGGCTACACATTTATTGTTATTCCTACTTTTTATTACTCATCTTTCTATTCAAGTCCTCTCCTATTCATATTCCAATGTATGGTTGCTAGGGTAATTTGGACCCAGGGGTGTAACTACAGAGGGAGAAGACCCTGCGGCTACAGGGGAGCCCAGGAGGTATATGGGGCCCTGTGAAGCCCTTATTAATGAGTCATTTTTATATCTATTGGTAAAACAGGAAAATCTCTGCATATTTGGGGGGCCTAATTGACATCTAGTTATACCACTGTTTGGACCCTAGCAACCAGATAACCGAAACTGCAAACTGGAGAGCTGCTGAATAAAAAGCTAAATAACTCAAAAAACACAAATAATCAAAAATGAAAACCAAATGCAAATTGTCTCAGAAATTGAGACTGAGACAAAGGCAAATTGCTTCCCCCCCCCCCCCAAAGACTTTCCTTGGAAACTTTGCAGATGTTGCAGATTTGACTTATTTCAGGAAATATCACAAGATTCCAACGGTATAACCAATGGCTGTTGGTTGGGTTGCCGCCAGTTTGGAATTTGACAGACCTGGTTTTCACACATGGGCTGTCCAGTTGCCTTTCAGGAATGCGTCCAGGACTCTAACTTGATTGATGCAGAATTCAGCCAAACACTGACTGCCACATCATAGTCCTGCTCCCTGATGGCACCAGCTCTGCCCCAGACATTACATGTCTCAAGCCCCTGGACCTTCAAGAGAGGAAAGAAGGCATCCCTGTCTGTAATGCACTGAATGGATGTAAGGCTTATTTTTTGGCATCGGACAGGAAACCCTTGTTGTAGAGGAGAGGAGGCCACAAATTGGCCTCCTTCCCTCTTTCCCCAGACAGGTGAAAAAAAGAGGTGGTTGGCTTGGGTAAACACGTATCTCACAAACTTCAAAAACTTATATTTGCAGATCTACTTCCACACACTACCAGGAGTTTTTATACATTGTACTATTGAAGAGCCAATTGAGTTACTTTGATAAACTATAAAGTAAAATACAATTCAATATGGCAGCTTCTTCTGGTATGTCTTTATGGAAACATCCTGAATACACAGTACCCTATGCAACCGAGTATATTGTCCATAAAGAACAAACAAGGCTACAGCCATTTCTCTCTCTCCATATTCACATGACACTTGCTATAAACAATACTTCCCATCTAAATCTATATCTTGTTACTCGCTGTCATATTTACTGCCGCACAGCGCCGTTCCTCGTGCATAGTGATCAATAGAACTAGCGCTGTATCTCGGGGATAAAAACATGGTGACAAATAAAAAATCTCTTTTCTACGCCGCTGAAAGGGACAAAAAAAAATATGTATTCACCTGGGGGGCGTTTAGAGTTTCATTTTGTACAACAACAAACCTAATAAATAAATAAATGGACGTAATGGCTTTAAGAGAAATTGCCTCCACGCAGAAAGGAAACTATTTGTAACGATATGAAGACTTAAATTAATCAATGTCACCTTTTTCCCTTGTCTCATGAGAGGTCTATATATATATATATATATATATATATATATATATATATATATATATATATATATATATATATATATATATATATATATACACTCTAAGTACATGGTGTTCCCAGTTCCCAAATCTGCATAATAGAAGGGATAATTATTTCAGTACATATTTATCCCCCCATTCCAAATTTTCTCCAAATATTAAAGAGCAGAGTGATTGAAGCAGGATCATTACATCAATGATTTTGACAATCTTAATCCCCCCACACCTTTTAAGATAATTGTTGATGGGCCTATTTCAAAGACAGCACTGTATCGGTGGCACAGCAATTAGAGAACTTTTATAATGCCTTCCAGGCACATAAATTATAAACCAACACATTTTCAAATGACTGCTAACAGGGGGAAAATAATACTCCCGCTGCCGGTTTCACTCCAAGACAAAGATTTATCGTGCCCTCTAGTGGGGGAATGTCGATTCAAAACAAAGAAGAAAATGAAACTTATAAAGGAGAATGTTCATGGAGAACAGTGTTTATATTAAATACACAACACCACCCTGTACTGTATCATTAAACAGTATAAAAATGAAAAATAGATAGGTTGTTAAATTATTGGTTCCCTAGCTGCTAGATAGCCTATATGCTAGGGCTTCTGTGGGGGCAGTAGATAGTAGATAGAATTAACACACACCTTATGTTTTCATGGATAGTAGCAGGAGACACACCAGGTAACGCTTGGCTGCTTATGGTTGTTCACTAATGAGTGCAAGCATGCAATGCTCAGAACCTTGAAGAGCAATCAGGATCTGCTCAGGCTCATGCCTCCTCTGATGAAGCACCCAGAGCTGCGAAACGCTTCAGGAGGGTGTGGCTTGTATGAGGTATGGAGACGAAGATGAGACGCTTCCATGTGGTTTGTAACAAATGAATTCAGTTAACATAATTTTGTAATGATGGTGAATTTGCACAAATAAATGCCTGAAGTGAGTTAATGTCCATCCCTTGTTCTTGAATAATTGCTCAGGCCCATGCTCCCTAGCATTGGTTTCCCATGAAGATAAGCAGGAAAATACAAGAAGAGCCAGAAAAGTAAGAGATATGACTTTCCCAAAATTCAAAGGAACCAGTGTACAATTCTGATTTCTTAGACCAGTGTTCTCCAACCAATGGGGAAGCAGCTCACCCACCCCTTGGATGTTGATCTCAGTGGCCTCAAAGCAGGTGCTTATATTTGAATTCCAGGCTTGAAGGCAAGTTTTGGTTGTATAAAAACCAGGTGCCAAACAGAGTCTCCTGTAGGTTGAAAGTCATAGCCAATGACAGCCATTATTTGGCATCCCTGGGGACTTTTTTAATACTTTTGTTGCTCCCTAACTGTTTTTACCCTTGAATGTGGCTCATGGATACAAAGGGTTGGTCAAGTATCACTTAGACAGAGATGTTGAACTTGATAAACACTTGTCTATTTTACCCTGATCTATGAATGTATGAATGTTGCTGCTACATTGATTCAGTGGGACATATTAGGGGTTATCTATAATATGGTAGACAGGGTGCAAAGTGTAATCCACCATGTTTTTGCACTTTTCACCCAATAAGCATTGCAGAGACTAGTAAAGAACAGACATATAATATTTTAATGCAATGGGAAATTTGCAGTAAATGTATATTGTAAAGTTGCTTAGAATTTAAATTTATCTTAAGTAGGAGTTGCAATATAGGATGAAATAATCGGAATGATAAAAAAAAACAGTTCTGAATTTTCTTTGGAATAATTTAGTAGACTAGCCTTTGAATGTCATGTATGAAGCAGGCACATGATGAAGGGCCATAAATTACAACGGCAGAACAGCTACGACTCCTGTGGCTTCACCACATTCACACACAGGAACCCTACTGGCTCTGCTCAAGGGGGTCATCAAGAAGAGCGAAATCAACAGATTTTGTGCAAGGCAGAGCCCTGGTAGTACCGGAGCCACTGACAGATTTCAGTGGAATGTTATTCCCAAACATCTGTTATCAGATGCATTTTCCTTAAAAATATGCATTTATCTATATGTATAGTTTAAAATAATACGATTATCTGGCATCTTCATAATTTTTTAACCATGTTCCTCATGTGACATTTCTGATTGTCTGTCTCTTGGTCCAGCCTGAATCTTATCAACATTTTCATTAAATAGCAGACAGCAAATCCAATGTTTCTCTGAAGGTGCAGCAAACGAGAAGCGCTGAAAACAAAGTTGGGGAGCAAAGGGAATATAGAAGGTGTCCTGGTGGACATTCTGAGATAAAAGCATTGTTAGATTCCTGTTGCAGGGCTTTCTATAGGAATTGTCTTATTAGCAATTCCTCTTTAGTCTCTAAATGTCATTCATACATGTACAAGTGAGAGGGCAAGTTATGGAAAGTGGAAAGTTTTCAGGGGATTCATCTAAAACTATATTCTGATGAATTGTTTAGATTCTGGAGCTGAGAATGGCTTGTGATCTCTACAACCTTAGATGCACTGCAGCCACCTAATACCTGTGGTTGAAGAATACTGAAAAACAGTGTTTTGTTAAAAAGAACACATGAAGATGACCGTTGACTTATTACAGGGTTGTCCATTTATGTATCCAAGGAGAAGGTATGATTGTCCAAGACAAGACATTGTCTCTGCATTTGAAAGTCCTCCATAGCCACCCGATTTCTTCCATTTGCCCATTTTTAGCTGCACAAGGGGTGTAGTTCAGGTTCAGTCTCTTTGGATGGTGCTTCAAAACTGAGGTAGGAGTCCTCAGTAGGAGGGGAGGTTCCAGAAAGATAGAACTAGGCTGCATGAGGTTACAGCCTCATATCATACCCATGCTGAGGGTGGTTATCAGAGCAGGCAGAAGCTCCACCGAGGAAAACAAAAGGGTTAGTACTCTAGGTGTTGCCTGCCAGTGTATGGACACTTGTTAGTGAGTGCTGCTACTTATAAATAATACACTGCTTCTGTCCAGAAACATCTAGGAAGTAACTGCATTGAATACGGAGAAGTGAATGTATTGTTGGAATGTTTAACAACACACTAGGTATTCACACAACTGGGCAGGAAGCATAGCAGTATCTTCAGCAGCAGCAAAGCCCTGGGCAACCATAGAATACACAATGGACTGATACCAACCTCATTTATCAGAATCCCAACATGTATGTGTAACATGCTTTTCTGGGGAACATGTTTAATGTATAACAAATTCCAAGAATCAGTAAATATATCACATCATGCAGAATATAGTTTTTCAGATGAGTATTTCCATCTCATTATACAAACACACTAAGCATGCCTTGGCACAGATCAAAAGTGTAGCAGTAAATTAAATGCATAGAGTGTGAATATTTCTCTCCTGGCTTCTCTAGAGAGGTAGCCCTGACCTTCTCATTAACTCAAATACAGCAATAACTCAGTCTCCAGTTGAACACTTCCAAACAAGCAAGGGACTGGGCCATTAATAACTCTGCACCTCATGGTAGGAGAATTAATAGGCTTGACACATGGTACAAGTGGAGCAGTTTAGCCTACAGTACCGGCACACAGAAACATAACTGAATAGATACATAACTGGGCCTGTAAAAACAGTTGCTTCTTGCCCTGCTATAGTCCTTTACTTGCCTTCACACTATTTCCCAGCAGTTATATTGATGCTTATTTTTATGCTCCATAACTTGTAATAAATCTTAGGTGGGCATATTATTAGGGTTTCAGGAATGATCTTATCACTGAACCAAGGTTTGTGACTTTATCTGAAACAGTTGGTCACAGTAATAATATAAGCAGGGCAGGGGACAATCAGTGACCGTGTCCCGACATGCCCCTTATTTAATTTGCTGAAGTTGTTTGCACATGGATAGGAAACTGGCTACAGAGGGTGGTTGTTAATGGGACATTCTCTATTTGGAGTAAGGTTCTTATTGGGGTCCCTCAGGGCTCGGTATTGGGTCCACTTTTATTTAACTTGTTTATTAATGACTTAGGGGAGGGTATTGTAAGTAATGTATCAGTGTTTGCAGATGACACAAAACTATCCAGCCCAATTAATTGGACGTGACATCCTTGCAACACGATCTTGACAAACTGGCAATCTGGGCAGCTAAGTGGCAAATGAGATTCAATGTTGATAAATGTAAAGTCATGCACCTGGGATGTAAAAATATCCAAGCCACTTATACCCTTAATGGGACTGCACTAGGCAAATCCATTATGGAAAAGGACCTTGGAGTCCTTGTAGATGATAAACTTGGCTGTAGCAAGCAATGCCAGTCAGCAGCATCAAGGGCAAATAAGGTCTTGAGCTGTATTAAAAGGGCATAGAGTCACGGGAGGAGGGGGTCATTCTTCCACTGTATAGAGCACTTGTAAGGCCCCATCTAGAATATGCCGTACAGTTTTGGTCTTCATCACTCAAACAGGACATTATTGTATTAGAGAGGGTACAGAGAAGGGCAACTAAGCTGGTAAAAGGTATTGAAAATCTTAGCTATGAGGAAAGACTGGCCAAATTGGGGATGTTCACTCTGGAGAAGAGGCGCTTAAGGGGTGATATGATAACTATGTATAAATATATAAGGGGATTATATAATAATCTCTCTAATGCTTTATTTACCAGTAGGTCTTTCCAGCTGACACAAGGTCACCCATTCCGATTAGAAGAAAAGAGATTCAGTTAGGCAGGTTAAAAAAAAATTAAAAGGTTGAACTTGATGGACCTATGTCTTTTTTCAACCTAACTTACTATGTTACTATGTATGTTACTATGTATCGTGGAAGAAAAATTGCCTTCCATTTGCCTGCTGAAATCAGTGCTTGTAATCTCATTTTCATTAAAATTTCTCAAAACTGGGGTGTTGAATCAACCTCAACTCATTGCATCTTCACCAACCCAAAAACTTCAACAACCATGCATTAACCTTGATTTCTCAATCATTAGTTTACTCATTTCATAGTTAGACATTTCTTTCTGATTCTGTGAGGGACAAACTGGCTTCAGGGCCCTAAGTAATAACATTGTTTTGAGTCTGTGGCAATGTTTTCTCCTAGTTGCACATAGGCTCCTTCCAGCTAGTTTAGTGGCCCAGTCTGACAAGGTAACAGATGACGACTGTGAATAAGAGAGAAAAGAAGGGAAGAAGCAAGAAGGGAGAAGATAAGTAATACTGGAAATAACAGTCAAACTGTGTAGGCGCTGATTGCAAGCAACACTTTTATGATGAAATACAAATAGTAAAAAGAGTCAAAGGGTTCTTTGGAGAAACAGAAGCAGACTTGTGATTTCCATATAATCAAAACTATAATCACTTTCCTGCTGAGAATTTGTTAATGGTCAGGAATAAAGAGTCATTTTATTCTAATACTGGAAAATTAATTGATATTTTATTTCCTTGGTGACTAGAATAACGAAGAGCGTCACTAAGCAATTTCTTTGTTGCCAGGTAATGATACTGATCTCTGTGTCCTGGTGAAACAAAGAGCAAATCAGCATGTGCAGGAACATGTGCGGGACATAGTTATTATTATTATTATTAACATGTATTTATATAGCGCCAACATATTGCGTAGCACTGTAAAGTAAATGTGATTATACAACTAAATCACGTGAAATTATATACATAGATCATATGAAGTTACATACATCACAATCAATACCGGTACAAAAGGTGAGGAAGGCCCTATGCAGAAAGAGCTTACACTCTAAAGGGAAGGGAGTAATACACAAGGTGTGGGAGTGGGCAAGATCGAATTAAGTGGGTGAGAAATGTGGTACTGTATGTGGTGTTGCATTTGGTAGTTAAGCAGAGTGAGGGTAGGCTTCTCGAAAAAAAAAGTGTGTTTTAAGAGATTTCTTGAAAGCAGAAAGGTTGGGAGAAAGTCGGACAGACCGTGGGAGAGAATTCCAGAGGAGGGGTGCAGCCCTTGCAAAGTCTTGAATGCGAGCATGTTCTATAAAAGTTCTATCTATAATCTGAGCTGAATACTTAGGCTTTATAGAAGCTTATTTATTTTTGTATGTAACACTGAATACCCAAGACCAGTAAAGAAATACAGAAATAAACTTTGGTTGTGTTTACCCAGAGGCTCTGCATGACATGAGGCTAATGTAAGATTTATAAGGTTCAGAATTAAATCACCACAGAAAAGGCAACTATTCCATACCGAGCATGGAAGCCAAGACCCATTGGCATCAGCAGATGTAGTAATAAATTCCATATAATATGACTTAGTCATTATCCAAAGATGAATGTTGACAGCTAAAAGAATGCAAACCTTTTTGAGGTCACCTTAGCACAAAATAAGGCCAGGGATAAAGAATTTGCCTTCAGATTTCAGGTTTGGTGGATACATTCTACCCTTTAAAGGAGAAGGAAAAGGTTAAAACTAAGTAAGCCTTATCAGAAAGGTCCACCTAAATATACCAGTAAACCCTGCTCTGAGTCCTCTGTCATAAGAAACACAGCATTTATTTCCTTCTCTTGTGTACTCGTGGGCTTCTGTATCAGACTTCCTGCCTTCAGCGTAAACATCCTTGCCCCGGGCGTGAGCATGCTCAGTTTGCCCCTCTTCCCCCCCCCATCTCTGCTGTAATCTGAGCCCAGAGCTATAAGTGAGCAGGCAGACTCAGTCAGGAAGTGATGTCACACCCAGCTAATATGGAAGCTGCTATCCTAAACAAACAGAGAGCTTCTAGAGCTTTTTACTCAGGTATGGTAAAGCATTCTACAGAATAAATAAAGCATTCTAGTTTGCACCATTGTGGCTAATCTATTGGCAATAAACTACCTCAGTGGCTTTCCTTCTCCTTTAAAAGAGAGGTAATCCTGTTTGAAGGTCTAAATAAACACTACCAGGAATTTAAACTGCCTCCGTGGCGTGGCTTTCCTTCTCCTTTAAAATAGAGGTAATCCTGTTTGAAGGTCTAGATAAACACCACCAGGAATTTAAGTTACCAAACAAGTTATCCAATCCACAGTTCATGGTTTCAGGATGCCCTCAACAGCCCCATCAATCAGCTGAAAACATAGGTGGATCTCAGAATTCTCTATGTATTTTCTGATCGGAGGGTGTCCTTGCTTCTGTTGGGATATCTAGAAACTATCAACCATCATTGAGACTCAAAGATAGAGGGTGAATAAACATGGTCACAGTAAGTTTCAGGCTAGTACCACCTTCCAATGGAAAACACTGTGCCCATGGCATACTTGGTAATGTCGGGCAGGGAACGCTCACTTCAGTCCTAAACATTGTACGATATATGTGCCAATGTGCTCCTAGAAACCTGTGCAACTGTTTGTGTTGCAGTAGTGCTGCATGCAGGAGGGGTGGACTTCCTGCATAAGGACAGGGCTTTCAATCAGTACTGTGTTCTACACCTTGTTCCACACCTTGTTCCACATACTGTATATTTAACATGGAGAACGGCACAGATTGAATCTTTGTGCATAGGCTCTCCAAGCTGCAATCCTGTAGCACTTTGCAAGGCTCCACTAATCCAGCTCTTAATAAATGGACCCCATTAGTCATTTAACTGAGCTCCAATCTGGCAGTTCTTGCACTGAACTCCATCAGACGTGGGTTTATATTTTGCGGATACTTGTAGGGGTGATCACAACACCTGCTGCTGATTGCTCCCTATTAATATAAATAGCAAGAGCCTTGAGTTGCCTGGATGGGTGACTATTAAAATATCAAGTGAGTCATTGACCTTGCATGTAGTGGGATATCCAACCCTACTTGACTAAAGATGGGCGTACTTGTGCTTTTCGTTTTATGTCTGACTCCTCTGCACCTAATAAAACTCATGGAATGACAACAGCCCTACATTGGGTAATTTATCCAGGTACTTGAACTCCTTCATTAGCCCAAAGGTGTTGCTATTAAAATCTTAACATTTTCTGCCCCCGTTTTCAATAATTTCACATAAGAACATATTCATCTCTGTTATTCTTGACACAACTTCTCAGGCTACTCTTATAAGGACGAACGAAATGGCTAATGCACTGATCGGATAACAAAGAGTATTGATCACCATCACTTTCCATTCACCTTGGCCTCAGGTGGATATGGCGGATTATAATATTATATTACGTCAATACCCCAAGCTCTTTGTTAGCCGCTTAGAGACGCATGGATTTTTAGTGACAATTTGATCTACTTACAGGCAGGATGACCGTTTTAATTAACCATCGATCAATAAAGTGATCAGAAATTCGGGTTCCTGGGGAGATAATTTATCCAGAAAGCTGTAATAATGTTCTCTAAATCAATATTTACTGCAGGCCATTCTTATTTACACTCAACATCAGTTGGTTAAATGGCAAAACCTTCTCTCTTATCTTTCTTCAAGTTTCCTTATGGCCATCACACCATAGAGAAAATATGGCAGAAGTCAGGTGGGCTTGGGCATTAAAGGATGATGGTGTTTAATAGTCTTTTCTAAACCCTATAGATTTATTATTAATGTATAAATTCATTCCAACTTCATTTCCCAAGTCACCTTGGGGAAGTTAAATGGGATTATTTATTTTTTTTTTTTGTCTTTAGGTTTTTTTTTCCTTACGTCTCATTAAACTCTACGCGTCCCCCGGTAATTTTTAGCCAGAGATAAAAATCAGTCATTTTGAAAAGGGGATGAAGATTTGTGGCACTGGAGCCTTCGTAAGACTGAGGAAAAATCTACAAACGACTGATGTTCACTCATTCCATCAATTAA
Organism: Xenopus laevis; assembly: GCF_017654675.1. NCBI lineage: Eukaryota > Metazoa > Chordata > Amphibia > Anura > Pipidae > Xenopus > Xenopus laevis. The sequence continues at coordinate 18,110,772 of NC_054381.1, read as the reverse complement.
ATAATCCTTCAAAAGGGAAATGAAAACAAAGTCACTTTCTTGCAAAGTCGGTCTTTGATAAACGAGGATGAAAAGTGGGGCTTGTTTGGGCCTTTGTGTTAAGCTGAAAGCAGTAGGAAAGTTGATGTCCTATATGCTGTGTTTATAAAGTGGCACATGGAAGTCTCATTTATTTCGGAAGCAGACTGATTTAGAACTAATAACAATAGCACCCTATGTATAGTTGAGGTTTGGTTTTTATTGTCCTACAACTAATTTAGTGTCCCCCATGTTATTAATATGTAATAATAAGGTTATAGCTGCACAAGGAGTTTTGAGGGATTCCTCTCCCATAAGCTCAACTGCTTCGATGCAAAGCAAATACTCCAAAATAACAAAAGCATCATCAACTAGGTGTGAAATGTTGGCTTACCTTGCACATGATACATTTTTTGAGCAACGACAGTCTAAGGGGACAAATTATTAGACCATAACTTTTTAGGGACTGGCTTTTTGATGCCAAAAATCTGAAAAAGTTTTAGGGAAGCTTGACTTTTTTGAGATTTACTATGCAGGGCTGTATTAGGCCGACAGGAGACTGGGAAAAACCTGGCCAGCCTAAACCCGATCCCTCACCTGCCTGAAATTCCCTGACTTCTTCCGGCCCTTATACATAGAAGGATTGCAGGTACGCGATGGTCATAGGTAGGGGGGAGGAAAATGAAGGAGGGTTGCGGCTCGTGCAGGGGGCCCTGGAGTTTGCGGGCCCATGATGTGGCAGTCTTGGTGGGTCTGGAACCCTCCAGGCCGACAGTTACTATGCAACAAAACTGTGACAATGCCGAATTCAAAAATACTCCAGCTAGAACCTGTCGAAATCATGTAGAAGTCAATGGAAAATGGAAGATCTTTCTTTTAGAGGTTTTCGGGTGTTTTGGGCTTTTCTGCGACAATATGAAAAAGCTGAAGTTGTGTTACAAGTCAAAAAGGTTTTGGCGACTTTTTCCCGTCCGTGCTTTAACAGTTCGGATCTTTAAATAAATTTCATGACATTTGTGGTTTTAGAGAAAGTGAGTGTAGTCGTGGTTTCAAAGACCTCTAAAATGAGACTATTGATAAATAGGTACATATAATAGATTAACCAATAATAAGCTAGAGGCACATAAACCTCTTCCTCTGCCATCTTTCCCTCTTGTTCATCTGAAGTCTGTCCCTTCCACTGCACTTAAAACAACTTAACTCTATTTATTTTAATGCACAGTTTGTTTTTGCCTTGCTGTGGGCACCTACAAAGCCGTTATTGAAGTATGTAAATCATACATGTGTCCTATAACTGCCTAGAGATGGTGAGCACCATCTGTAGCTTATATTTCAAGGAAGTGGCTTTACTTCCATACATATAATATTTATATATTATATCTTATATTATATTATGAGAGTAAAGTCATTACCTTGAAATATAAGCTACAGGTGGAGCTCATTGTAGCAATAATAAAAGCCTATTTCAAGTTTAGGAAAAGTGTTCATAGTAAATATTCTGTTTGCAGAAACTGTTTATCCAGTTATATGCCCTTCAGATAACATTATCTTGTAGGTGTTTGATCTCTGCTGCAAGTCTTTCCATCCTGCAAGCAAAGGCATTCAAGGACAGAATGTTTTAATGTGAGCATAAACTTTAATATTAAATGTTAAGTCCGCCCTTTGTTAAAGTACATGGATGTCTTTTAGGCAAGTGCTTTGGGGCGATTCCAAGAGGACAAATTGGTATTAAAAATGACACAAAAATTAAGATAGGACTTTAGATGTTCTAAATACTCTGTTACGACTATAAGAAACATTGATCACCAACATTTCTGCCACTGGTCTTCCTTATCTACCATGGCAAGTCAGACCTCAAAGGAATCTTGTATTCTGGCCTATGATTAGCATCATCATCATCATGAAGGGAGGGTATACCCCTGAAACGTCATCATCATCCGGATGAAGTTAGTATCCCGCTGAAACATTGATACTTGTGGTGATGCAATTAATGGGGTAAGCTCCCCAATTACATAATTTGAGTCTATGTATATTCTGCAATTGCTAAGGGACTGAAGGGTATATTTATCAAAGAGTGAAGTTAGAAATCTCCACAGTCCACAGAGTGAAATACCGCCTTTCTCCATTCATTTCTATGGGATTCTTAAAGGCGTATTTATCAAATGGTGAACTTTCACTACCACCCTTTGATAAATACGCCTTTAAAAATGCCATAGAATGGAGAGAGGCGGTATTTCACTCTGCAGACTGTCGAGATCTCGAATTCACTCTTTGATAAATATATCCACAAGCAGGATCAACGAATGACCAGCAGCACCAGTGCAGTATATGTGAAACACGGAGTTCGGTGGATCAATCGCATTAAATACAAGAAACCCATACCATGGATAGCAAGAAAGCTTAGGGCTTTATGAAAAGTTTAACACATATATCCAGAATGCTCATGACATGGTGTTTTCCAGATAAGGGATCTTTCCGTAATTTGGATCTTCATACCTTAAACCTACCTAAAAATAATGGAAATATTAAATAAACCCAATGGGATTCTTTTGCCTCCACCAATGATGAAATGTTATCATAGTTGGGATGAAGTACAAGGTTCGGCTTTCGTTTTACAGAGAAATCATTTTGGAAAATGTTGAGTGATTTGATTATAATGGAATCTACGGGAGATGGCCCTCCTGTAATTCAGAGCTATCTGGATAACGGATCCCATACCTGTGTGTATGTATATATATATATATATATATATATATATATATATTGATGGAAAGGCCAACTGCTTGTGAGTTGGATTGGAAAGCACAAGACACCAATGACTGAATGACCCGAAGAGTTCCAGACATGTATAGATTTATTTTTACAAAGGTAACCAAAATCTTATCACGCCAAATGACACAGCACTGATAAAATGGGACTGTACAGCTAAGTAAATGCATTTTAAAGCGGACAAATGTACAGGCTCTGGTGGTTTAACGGAGATGACATGGAAATGGATTGTGGGCATAACAATTGCAAAGAGATGCCATAACTTTCCTTTATGGGGAAGAGCAGGAGCATATCAGTCGCTTTATCCCACACCATGTTATTCTGGTAAATATCATAATTAGACACAAAATTACGTACAAAAAGAGTGTTGGCCTCCAGTTGTCTTTGATCTTTATTATTTATTTTGTACGTTTTGTTTTACTCCAACCTGCAAGTGTAAATGCTGCCCAGTTGTCAGGGTGACTTACCCCTGCAATCAAAAGCATTGCTCTGAATGAAGTAACTAAACAGAAAATATATAACTGGCTATCAATAGTATATATCAGTGATCCCCAACCAGTAGCTCGTGAACAACATGTTACTCCCCAACACCTTGACTGTTGCTCTCAGTGGCCTCAAAGCAGGGGCTTATTTTTGAATTCCAGGCTTGGAGGCAAGTTTTGGTTGTATAAAAACCAGATGTACTGCCAAATGGAGTCTCCTGTAGGCTGCCAGTCCACAAAGGGGCCAATAGCCAATCACAGGCCTTACTTGGCAGCTCACAGAAACATTATACATGCTAGTGTAGCTCCCCCACTCTTTTTACATCTGAATGTTGCTCACGGGTGAAAAAGGTTGGGGTGTGTGTGTGTGTGTGTGTGTGTGTGTGTGTGTATATATATATATATACAGAGCTATATAAGCCCAATGGGCGGCACACACCCTGTACAAAAAGAGACCTTCATTTTATTGTTATTTTCTTGTGTCATTCTTCTTTTCAGAGCCTCCACTAATCATCTTCTATTTTGATTTCAAAACGGCCTACTGCTTGCTGAGATAGTGAACCAGCAAATCATTCAAATTAAAAACACACACACACACACACAAAAAGATCAAATGCAATTGTCCTGTAATTACCCTATCGCCCAGACAGCAGGTAGGAATTCAGAAGATGACCAGAGAAGAAAGACAAAGGAGGCCATACATGTGCAGATTCCGTATATCACATAGGTCCATGGGCTTTATGGGATGGATATGAGGGATCATACATGTTACGGCCACCTTTCCATTGTTCCACAAATTCACGGCTGTGGCTTCACTTGTCTTCATCTGTTGATGCCCCATGTACTGGCTGACATCTTCAATCAACAAACCAACTGATATCCAAACTACACAGATATTGGTCGGGATTGTCGTTCCACCTTATACATGTATGGCCTCAGCTCAAGATAAACAATGAAACTGAACACTTATTAATTTGTTGCTGGAGTTAGTGACCCCCAGCAACTGGATAGCATTTTCGGTTGCAGGTTGCAAAACGCAGAACAGGAGCAATAATCATTAAAATAAAATAATACCAATGCTTCAACTGCTCAAACCAAGACAATAACTTTATCCATATCGCTTAAAGCACTGAGCTTTAATGAAAGTACGGCATTAAGGAGTGGTGGCTTGGGCAAATCGTGCAGCCTTGAAGAACTTTTCTTTATTTGTTTGTAGCGATGCACCGAATCCACTATTTAGGATTCGGCCGAACCCCCGAATCCTTCGCAAAAGATTCCGAATACCGACCCGAATCCTAATTTGCATATGCAATCTGGGGATGGGAAGGGGAAAAATGCTTCACTTCCTTTTTTTGTGACAAAAAGTTATGTGATTTCCCTCCACATTCCTAATTTGCATATGCAAATTAGGATTCGGGTTCGGCCAGCCACAAGGATTCAGCCGAATCCGAATCCTGCTGAAAAAAGCTGAATCCTGGCCGAAGCCTGAACCGAATTCTGGATTTGGTGCATCCCTATTTTTTTGCTTATTTCACAGATAAACATGGGATACCTCATCAAATTCAGCACAGGAGTCAAGGGTGGTGGTACAGAAAAGAACAATTTGAAACCGAAACCAAAACCAAATGGAAATTATATACAATGAATGTAATGGTAAGACCACAGTCTAATTATCTCAATGAATGGTTAATTTATTTTTTACTTACTCCAATATGGTGATGCATTACTAAACCTGAATATCTACTAAAGAAAAATAACTTTTTCAGATATGCTCAAAACCTTAGCCTCTGATATGGTAAGATTTCAGCTCGGATTCTGCATTTTTGGCTTTAGCTTGGCCAAAACAAGTGACTGGCACTTGGTGGGCCCCTTATTTATATGTGACTGCTCTATGAAAAAAAGGCACAGAACTGAAAGTGTCTGGGTAACTGAAGCTGCCCACTTGTTTGCCCCAGTCTAGTAACCCATAGAAAACCAATAATATTTGTTTTGCAAATCTTACCTCTGCTGCTGATTGGTTGCTATAGGTTATGGATTGGTTGCTATAGGTTACTAAATCAATAACAAATGTCTCTTAAAGTTAATCTTCTGGTGGGACTTAAAGCCCAGTTAGGGTAAGATTGCGGGAGAATGACCATTTGCTCACCTAGATCCACCTCAATGCCCAGCTTGAAGTTCAATTAGATATGTTATTATATCTGTACTCATTTTATGAGCTAAAGGGGGCCCTGAGCAAAGTTTAGACCATCAAGGAGGTCCATAGGGAAAAGGCTGGACCTTCAAGTGGGGCTTGATCTGAGAAAGTCTATCAACATCCCCCAGCTTCTTGACATCCTTTGTAGTATCCCAGGAAATTCAGTCGATCCCAGCTCTTTTTTTTTCCAGGATTAATAAGAACCTTGAAGGGGAACTATCACGAAAATGAAAATTTTATATAAACTTCATCATACTAAAATAAGAAATTTATTAAATAAAATCAATTTCTGAAATAATCAAGTTTATTTTCACTCTCCCCATTCAGCATCTGTCTCTCTTCATTCTGTCTTCATGCAGGAGTTGAAAGTCTGATTTTGAATGACGGTTGGGTCCAATGAAGCCTTTGGGATGGCTAGTTTTGCCTAGAAGTTCAATCTTAGAATCATTGGAAATTCTGTCTCTCTACATGCAGGATGTTTGCCAAAGGCAGTTATTTATTTAGATTTTGTTTGTGCTGTTATCTGAGGGAACTCTAACACATCTGCACACACAACAGAAATAATAGATCTAACTGTCAATGAAAATCTGACAGTCAACTCCTGCAAGAAGACAGTATGAAGAGAAGCAGATGCTGAGAGAGTGAAGATAAACTTGATTATTTCAGAAACGGTTCAGATTTTTGAATTGAATATACATAGAAAGTTTCTTATTTCAGTATGATGAAGCTTATTTTACACTTTAGTTTTCAAGTATATCAGGGCAGACGCATGCGCAGTAGAAAAAAATAACCAGCTTTTTCATTAAAGTTCAGCTTTTCTCTCTACTGCGCATGCGCGAGAAGATACAAAGAAGCAGGAAGAGGGCCACTCCATGGTGCTCGCTGGAAGAACCCCAGGCCGGTGCGCTTTTCTGCTGATAGGAGCACTGCCCCAAGGTGTCAGGTAAGTTAGCCCAACTTTTGGCATCCCCAAGTGTTAAATGGTATTCCTTCTCCTTTAAAGGAAAACTATACCCCAAAATGAATACTTAAGCAACAGATTATATCATATATCCTATTAAGGGACATATTAAAAAATCATAGCAAACTGGAATATATATTTAAGTAAATATTGCCCTTTTACATCTCTTGCCTTGAACCACCATTTCGTGACTCTATCTGTGCTGCCTCAGAGATCACCTGACTAGAAATACTGCAGCTCTAACTGTAACAGGAAGAGGTGTGGAAGCAAAAGACACAACTCTGTTAATTTGCTCATGTAAAGTTTGTTTGTGTGCACAGTGAGTCCTACAATCCCAGGGGGCGGCCCTTATTTTTTAAAATGGCAATTTTCTATTTATGATTACTCTATGGCACATACTACTAAAAAAGTATATTATTATGAAAATGGTTTATTTACATGAAGCTGTTTTATGCAATATCTTTTTATAGAGACCTACATTGTTTGGGGGGTATAGTTTTCCTTTAAGTCTTCAGCTGAACCTAAACTGAATCTAATTCATTCCAAGGTATTTTACATGAGAAACGATGGCTTTGGTGCATCCTTAATTCTCTGATATTTTCTTTCCAGATGAAATTAATGGACCGATTTTTGTGGTCTTGTTTATTTAATTTAAAAAAAAATAATTCAAGCGAATTAGAAGTGAATTGCTTCATTCCATCTCAAAACGGCAATACTTCCACTGCCAAATCAGAAAAAATGGAAGTCTATCACAACCCAGAAACCCCAGCACTTAAATGTAAATGGGAAACAAAAAAAAGATATGTAATGGGTGTTAAGTCTTAATTTAAGAGACTGAAAAGCAGCCAGTTGATTTTGGAAGCCTCTCTGAACGTTGCCAAAGTCATTCTCGGGAAGGTCAGCTCACATTCACAGCAAAACGCTATCTGAAACTGTAACAAATTGTTCATAACGGCATCTTGAAACGAAAGTGCTTTAAATTTGCTTTAATATATTTCAGTGATTGAAACTGGGACGGTGCGCCTGATTTCAATTCCACTAGAAATAAAGGGAGCTTAGCGTGAATATTGTCTTTTTTATTTTTTATTGTATGCCCCCCCCCCTTTTATACAAAAAAATCTACAATTTGGCTAACACAAGGCCTAATTCCTTTTAAAACTGAAATAAAAACAAATTGCTGAAGCTCGAGTCGGTTCTTAGAAAACAAGTTTATAATAAAAATAATAATACAAAAACGAAAAAAAAAAAAAAAAGGTAACACCAGAACCTGCCGCACTCGCTCGGTGCGTGATTATGATGCTGAACTATGCAGCAAGTGAAATTTACATTATTCCGTATGTTCTGTAACAGTTTGTCTTAAAACACAGGACAGGTATGCCTATGTATGAATGAACGCGAGACTATTATATCCTTCACAACAGTTACATGGATTTCACATTTATTTCACAGAAATGTAATGGCCTAATGCTCGTCTAAGCTGAAGAGTATACGAAGAGCACTAGGAGGTGCTCACGGCGACCAACTCACCCCTCTGTTTTGCAGACTGGGAATTTCAGCAACAAAACGTGTTCGGAAAAGGGGCTCGCCCCTTGTTTGTTTTTCCACAGAAACACCATGCAGACTGTGGCAACTAGAACAATGCTTACAATGCACTCTTTTTCAGAGGGACCTTACAATGAGGGCAGGCTGGAGAAGGTGAGCACCTGCTTGAGAGAAAAAGAAGAGTTCATGGCTAAGGAGAACACAAGTGCCATATTTTCAGGGATTATTTTTCCTGCAGCAGCGCCGGGATGTTGATGTTCCATCCGATGGCCTGCCGGTCGAAGCCGCAGCTAAAGAGGTTACATGTTGGGTGGTCTTCGCTCCAAGCACAGCAACAGACCATTCTACGGTGGCCCTGTAAATGGAAATATTTCGAAATATAATTTCCCACTGATGGTATAAACACTAGAACTATAACTAAAATCAAGATGGTTGATTGCCTTTCAAGGGGTTGTTCACCTTAAAATTAACTTTTAGTTTGATGTAGAGAGTGGCATTCTTTATTATTAGTGGTTGTACAGCTATTTCAATTATTCAATTATTTCCAGCAGCTGTCCAGTTTGCAATTTCAGCAATCTGGTGGCTAGGGTGCAAATTACCCTAGCAACACATTCATTGATTTAAACAAGAGATTGGAATATGAATAGGAAAGGGTCTGAATAGGAAGATCAGTAATAAAAAGTAGCAATAACAATACATTTGTAGCCTTAAGATGGCCATAGACACAACAATAATATCTACGGATGCACCGAATTCACTATTTGGGATTCGGCCGAATCCCTGAATCCTTTGTGAAAGATTCTGCCGAATACCGAACCGAATCCTAATTTGCATATGCAAATTATGGGTGGGAAAGGAAAAAGTGTGAACATTTTTTTCACTTCCTTGTTTTGTGATGAAAAGTCATGTGATTTCCCTCCCTGCCCCTAATTTACATAAGCAAATTAGGATTTGGTTAGGCCAGGCACAAGGATTCCAATCCGAACCCTGCTGAAAATGTCCTGGCCGAACCCCAAACCGAATCCTGGATTCGGTGCATCCCTAATAATATCGTACAAAACTAATCTCGTACAATATTCGGTGCGTGTATGGTGGGAGACGAGCCGATTGATGGCAGAAGACTTGGGATATCAGTCGGCAGGTAGAGGTAGAATTCTATTATTTCTATCTGTATATCTGACGATTCAGCTCTACCCGTGTGTATTGAAACAACGATCTTTCTTGGAAACATCTTTTCCAGGAAATATCGTAATTGTAATCTTTACAGCAGCGGTTCCCAACCGGGGACCAGTGTGGAGCCAAATTTTTTGCAAGGACCAGGGGTCGGCGTCCAATTCTGGCGCGCCAAGTTAATTGGTCGCTAGGGTCAGTGGCCCAGTTCAAGACTGCCCGCAGCCGGCAGTTGGGGACCCCTGCTTTACAGCCCATTTGTTTTTTTAGATAGGGTCAGTGTCCCCATTTTAAAGCTGTAAAAAGTCAGTGTCTTAGAATACTATGACACAGAATAGATTATAGAACATAGATTATGCCATTCTATAACATACCAAAAGTAAACTTAAAGGTGAACCACCCCTTTAAATCATGACGTCGGGGTACCGTGAGGATTCGACCATATAATAAAGGCATCCACTGTGCACCCATTTCAATATATTAGGGACATTAAGGGTCAGTTTATCAAAGGTAAATTTCGAAGTTATGTGAATGTTTCTTAACTTAAATTCGAATTTACTCACAACTTGAATGGGAGGTTATTTATGAAAAATCTCGAACGACTAATATTTGATAGAATACGAACGACCAGAAAATTCTAAACAAATTTGAATCGAGTTTTTGTCTAAAAAAAAATAATCTTGAATGTCAATTAACATATTCAAATGGTTGAATGGACCTTTGCTATTGACTTGTACATGAACTCGGCAGGTTTTAGGTGGCGGATATTCGAATTAGAACGGTTTCCAGGGTCAAGTTGTGATAAATCTCACAATTGAATTCAAATTAGAGTTGGTGATCTAAATTCTAATTTGTGAGTTTTGACCAAAAAAAAAAAATTAGAAAATTCAATTTTGCGTTTACTGTACCATTCAAACTTTAATAAATCTGCCCCTAAGACATTTTTGAAAAAAAAGCTGGTCATTCCTGGCTAAGAAATCAAGGTGAATATCACACTAAGACCTTAAATCTCTGGTGTTAATAATATTCAAAATTTGGAAACTAACCATGCACCATCAGACCTGGAGATTTTTAAAGGGAAAGGAAAGCCTGGAAGTGGCTGCACAGTAGATACTTCACTATAAGCTTTCCACACTGTATCAAGCCATTCTCCCACTGTCGATAAAGGTACTTGCCTGTCTGTTGCTGCGGGGAAGACGCGCTAATCTTACTCCTGAAATGTCGAATAACCGAACTTGTCGGTTGTCATGGGGAAGGGCTATAATCCTTTGGCCAACAGAAACGCTGATCCTGAAAAGCAAATGAAAGGAACATTGGTTAAGGGCTTACAACAAACAATGTATTCTCATTTTAAAGTTGACACTGAAGCCTACGTTTCCATAGGCAGATCAGTAAATGAGTTCAATCAAAGGCTTTTAGGCTGAAAGCAAGGGCTGAAGCAGATAAGCCTGTCCCAAAATATAGAATGTTTCAATACTGATTAGTCAATACAGGGTGCTAGTTGTTCCCCATAGCTGCTTATTCACATCTCTACTCTTGTGAAGCCCATGCTTGTGCCTAAGCTGGTTCAAGGTGTTTCTCAGCCATTCTCCATCCAAGACAACCTCTCTTTCTAGAGAAAGTGCTCTGGTACTACAACCACACTAGGCCACTATTAGCAATGGCTACTTTCAATGACTTGCCAATCCTGTTATAGTTAACAAAACCCTCTCTGCCCTCGCAACCTCAGTCCAGCACTGGATTGGATGGACTACCTGTAAGAAAATAGCTTCACTTTCCTTACTAAAATAGAAATGAGACCTCATCCTAAAACAGTGCAGCCTTTGTGTTTAGTGGGAGGCCAGTTCAGAAGCAGACAGTCCCTATTAGGAACATGTTTCCTTAAAGGGATTCTATCATGATTTGTTTGATGTAGTTTTAATTTCTAAATTACAATGCTTACACTGCATCACAATATAAAATTTCATTCCTGAACCAGCAAGTGTATAATTTTAGTTGTAATATTGGTGTGTAGGTGCATCTTAGGTCATTTTGCCTGGTCATGTGATTTCAGAAAGAGCCTGCACTTTAGGATGGAACTGCTTTCTGGCAGGCTGTTGTTTCTCCTCAATGTAACTGAATGTGTCGCAGTGGGACCTGGATTTTTACTATTGAATGCTGTTCTTAGATCTACCAGGCAGCTGTTATCTTGTGTTAGGGAGCTGTTATCTGGTTACCTTCCCATTGTTCTGTTGTTAGGCTGCTGGGGGGGGGGGTGTTATATCACTCCAACTTGCAGAGCAAAAGTCACATGACTGGGGGCAGCTGGGAAACTGACAATATGTCTAGCCCCTTGTCAGATTTCAAAATTAAATGTAAAAAAAATCTGTTTCCTCTTGAGAAACTGATTTGAGTGCAGAATTCTACTGGAGTAGCACTATTAACTAATGTGTTTTGAAAAAAATTTTTTTTTCCCATGACAGTATCCCTTTAAAGTTTGTCTGACACTGCATTTGTACAACACCTTTATTATTTACTTTATTATTTTATCAGTGTTTTCTCTGAGACATGCACAATCAATATCACTAAAAACAGTCATGGTTATTGAAATAAAATCTACAATTGTTTTGAAACATAATTACAGGTATGGGACCCGTTATCCAGACTGCTCGGGGCCTGGGGTTTTCTGGATAACGGATCTTTCCGTAATATGGATCTTCATACCTTAAGTCTACTAGAAGATCATGTAAACATTAAATAAACCCAATGGGCTGATTGTAATAAATATTAATTATATCTCAGTTAAGTGTTTTATTATTACAGAGAAAAAGGAAATTTTTTTTAAATTTAGATTAAATTTAGATTATTTGGAATGGGAGCATTCTGGATAATGGGTTTCTGAATAACGTATTCCATACCTTTATGTAGTAAATTTAGGCTGAAAATAAGAATTTTCTGGGAAGCACTGACCCAAAAGCAAAGAAACTCCCACAGCTCTTGCTGACTAAACTAAAGCAGGAAAAGTAATGCATTTGTATCCATACATAGTTCACCTTTAAATTAACTTTAAGTATAATGTAGACAATGATATTCTGAGACATTTGTCAACTGGTCTTCATATTTCATTTTTATGAATTCAGCAGCTCTCCAGTTTGGTATTTCAGTTGCTATCTGGTTGCTTGGTCTTGTTTTTCCCTAACAACCAGGCAGTGGTTTGAGTGAAAGACTGGAATAAGTATAGGAGAGGGACTGAACAGGAAGTTAAGTAATACAAATAATAAAATTGTAGCCTTGCAGAGCAATAGTTTTTTCAGTGAAAGCTGGAACGGGGTAGAAGAGTAAGGCAAGCCGTTTTAAAATGATGAAGAATAAGTAATGAAGACCAATTGCAAATTTGCTAGGATTAGGACATTATATAGCATACTAAAAGTTACCTTAAATGAGAACCACCCCTTTAATGACTGAATTCCAGCATTCGACTGTATTTCAAATTAAACTATGAACCCTATTCTTTTATTTAACCCATGAATATTGTAGGGAAAAAAGAAATAAATATATATAGCAATGTGGAATGAACAGCAGCACTGTCTGAAACCCAATTTGACAGAAGTGTGGCCTTACTGGGATAAAACACAATTGTACTGCAGTTTTGCCCAGCAAACAAAAAAACAAATTGTAAGGAATGCAGCCGAGTCAAGTGATCCCAGGCTCCAGTGATGAACGGAAACCTGTTTAGTAACGGCATCCACAGCACATTACATTAATGTTTCAGATCAGCCGCTTGTCCTATTTCACACTTGAGAATCCTTGGCTGGAAAGAGAATGAAGTATATTCAAATTGGACTTTCAATATGAAGCCACGGCCGGGGATTCATGTTGCTTTGCTCTACAAACAAGCCGAAAACCATTCCCGTTTGTCAGTTGCAATTGGAAAGAACGTTAATGATTGTTGGAGAATATCACTAGTGTGTGCTCCTCTCTATTATAAGAGTCACTGACCTGTCATTTATAGCAGCGGTAGGGTTGCCACCCGGCCGGTATTTTACCGGCCTAGCCGGTAAAACACCTGCCAAGGCCGGGGCCGGTATTACAAATTTACCGGCAATGCAGTTGCCGGTAATTTATAATATCCTTTAAAAAAAAAAACCTCGGCCTGCCCCCATTTGCGCAGAACTTACCGTTTTTGTAGTCTTCTTCGCATTGCCGCGATGTTGCTCCGCCTCTTTTTGTGTCATGCTGTGTAGCCCCACCCCCTTTTTGCATCATGGTCCGCCTCCTTTTTGTACCCGCCCCCACCAGCCGGTTATTTTTTTCATTAAAGGTGGCAACCCTAAGCAGCGGTCCCCAACCTTTTTTGCCCCAGGGACCAGTGTAAAGCCCTATTTTTTTTAAAGGACCAGGGGGCGTGAACTACAGACATTGCTTAAAGGGATACTGTCATGGGAAAACATGTTCAGTTAATAGTGCTGCTCCAGCAGAATTCTGCACTGAAATCCAATTCTCAAAAGAGCAAACAGATTTTTTTATATTCAATTTTGAAATCTGACATGGGGCTAGACATATTGTCAGTTTCCCAGCTGCCCCCAGTCATGTGACTTGTGCTTGAACTTTAGGATGGAACTACTTTCTGGCAGGCTGTTATTTCTCCTACTTAATGTAACTAAATCAGTCTCAGTGGGACTTGGCTTTTACTACTGAGTGTTGTTTTCAGATCTAGAAGGCAGCTGTTATCTTGTGTTAGGGAGCTGCTATCTGGTTACCTTCCCATTTTTCTTTTGTTAGGCTGCTGGGGGGGGGGGAGGGGGTGATATCACTCTAACTTGGAGTACAGCAATAAAGAATGGCTGAAGTATATCAGAGCACAAGTCACATGACATGGGGCAGGGGAAACTGACAATATGTCTAGCCCCATGTCAGATTTCAAAATTGAATATAAAAAAAATCTGTTTGCTCTTTTGAAAAATGTATTTCAGTGCAGAATTCTGCTGGAGCAGCACTATTAACTGATGTGTTTTGAAACACCAGCATCAAATTTTGTGCAAGCCGCGTCACATTCGGGTGCTCCACGTCAAATTCTGGCACACTGCGTCAAATTTGGGCGCCCTGCATCAAATTCGGTCTCGACGGCCCAGTTCAAGTATGTCCGCGGCCTGGTGGCTGGGGACCCCTGATTTATAGGATTCGGGGGACACAGCTTATAAATACACATTCAATGAGAACAATACACAGGAAAAGAGGGACCATAAATGGATAATATACAGGTATGGAACCTGTTATCTTGAATTTTGTGACTTGGGATTTTCCAGATCTTTCCGTAATTTGGATCTTCATACCTTAAGTCTACTAGAAAAACATTTAAACATTAAAATAACCCAAATAGGCTGTTTTTTTAAGTTGGGATCAAGTACAAGGTACTGCTTTATTATTACATAGAAAAAGGAAATCATTTTTAAAAATTTGGATTATTTTATTATAATGGAGTCTATGAGAAACAGACTTCCCGTAATTTGTGGCTTTCGGGATAATGGTTTCCAGATAACAGATCCCATACCTATATAAGCACAGAGCAGGCATGAGCATCCTTGTGCTGTAGAACTACAACTCCCAGAATGCCACAGGCACAACACAAGGCAGGTTACACTCTCTCCTATGATTAAGTGGACGAAACGCATAAGGCTATGTATTCATCTACTTTTTGCCCTAAAATAAAGTTTTCAGTTTTTTTTTTTTTTTTTTTTACACGTTTGTGGAATCTGTGAGTGCCTGCGATTTTTTCTTTAGGCTACACTCTCTCTCTCCTCACCTGTTTACTGCAGAGTCTGTTCGGATTGTTGCAATAGGGGACCTCATATTTTTTAAATCCCACACCTTCACAGTGCGATCATCACTGCCAGATACGACGTTGTCGCCAACTGTGAAAACAGCGGATGTCACTGTGCTGAAAAGGAAAATGAGAAAAGATTTTCAGAAGGCTGAATAATATGGATTAGATGAGCATGTGGCACACTGGGTAAAAACACAGCAAAGCCGACCGGTTATTACAATAATCAGTTCATTTGCTACAAATGGTCATTAGGTGCAATTAAAGGAATTGTTCAGTGTAAAAATAAAAACTGGGTAAATAGATAGGCTGTGCAAAATAAAAAATGTTTCTAATATAGTTAGTTAGCCAAAAATGTAATGTATAAAAAAAGGCTACAGTGATTTGATGTATAACATGTCAATCAAAACACTACATCCTGCTTTTCAGCTCTCTTGGTTTACACTGACTGGTTACCCTGGTTACCAGGCAGTAACCAATCAGAGACTTGAGGGGGGGCCACATGGGTCATATCTGTTGCTTTTGAATCTGAGCTGAATGCTGAGGATCAATTGCAAACTCACTGAACAGAAATGTCCCATGTGGCCCCCCTTCAAGTCGATGACTAACTCAGAGTTATAGAGCTGAAAAGCAGGAAGTTGGATACTGGCTGTTTTATTAGACATCTGTTCACTCCAGCCTTTATACATTACATTTTTGGCTAACTAACTATATTAGAAACATTTTTATTTTGCACAAACTATCTATTTACACAGTTTTTATTTTCACACTGAACTGTTCCTTTAAGCCAGCGCATTCCATTCCAAGATCTGAAAAACCTTTGACAATGTCTACACTAAGAGGCCCATTTATCAAAGGTCGAATTCAAGTGAATATTTTTTAATTCTAATATACTCACAAATCTACTGGGAGGTTATGCAAGGAAAAAATGCAAATGACTAATATTCGATCGAATGGCTCCAACCAAACAAATGTTCTACAAATGTATTGTTTTTGCTACTTTTTATTACTGATCCTTCTATTCATACTCTCTCCTATTCATATTCCAGTCTCTTATTTAAATCAATGCATGGTTGCTAGGGTAATTTGGACCCTAGTTACCAGATTGGTTAAGATACAAATTGAAGAGCTGCTGAATAAAAAACTAAATAAGTCAAAAACCACAAATAAAATAAAAAATTAAAACCAATTACAAATTGTCTCAGAATATCACTCTCTACATCATACTAAAAGTATTATACTAATTTAAAGGTGAAACGCCTTAAAGTTCCAGAGTCTCAAAATGAAGCAAAATATAGCCACCTCCTCCTGGTCCCTCGCAGCAGGCCAGTTCCACTTGTCAACTCTGTTGTTTCATGGGTGTAATACCGAGTTAAATAATTAGAAGAAAACAAGGTGCTCCAGAATGAAATATAAAGGGACTCACCAAACAGTGAAAGTGATCCGGGTGCACCAGCCCCAGACCCCCAGCTTTAGGGAGCGGTACAGCATCAAATATGAAGGCAGAGCTGACCGGCACTCAAACGGATCCACAGGACCAAAGGATTCAGTTAAAAAATTATTTTATTTGTAGAAAAGTTAAAAATATATCTGCATCTCCATCTACCCTACGCGTTTCGCACCTAAGTGCACTTAGTCATGAGCCCAAACCTTAAGTCTAGTAGGAAAAAAATCATTAAATAAACCCAATAGGCTAGTTTTGCTTCCAATAAGGATTAATTATATCTTAGTTGGGATCAAGTACAAGCTCCTGTTTAGACTTAATGTATGAAGATACAAATTACAGAAAGATCTCTTATCCCAAACCCCAGGTCCTGAGCATTCTGGATGACAGGTCCCATACCTGTACAGCTAAAAATGTCCATGAGCAACCAATATCTTGCCTGTAATGTGTGTAATATCAATATAGTGAAATCCTGTATCTGTGGGCAATGAAGCTAAATTCAATATTCCCCCCCCCCCGGCCCAGAGCCGTCCCTCCTGTCACTTCATATTTAAAGAAGCGGTACAGGTGAGTGAAGTGGAACGTGCCCAACATTCCGACCTCGCGCTCCCCTGGTTTATAAGGAAGGGAAATACGTGCACATTTTGTGGCCCAGCCATTACACTAATTGATGTTCTGCGATTTCTCCTTTCGTTGAGTTTGATTCCATGACAGCAGCCTTAGCAGGGGTCATGCACATCAAATTCTGAGAATTTGCTCGTTTTAATTTAAAATGCTAGTTGTTTCTGTCATTTCCTCGGTACTGAGAGAATTTGATTTCATGTTCCATTCCGTCTGCTGATTAGAGATTAGCACTTCCCGGGTCACAAAGGCCCAATTTACGCAAGCCCTCTTAATTTAAATTGACATCAAATTAGGATCTAATTAGGACCTGACCATATCGCATTAATGAGACAAAGTTGCTTAATGTAATTTCTCAGAGCAGCCCCATTCCTCAGCAAATGCCAGGGAAATAAGTTCTTTCTCCACTTCTTCGGTGCCAGCGGCTGTAGCTAGCGTTTCATTTCTAGGGCACAATGGTTTGAGGGGCCTGAAAGTACATTGGGGTATTCTGCCTTCTAATCAGTTTTTTGATGCCAAGTTTTCACTAGAATGTAGCAGAGAGGTGGAGGGTATTCTGCAGAGAAAGGTTTAAATATCTGCATACAACTGTAATTATTCAGATGAGAATGAGCAGTCCTGCTCTGCTGAGCATCATAAATAAACTCTAGTACAGGTATGAGACCTGTTACCCAGAATGCTCTGGACACGGGTTTTTCCGAATAATGGGTGATGTGCGGGCTGACACGATACCCGCAGGACCCGCGGGTCGGGCGGGTTCGGGTCGACCTCGCACTGCTCCTCGCGGCCACCTTCAAATGCCGGCTTCTGACTTCCGGTTTTATAGTCTCGCGTCTGCTCACCCCACCCCTTTTGTGACGTCATCGGTGGGGCGGGTCGGCTCGGGTCTATAAAAGGAGGGGGTGCGGGAGGGCGCAGGCTGGTTAGGGTCGGATCAGGAAAACCCTGACCCGCACATCACTAGGATCTTTCCGTAATTTGGCTCTCCATACCTTAAGTCTAGTAGAAAATCATGTAAATCTTAAATAAACCCAACAGTCTGGTTTTGCTTGCAATAAGGATTAACACATAACAACTAACAACCATGACATCCAAGAAGTATCTATCAAAGCTAACTATTCCACTATAACACTGTCTCTTCTAGATTCTGCCCTGTCCTTCACGCCTCATATCTAGTCACTTATTAAAACATGTCACTTTCACCTAAGGAACATATACAAAATACGATAATTTATCACTGAAGATGCCACCAAAATTCTTATTTGCTCTCTCGTCATATCATACATATCATAGACTACTTTAACTCTATATTAATTGGCCTTCCCCTCCAGAGACTGTCACCTCTCCAGTCCATAATGAACACTGCTGCGAGGCTTACACACCTCAGCAACCATGCCACTCTGTCAAGCTCTGCACTGGCTTCCGCTACTTTTCAGAATAAAATTCAAATTAACAACCCTGACATTATGCCCCACCCTACATCTCTGAACTCAGATCTATACACTCACCCAACCGCTTACAATGCTCCTTTACTGACCTGCTACTCAACAATTCTCTCATTACCTCCTCACATGCTCGCATTCAAGACTTTGCAAGGGCTGCACCCCTCATCTGGAATTCTCTCCCAAAGTCTCTCCGACTTTCTTCCAACCTCTCTGCTTTCAAAAGAAGGAAAGGCGTTGACCATTAGGGGGTATCAAATGTTAGGCACCCCCAAGTGAAGGTAATTACTTACCGGACACTCCGGGCCAGTGCTCATATCAGCAGAAAACTGCACCAGCCCGGGGTTATATCAGTGAGCACCACGGATCGCTTTTCTTCCGGCTTCTTCTTTCTTCTAATTTTCTCGGGGCAGACACATGTGCAGTAGAATGCAAAAGCCGACTTTTTAGTTAAAGTTCGGCTTTTCACTCTAATGCGCATGCGCAGCCGCGAGAAGCAAGAAGAAGCCGTAAGAGAAGCTATCTGTGGTGCTCACTGGTATAACCCCGGGCCAGTACAGTTTTCTGCTGATATGAGCACTGGGGGTGCATAATATTTGGCACCCCCAAATGGTAAACAACTTTACTTCTCCTTTAAAGGGGATGTAAAGGCAAAAAAATAAAATCCCATTTTTACTTTCTTTAATGAAAAAGAAATCTATCTCCAATATACTTTAATTAAAAATGTGTACCACTTTTATAATAAACCTGACTGTATGCAGTGAAATTCCTCCTTCGTTTTACTTGCTCTGACAGCTGCATATGGAAACTTCAGATGGTCCTTAGCTGGGAAACAATCATACTTTCAAACGGCAGGGGGGAGCCGTCCCCCTCCACCTCACTTCCCTGAACTCAAGCAACTTTGTTTGTTTCTCTGTAAAGCAGCCAGCGACTGTGTTGAGATTTGTATTCACAGACCCAGTGCAGTCTGTATATTCTGTTTATTAATCAGTCTTGTTGCATCAGCTTCTATGGCAGATATTATTTACTTGTGCTAATTGATAATTTATGACGATCCCTAAGCAGCCCAGACCACACTGAGCATGTGCGTAGTCTTCGTCTTGCAAAGATGTTTAACAAAGTTACAAGATGACTGCCCCCTGTGGTCAACTTTGAAAGAATAAATAATTTTTTTTAATAAGGCTTCTGGTGCAGTAAGTTCATGTTTATGTTTAGTATACAAAATACAGCATTTCTAGCATTTTACTTTAGACTTTACTTCCCCTTTAAACAAACTTATTTAGAAAAGCCTACCATCACTCTGCTTAACTGCCAAATGCCGTACCACATGCAGTACTGCATCTCTCACCCATTTAAAAACTATATATATATATATATATATATATATATATATATATATATATATATATATATATATATATATATATATATATATATATATATATTTATATTAAAAAAGAATGAAGACCAAGTGTAAAGTTGCTTAGGATTGGTGCTTCTATAACATACTAAAAGTTAACTTAAAGGTGAAGAAGAAAAGTCTTGCAAAGCACATTTTACTAAATCCTTGAGTGGCCAATGTAATTTGTCCCTAAAGGCAACAATGTACTGACTCCATCAGTTTTGGATGCTGCCAAATACTGACTCCTTTACAAAGGATATTACAGAATCCCAAACAAAATCTGAACTATAATTTGCATGGTTACATTTAAGAGAGAGAAAAAAAGCAGTTTGGATTTGGAACCATTCAAAAATGGCTAGGATAGGTCAGAACGCTAAAGAGAAGGAGAGGAAACAAACTTACAGAACTTTGAATCATGGTTAAGAGGCCATCCCCCATATGTACTAAATGGCACTACATTTGCCCAGTATCAGTAACCCTTAGCAACCAATAAGATGTTTGCTTTTAACCAAGTGACCAGTGTATACTACCTGTTGCTATGGGTTATGACACTAGGCAAACTTAGGGCTTTTATTATATAACCCCTAAAGTATCTTATTTGGATTTAGAGAGAGTCTCTATAACATATTAGGATACACTATTAGAAAAATTTATATCAAAAAATGATATAAGTCCCAAAGCTTTCTTCAAGTAAAAAATATTAATTTATTGAAGTACATTTTAAAAGAATTAAAGCTGGTACATACTACCCCCCATATCCCACCTTACGCGTTTCGCACCCTCCGGCGCTTAGTCATAGGTGTGTCTATCAGTAGGGGGTCATTCACAGAATTTAAACCCAAGTAGTCCCACCCCTTTCTTGTTTAAAACCAATCATGGGTCACAGGCAATTATCCCTGCTTAATACTCTTTAACCCATAATGTTCCTTGAAGGGTGTATGTACCAGTTCAGTAATATAACAATTTATATCTCACATTGCGTACAAAACTTTCTTTAACTTCACAGTTTATATAATTGGTTATTACACAATGTTATTTTTAACAGTATTTTACATATAAGTTAATTAATATCTAGCCTTACACAAATTCC
Source organism: Xenopus laevis (assembly GCF_017654675.1). Lineage (NCBI taxonomy): Eukaryota > Metazoa > Chordata > Amphibia > Anura > Pipidae > Xenopus > Xenopus laevis. The sequence continues at coordinate 18,089,837 of NC_054381.1, read as the reverse complement.
ATTCTTGTCAGCCTTATATCACATGTATATGTTGTCTCCATTACAACCGTTTTCATAGTAAATCTCATAAATAAGTGTATTCTTTTTCATTATACATATTTAGATATAACATGTCACATCAAATTCATGATTTAATCCCAATGGCAACCGCGTTCCCAGATGAAAAATCCAGTACACTTCTCTCTTATGTAATAATTTCTGATGATCCCCCCCCCACATTCCTAATCTCACTCTCTCTATTCCCTGTATGGAGAATTGATTTACATCCCCCCCACTGCATAACGCAAAATGTTTAGTGACATTACTCTTCTCTACCATTTAGGGTTCCTAATCTGACTCAAATGTTCCCTCGCTCTCTCCTTCAGTTTCCTACCAGTACATCCAACATATTGCTTGCAGCACTTCAAACAGGTGATCAAATAAACCACAAATGCAGTGTTGCAGTTAATATATCCCTTGATTTCAAACTCCCTTCCTATTACTGTAGACTTGAATTTTTTAGACACTTTCATATGTGTGCAGGTAACACATCTGCGACTACCACATTTGTAGCTAGAGAAGAGTAATGTCACTAAACATTTTGCGTTATGCAGTGGGGGGGATGTAAATCAATTCTCCATACAGGGAATAGAGAGAGTGAGATTAGGAATGAGGGGGGGGGATCATCAGAAATTATTACATAAGAGAGAAGTGTACTGGATTTTTCATCTGGGAACGCGGTTGCCATTGGGATTAAATCATGAATTTGATGTGACATGTTATATCTAAATATGTATAATGAAAAAGAATACACTTATTTATGAGATTTACTATGAAAACGGTTGTAATGGAGACAACATATACATGTGATATAAGGCTGACAAGAATGGAATTTGTGTAAGGCTAGATATTAATTAACTTATATGTAAAATACTGTTAAAAATAACATTGTGTAATAACCAATTATATAAACTGTGAAGTTAAAGAAAGTTTTGTACGCAATGTGAGATATAAATTGTTATATTACTGAACTGGTACATACACCCTTCAAGGAACATTATGGGTTAAAGAGTATTAAGCAGGGATAATTGCCTGTGACCCATGATTGGTTTTAAACAAGAAAGGGGTGGGACTACTTGGGTTTAAATTCTGTGAATGACCCCCTACTGATAGACACACCTATGACTAAGCGCCGGAGGGTGCGAAACGCGTAAGGTGGGATATGGGGGGTAGTATGTACCAGCTTTAATTCTTTTAAAATGTACTTCAATAAATTAATATTTTTTACTTGAAGAAAGCTTTGGGACTTATATCATTTTTTGATATAAATTTTTCTATAGTTGATGGCCCTTTTGAACTGGGGCAAGTCCCGTTGGCTTGGTTTGATTAATATGGACTCCCGATTTTGTATAGAGTAGTGTAGGATACACTATTACACATGTATCCAGTTGCACCCCTTTATAAATGGGCACAGCAGACATTTGCATAACCCATGGGTATTTATTCTTAATAGTGACTGAAAACTACTGCGGAAATCCTGACTCCTCCCCATATGATTAGTTTCAAATTATAATAAGTAGTAAACAGATTTTTGTCCCCATATTCTAAGGCCATCCCCATACCCATGGGCTGTGGCAACACATTTTCCCAATACTATTAAAATGGTTTATTATTTCTTTAGCGCTTTATTTTCCCTTTACAGGCAAAAGTTGAACGTAAAAATTAAAAACTGGGTAAATAGAAAGGCTGTGCAAAATAAAAAAAATGATTCTAATAAAAAAGTAATGTATAAAGGCTGGAGTGACTGGATGTGTAACATAACACAACACTACTTCCTGCTTTGCAGCTCTCTTTGTTTACACTGACTGGTTACCCTGGTTACCAGGCAGGAACCAAACAGAGATTTGAGGGGGGTACCTCATGAGTTATAACTGTTGCTTTTGAATCTGTGCTGAATGCAGAGGATCAATTGCAAACTCACTGAACAGTTATGTCCCACGTGGTGGCCCTTATAGTCACTGACTAACAGAGTAAGAGAGCTGAAAAGCAGGAATTAGTGTTCTGTTATGTTACACATCCAGTCAGTCCAGCCTTTATACATTACATGACTAACTAGGCTAATTGTGTAAGGACGTAGATGAAACAGATTTCCAAAAGGTTTTACTAAAGCATAGCCCACTCCTTCTTTCTTTCCAGCTGTAAGTGTCCCCCAAATAAATGGATTGATATCACCAGATCGTTTGTTCCTGTCTTTCCTCGAAGGCACAGCCTTACACAATTAGCCTGGTAATCCACTGGGAGAACTACCCTGTACCTAATCACCGAATTGGAGAACTATAACTCACACCTCACACATTTACTCACAGCTCTTTCAACACAAGTAATTGCTATTACGAAATTGGGGAAACCACCTATTATAATCTAGGAGTAAATATTGTATTACAAAATTTTAAACAAGTGACCACCCACCTAAAGTAATTTGGCAATTGTTTTTATGTATTTTCACTGATTATTTATTGAGTTTCTGTCCGGCCAGAATTTCAATTGAAGATTTTTGAATGCTAAATAAATTTTATACTTTCTAAACAACTTGCTCTTAAAATACACCTTTAATTGATTCTAGGTATCAGGTAAACCATTACAATCCTTGGAGGGTGGCGTAACTTTAGACGCCGCCCAGCGATTGGAACTTTCATTCGCCTCTAATAATCATTTATACACCCCCGATCTTACTTTATACTGGAGGGAAATACTAGATACTCTAGAAAGGGTTCTTCAGGTGACAATTACCAGAACACCTAAACTATGTGTCTTAGCCATAATACAAGATCTTAAGTTAAACCAATATCACTCCCTCTTTCTCTTGGAGGCACTATTACTAGCTAAGAGATTAATAACTCAGAATTGGAGAGCAGTGACCCCTCCTACCTTTTCCTCATGGAAAGCTATAATGCTATAATACTGTATCTAAAAAGGGGAGTTCCCACTAAATTTCACAAAATTTGGGGTCCCTGGACCGACATCTACCCCCAACACCCAAGACGACCCTTAGCAGATCAAGATTAGGAGACAGACACTACACGAGGTCATTTATTCTTATACTAATAGTACTGTGTTTGTTATATGGCATGCTCCCTATTTTGTGTTTAATTCAGATATGTGACATGTAATTCTATGTGCTCCTTTTTCTGACACTTTTGATGTACACTGTTTGCTTTATTTCTTCAATAAACTACCCGAATTTAAAAAAAAAAATAATCATTTATACACATCTGTAGAATGGGTATTCTAAATCAGGTGTCCTAAAACAAGAATATGGTTTTGATCCAATGGATATTTAAGTATAAGTATCAAGAACAAGGTGTCTAATAATAGATAAAATATTCTGTCCTGTGAATAAAAACCTCTATAAATAAAATAACAGTAGTGCAATTATTGTTCCCCTATTTAATGGCATTGCATGTGTGTTCAACTGGAAACAAACAAGAAAAGATGGACACTAGTGGAAAGCTTACTAAAGAATAACGGGAATGCAAATCAGTGTAATTAATTAGGAAATTAAACAGCCCCATTTATTACTTTGCCAGCTTAGCTCTTTCAATTCTGTGCTTCTCCAAGGCTGACGCTGCCAATTGTTCCCTGTCTTTTGTGATGGGTCTTTTTCCAGGAGAGTTGCCATGCACACGCAGTCCATATGGGCCGCCTTAAAGGGGATCTGCACCCGCAAACTCTTCCTTGGGTAATGCAGATTGAAATAAAAAGCATTTTTTCCCAAAGTACATTCATTACAAAATGTTCAATGGTTTGAAAGTTATTGAAAAATAAAATGATGCAGTATTTGTTTATCCTTTGTTTTTCTCTGATTCCCGAAACAATAGAGAAAAAAAGAGTTCTGTGCAAGTGTTTGAAAAGAAATGCTACGGACAGACACACGGGTAGTAAAATAGACAGAGATGATAGACATGGCAGAAAGACAGATATACGGATAGTAAAATAGACATAGAGATGATAACATGGCAGAAAAACAGACACACAGGTAGTAAAATAGACAGAGATAATAGACATGGCAGAAAGACAGATATACAGATAGTAAAATAGACACAGAGATGGTAGACATGACAGAAAGACAGACAGAAGTGAATTAAAATAGACAGATAATAGACATGGCAGAAAGACAGACATACAGATAGTAAAATAGACATAGAGATGATATACATGGCAGAAAGACAGACATACAGATAGTAAGGGACAGAGATGATATACATGGGAGAAAGACAGACATACGGGTACTAAAATAGACAGAGATAATAGACATGGCAGAAAGACAGACAGAAGTGTAGTAAAATAGACAGAGATGATGCTCTGTAAGGCAACAAATGTATTGTTATTGTCTATTACTCCTCTTTCTATTCAGGCCTCTCCTATTCAAATCAATGTATGGTTGTTAGGGTAATTTGGACCCTAGCAACCAGACTGAACTGAAATTGCAATCTGGAGAGCTGCGGAATAAAACCGAAAACTCAAAAACCACAAATAATAAATGAAAACCTAATGCAAATTGTCTCAGAATATCCCTCTCTACATTGTAGTAAAAGTTAACTCAAAGGTGAAAAACCCTTTTAAAATCAGGGGATGAGGTTTTTATGTACATAGGCTAGGTTACTGATCAATAGTCAGATTTCTCTAAGCAGCACATGCCATGCTAGTGTAACACACTGAGCATCTGTATAAAATGTTTTTTTTTTATATATAAGGTTTTTTTCCCCTTTAAAAGTCAATCATGTAGCAAATACCGACGACCCTGTACTGCTGCGTTCTGTACTTGTCATAAACTGTTCCTTGGCCTTAGTAGACCTGGAATGGGACCTGGAAAGCACTTTGCGTTGTTTTTGGATAAATATTTGTATCCTTTAAAATCTGAGGAATCAGTAGCAGTGCATCACCCTGCAGATGAGGATATACCCTATGCGGATCCGGGTGTTAAAGATCCTTAAATGTGGCTCGTGTAGAATCAGCTGAAACCTCTGTAGGTTAAACAGAGGTTAAATTGCTCTTTAATAACGGACTCATTTAAGGCGATGCACCAATGAAAGACCACTGGACCATGTTCTAATGACATGCTAAAAGACATTAGTATTTTAATAACTCACAGGTATGACAGATAATGAATAGGAAGGGGGGAAACCCATAATTTCTTGCATTGGAAGCAGAGTCTAGAGACACTTTAAGCCGTGGGTCTCACGGGGGAGCTTGGTGCGATGCTCCTATCCTCTGGAAAAGAATTCCGACTCTGCCAAACCCCAGCAAAACTCATTTATCTTGTCGTAGGGAGCAGCGGAGCATGCACTTCCAGCTGACAGCGTGGCACTTTCTCACCACACACCACTGCCCGATCTGGAACATTCTGCTCCCTCCGTGGGTCTCAATCAAGGAAAATACTGTGATGCTAGCACTCCTCATTAGGACTAACAGCTGTCTCCCCAGTCACACAGAGACCGCAAACTGTTTTGCATAACAATCTGCTGAAATTTCACACACAGGGGAAAAAAAATATGATGTGAAGGATGCTGGACCATGAAGTGCTGATGTGGTATGATCTTACTTGGCTAGAGACCCCTCGTATTAACTCTTCTTTCCCCTGGCATCAATCACAGGGCCTACTACACCGGGCACAGCCACAAAAACATCAACGGGTTCATCAGAATCACACAAGATCAAACACACACACACACACACACACCGCTGTGCAGAGAGACATCACCGGAGGGCGCTACATTCAGATGGAAATTCATCAGCAGCAGGTAACATTCTCTAATAGGCTGGGTTGGGCACAGACCCCTCACCTATTTATTGGAACTCTTCTTTGAAAGGACCAAGCATGCATACATACTGGGAAATCCTCTGTAAATTAAACTCATGCCAAGGAAAAGTTTCTTAAAACATGTCTGTGTTTAAAGGTTAAGGAAAGACAATATACATTGAAGGTGCCAAAATTTAGGCACCCCCAAGTGATTATATTTACTTACCTGAAACCCTGGGCGGGTGCTCCTATCAGCAGAAAACTGCAACAGCCCAGGATTCTTCCAGCGAGCACCAATGAGCAATTGTCTTCCAGCTTCTTCTGTTTTCAAATTTCCCGGGGCAGACAAAAATGTAGTAGAACGAAATAGTCGGCTTTATCGTTTTAAAGTTTGGCTTTTCACTCTACTGTGCATGCACATTTGTGAGAAGACAAAGGAAGCAGGAAGAGGATCGATCCGTGGTGCTCGCTGGAAGAATCCCGGGCCGGTGCAGTTTTCTCCTGATAGGAGCACCAGCCCGCAGTGTCAGGTAAGTAAATATAATCACTTGGGGGTGCCTAACTTTTTGGCCAAGTGTAAATTGCTTTTCCTATAATATAATTAACGGGTCATTTATAGCCACAAGTGCAACTGAGTTTGTGCAAATTCCCCAGCAGTCAGTTGTGCGTTAAAACCCCATTTATTAATGGTCCTCCTGTTCCAAATGGAGTTGCTTCTTTGCCTGCTCACACAAGTGAACCCTGCATCTAGCATTACTTCCGGACCAGGCGGCAGTTTCAGGGTTCCCACAGTGCCTTGTGTCAATAGGCACACTTGTTTCTAAAGAATCGGGGGCACGTGTCACTTTTACGCCAGAAATTTTGGACTTCAAGTATGTTCATTTTAATGCATTGGCTGCAATTGCATTAGGTGCAAATTCCCCTTGGCAACCAAAACTAAATGTGATTGTGCTCAGAATTGCACTTTGCTCACTGCTTTTGTACCCATAAATGAAAGCGCAACTGAAGGATCCTCTGCTGGTGGGTCCACCATACTGCCTTGTGTCCCATTTACTATTTTGTAAAATCCATGAAAAAACAGTGAACGAGCAAAACAGGCCTTTTACTGGATGAAGTGAAGAGACCAGGATTTGATGCAGTTTGGGGGAAGACTACTTGCGATTGCAAGATTTGTACAGGGTTTGCTGTGATGGGAACGCAAAAACATAACTGACCTGCACAGAGCCCTGATTTCAACTGAACTCCTGTGGGGTGGGCTGTTATAGAAGCAACCAACTTCATATTAATCCCTTTGGCTTTGGAATGAGATGTTGGACAGGCAGGTGTCAGGATAGTTTTGGTCATACAGAATATATAAACTGCCTAAAAGCAGGAGTGGTGGTGTCCCGACATGTCTAATTAGGCAGTTAATTTCACATAAATGTATGGGAAGAACTGACCAATTGTGTTTTCTGCCTGAGCACTGTGATCATCAAACACCCTGAGCGCCTCAGTACTAAAGGCTTAGTATTCCTTCTCAATAGGCAGGGACTTCTAGCTACTTAATCATGGACAGTTAGTAAAGCTAGGGCCACGCTACACGGAGAAATGCAGGACATGAATCTGCTGCCCCTCTTCTGCTGCACTACCCAAAACGGATTTGCTTCCGGAATCAACAAAATCAACAAGATTTGGATCTGGCAGAACCGAATCCAAACCGACCTAAAGTGACGTGATTCAGGGGGATCAAATTTGTTCCCCTCCTTCATTCGACAAAATCCTGCCTGAAACATTTGGGGTTTGGCCAGAATCTCAAAAATAGGGATTCAGTGCATCCCTGCTTTTAAACATAACCTGTAACGTGCCTATTTTTATTTGATGGCAGCAACACCCCATACCATGCATCTATTCAAACTAAAAATAAAACTATTTTTAACTTAAACAGCGAGAGTAAAGAAAAAAGGGGGGTGGGGTTCGTACTAATAAACTCCTAAAGCCCCCCTAATGAGGCCACTAAACCAGTATGCAAACCTAATCTAACCTGTGAAAAAGAAAATCGTGGAATTTACCATGCAACTTGTAAAATGCAAAAAATTATATAATTTGTGTGGTACTCTTAAACACATGCTGCAGGCTTTCCCCACAAATACAGCATTGACTACAGTACTGAATTGGTGAGAGCGAGCAGGGGGAGGCACGCAGCCCAAATCAGGGCCCGGTTGGTAAGGACAAGGCTAGCTTCACCTCCTGACTTTTTAATCCGGCATTAGGAGCAGAGTGAAGCTCTTGCCTTGAACCACCATTTTGTGATGGTCTGTGTGCGGCCTCAGAGATCACCTGACCAGAAATACTGCAGCTCTAACTGTAACAGGAAGAAGTGTGGAAGCAAAAGACACAACTCTGTCTGTTAATTGGCTCATGTGACCTAACAACTATGGTTTGTGTGTTTACCGTGAATCCTAGGATCCCTTATTTTTTAAAATGGCAATTTTCGATTAATGATTACCCAATGGCACATACTACTAAAAAAGTTATTATGAAAGTGGTTTATTTACATGAAGCAGGATTTTACATACAAGCTGTTTTATGCAATATCTTTTTATAGAGACCTACGTTTTACTTTAATCATTAGGATTATCAAATCTACCAGCTAAGAAGGTTTTTTGGTTGGCCCCAAACAGATCTGGTCTGGTGGGACTGAGTTGCAATCAACTATACACCCTTGTATGGCTACTTAAAGGAGAAATAAAGCTTAACTAAAGAGGTAGCTAGAAATTTTGTACATTGTGTTTGGGGCTTCTGTACCAGCCCAAGGCAACCACATCCCTTTAGCAGTAAAGATCTGTGTCTCAAAAGATGCCCCAGTAGCTCCCCATCTTCTTTTCTGCTGATTCACTGCACATGCTCTGTGCTGCTGTCACTTACTGAGCTTAGGGACCCACTCACAATATACAGTACACATAGAATAGAAATGTCACAATATAAGACCGATTAGTAATTAATACAGATAATTACTACATGGCAGCACAGAAACCAGCGCAATTAGCATCAGAATGTAATAATCAGTCCTGTAGCATCAGCTTATATTACAGACCAACCTCATTTTCTGCTGGATAATTAGTGACGAGCCCTAAGCTTAGCTTCTCAACAGCTGCTCAGAGCCCACTGAGCATGTGAGTGTCACAGACACTAGCCAAGATGGTGACCCCCTGTGACAAGTTTGAAGTCCTGGATCATTGCTGCTATTGACAAGCTGAAACTTTAGGCTGGTGCAATAAGTGCAGTATATAAAATATGGCATTTTTAGCCATATTAATTTTTAGGATTTAGATCTCTTTTAAATCAATGCAAATCAGAGTATCTGTATTGGATTCTCAATAGCAACGCTGCCCAATTCTTTCCATGGACTGGGCCGATTAGCTGCCATATTAAATGCTCATGGGCTGGATGATATCTTAATGCTTATACCATGCATATCAGTCTGTGGAGCTCACAGAAAGGCAGGGGGGCATACAAAAATACCTTACTGTTAAATGCTAAAATGTCAAATAAGATTTGTTTTCCGCTGCTAGAGATTGGCACAAAAGTCAATTATTTGATGGCAATCTGGGACCAAAGAAACGGTTAAAAGGCCGTTTATCCTAGTGCATGCCTTCGCTTGGTATCCACGTCTCTTCCCAATATTCTGCCTGTATAGTAGGAATTAGTTCCCTTGCATAAAAGACTTTACTGCAATCTAATCAAGATGATTCACCACCTTCGTATTTTCAATGGTACTTTGGGTAAATGTCAAGAAAGGCACCTTATAAATGATTGACACTATACCAGTCTGAAGAGGAAAAGTGATCAAGACTGTGCACGTTTTTTTTTTTTTCTTCTTCTTCTTTTAACTCATCTGCCGCTTGCAATTCAATCTCAGGCAGCTACACGGATTCCAAAATGCCCCATAAAGTAAATGAATTGTGACAAAAATTCTAATAGAAAAAATGGAAAATTTACCACAGCACATTAAAGCCCTAAAAGCTAAAATCAAACGGAAGAAAAAAACTGTATCTGAAGTCGGAGAGGAAGAAATATTTAAAGTAACAGTGAGTTGAAGTAGCTGGAAGCAGGGGACGTGTCTGATGCACCTCGTGTATGCTCTCTGTGGCCTCACAGACTTCCCAGGAATAGCCTTTTTTTTTTTTATTTTGGGATGGTGGAAACACTTTCATGTAGACCTTTGTTAAATTAATTAAGAAGTTTTAATGATGGCGATTTTACTACTAGTGCCAACTATGGTGCCATCAGCAGAGACGTTGCTTGTTCTTCTCCGCCTTGTTTTAGAGTTCCTGAAAAACATTCAGGTTTTTGGTGGACCTTTGTGTTCATGCAGGGCTGTATTAGGCTGTGGCCCATCTACTATTCTTGCTAATTATATTGCAAAACTTTGCAGCACATGCAACAATCTGCAAGAGATGGGTAGCCTCCCTTGACCTCTACCATTAGATTTGGTTGCAAGAATTTCTCGCATTTACCCACAAAATTTATAGGAGCCCTAGGGAGACTGTCATCAGCTTTTGTCGGACATAACTTTCGTACGATTGCTGTCAGGGGCAGAACATCGGCTGATCTGTTCTTTTGTACTTTATTTGATCGGAATGGTTAGTGGCAGGTCAGAGATGGGGAAGTCCCCCGTGTGTGGGGCCATCCTACGGGCTTCCCCAACCGATATCTGGTCCTCGATCGGGCAGGTTCGAATTCAACCGCTCGTATCGGATGCATTACGATCCGATTGTTGGGCCCTAGGGCCCACGATCAGATCAGCCCGATATCGCCTTCATCAATGTGGGCATATCAGGGAGAGATCTGCTCATTTGGTGACATTGCCAACTGAGCGGATCTCTACGTCTATGGCCACCTTAACGCCTGGTGGGAACAATCAGGCATTATTCTAAAAGTTTCATATTTTAAGGAAAGGATATCTGTTCTTTAAAGTTATGCTAGGTGAACGTTAATTATAGGAAGTTCTAAAAGACAGAGTATGGCTTGTTACCTCTGCTGTGCACAAAAGGATAATTATACTATAAGTCTAGTACTGCTTTGTGCGCCAGTTTCTTTTCTCTTCAGGTTCCCTGCACTCTGCATGAGGGATCAGACTGTTCCAGCCCAAACTGCTGTATAAATAAAGAACCTGTGAAAGTACAGAGTATGTCCATCTCACACCCAGCGGGGTATCCCCTACCATATTCCACTAACAAGGGCAGACAGTGGCACCTCAGGCAATATTAGAAGTAGCGATCCAACATTACATGGAATTATATTAAAATATAACCAACAGCAAAAAGGTTTTGTTTGCAGAATATCGTTCTTTTTATGCAATCACAAATAAACAAAGAATAAGTAGAGGTGCTAAGGGTACCCTTGGCCAACCCCATCTAATCCTGCTTGGTCTTCCAACAACAGAGGTGACTAATGTTATTTGGCCGTTTCTATATTATTCTAGCAGACCATTTATACACAGTATATAGCATGTTCTTTGGGATTATTTCACTTGCAAAGCAGGAATACAAGAACGTTCCATAGAAAAAGTTATTGGTCTTTATCTTACTAATGGCCTGAATGTAAATAGTCCTAAAAAATATACTGTGTATAATCTCATAGGCAGACATCAACAGCAGCAATCCTCAGACGTCTCTTCCATAAATGTGTTTTTCTGGAATGCCCTATAGCAGTGGTCACCCTTTGGATGTTGCTCCAAAAGCAGGTGCTTATTTTTGAATTCCAGGCTTGGAGGCAAGTTTTGGTTGCATAAAAACCAGGTGTCCTACCAAATAGAGTCTCCTGAAGGCTGCCAGTCCACATAGAGGCTATAAAATGGCCAATCACAGCCCATATTTTTTATCCACAGGAACTTATTTCCATGCGTTTGTTGGTCCCCAACTCTTTTTTTACATTTGAATGTGGCTCATGGGTCTGCATGCTGAAGCTCCATCAGCCCTAAAGCATCAGCTTCTGTGGCAGGCGATCCTCACTTTCTGCTAGATGATTCGTGCTGACCCCTAAGCTTTGCTTCGCAACAGCTGCCCAAAGCACACTGAGCATGTGCAGTATCCATGACACCACTATCAGAAATCCAAGCCGGGAAGCTCCTATGCTCAATTTTTTAAGCCTGAATCGTTACTTTTCTAAAAAAAAAAAAAAAAAAAAAAGCTACATTTCTAGGCTGGTGGGGTAAGTTCAGCATATAAAATATGGCATTTCTAGCTCTATTCTTTTTTTAGGGTTTAGTTCCCCTTTAAGAGAAAAAGAAGCATGCCAGGCCCAAGCCTTATAACATACTTCACTACTATACAGGGATTGCTCGACCATAACCCCTTTAAGAATACAACAATAGGATGTACAATGGTCTTATAGGGGAACTATAGCAAAAATCATAATTTAATATGAGCTTCATCAAGCTGAACTAAGAAATTGTCTAAATAAAATTAATTAAAAATTCTGTCTCTCCCCTCCTTAGCATCTGTCGCTCTTCATCCTGTCTTCATGCCAGGATCTGATTATGATTGACAGCCTTTGGGGAGTCTAAAAGATGCATTTGAGCTCACTCTTTCAAAATCACCAGAAATCATGTTTCTCTACATGCAGGACATGTGCCAAAGTCAGTGATTTTGTTTGTGCTGGGATCAGTTATATGAGTTGGCTCTTACACATCTGCTAGGGAAGAGAGCCCCCCTAAAAGATATATTGGATCTGTCAATCAAAATGTGCATGAAGAGAGAATGAAGAGAAACAGATGCCGAGAGAGGAATAGTGACAATTAACTTATTGCACAAATTGTAAAGAAGTTTTAACTGATTATACATAGAAAGTTTCTAATTTCATTGTGAAGCTTATTAAAGGGGAACTATCGCGAAAATGGAAATGTAATATAAGCTTCATCATCTGAAAAAAGAAACTTTATATATACAATCAATTAAAAATTCTGTAGCATTTCTGAAATAATCAAGTTTATTTTCACTATCCCTCTCTCAGCATCTGTTTCTCTTCATTCTGTCTTCATGCAGCAGTTGGGTGTCAGATATTCATTGACAGTAAGACCCAATATATCTTATAGGGGGGCTTCCTTTCCTTGCAGATAAAGTAGAGCTCATTCAAATAACTGATTCCAGTACAAACATGATCTAACAAAATAACTGCCTTTTGAACAAATTCTGCATGTAGAGAGACATGATGTCTGGAGATTTTAATAGAGTGAGCTCTAATACATCTTCTAGGCAAAAGGAGCTCCCCTATAAGATATATTGGATCTGACTATAAATAATTATCTGACACCCAACTCCTGAATGAAGAGAGAATGAAAAGAACCACATGGCGAGAGAGGGATAATGAAGACAAACTTGATTATTTCAGAAACGATACAGACTTTTAAATTGATTGTACTTTTTCTTATTTCAGCTGATACTTATTCCGCTTATACTGAATTTTCCCAATAGTTCACCTTTAAATTTTCATTTTCATGATCATTCCCCTTTAAAAGAGACCTTCACTTTGGCGGAACCCATAGCCTCATGGTACAAATGTTAATTGGAATGAATGTTGGGGTCCCTGTTCTATGTTATGCAGCACATACGCTGAAGTGCAGAAGATTCTGGACTAAATCCTGAGCTCTTGAAAGAGCTAGAGCCCCATCTGCTGGATGGCAACAAGCTATGCTGTTTTGAGAAATTTTAGAGCAATAAATAACGGTTGTACACTATTCCCGTGAAACAATTCTATTACTATGATTTTATTAGGCTTTTTTTAAGATTTGCTGCATTAGCAAACAGCTTGCTAGGCGAAATATTTAAGGCTCGTTTTATGGATGAGTTCAGGACAGATTGTAGTTTTTTTTAAAAATTTGTGCCTACGTCGGCGGCCTTCTCACAGCCGAGTCTTATCACACAGCTGCAGACACTCTTAAGAAAAGCTCTATATTAAGATATAGTGGCAATGAAATTATGAAAAGGAAAAGCGGCGCATTCAAATGGCCCACAGAAGTAATATTTCAGGAGGAAATCTTCATTCAGATAAACCCACTCCAATTCTAAAGTATTCCTTATAAGCAAGTAATAAGCCGGCAGATTTAGAAAATGGAAATCTCTACAGGGCAGCTCCAAACCCGAAATTTATTAAAGAACAAAAATCCCTTAGGTGGGTAAAAGAGCGGCAATAAAATACATTCAAGGTGTTTCAAGATCTGAAAGGTAATCAACGCAGACTAGCACGGAGAAATGAGGAATAGCTGCTTGTTAAAGGGACACTGGCAGCAAAGCACCTTGGATCCTAAACACAAGACTCGGGCAAAATGAATAGGCTATGTAGTCAATGTAGAGGTAATAGAACTAAAAAGGAGCGGCAATCTACAGCAGTGGTTCCCAAACTTTGAGCTCTGTGCCTTGCCTGGGTGGGCCATTTAAAAGAGAACTAAACCCTAAAAATGAATATGGCTAGAATGCCATATTTTGTATAATGAACCAGTCTAAAGGTTTAGCATCTCAATAGTCGTAATGATCCAGGCCTTCGAAGTTGTCACAGGAGTTTCCCCATTTTGGATTTTGTTAGGCGTGTCAGGGGCAATGCTCAGAATGCTCAGTGTGCTTTGTGAAGCTGTTTATAAGCTATTTTAGGGGTCGTCGCAAGCAGAAAATGAGGTTTGCCTGTCATACAAGCTGCTGCTACAGGACTGATTATTACATATTGATGCTAATTGTAGGTTGTTTTTTTTACAGAGCATGTACTACTTGTACAAAAACGGAAAAATTAACAATATTGTGAATTCAAAAAGTAGTGTAGATATCAACACTTTGAAACACTCATTGAAGGGCGTCAATTGATTTGTATTTTTATTTTTTTAGGCAGTATGTCAATATGTTATGTATTGCTAGACGGGAAGCCCACCCTCTTTTTCCCCTGTAGATTTCAGCTTTATAGGAGAAGGAAAGTCATTTGGCACTTGGGGTGCCAAAATGTTAGGCACTCCCAAGTTATTGTATCTACTTACCCGACACCCCGGGCCAGTGATCCTATCAGCAGAAAACTGCACTGGTCCTTGGTCTTCCAAGCGAGCACCATGGATCGATCTTCTTCCTGATTCTTTACTCTTCCAATTTCTCGGGGCACAGTAGAACAAAATAGCCAACTTCTTTATTAAAGTTCAGCTTTTTGCTGTACTGCGCATGTGCAGCCGCAAGAAGAAAAAAGAAGCTGGAAGAAGATCGTGCAGTTTTCTGTAGATAGGAGCACCCGCCCAGGGTGTCAGGTAAGTAAATACAATAACTTGGGAGTGCCTAACATTTTGGCACCCCAAGTGCCAAATGACTTTCCTTCTCCTATAAAGCTGAAATCTACAGGGGAAAAAGAGGGTGGGCTTCCCGTCTAGCAATACATAACATATTGACATACTGCCTAAAAAATAAAAATACAAATCAATTGACGCCCTTCAATGAGTGTTTCAAAGTTTTGATATCTACACTACTTTTTGAATTCACAATATTGTTAATTTTTCCGTTTTAACCCGCCCCACATGCATATACATAGATGAAGTGTATTCAAGCATGGGCTCACTAAAGCGAAAGACAAGCACATGATAGCAAGTACCAACCTCACTGTAATATCTTTGTTGGGGCACCCAGTTCTGACAGTGTCTGTGTTCACTGCAAATCCAGTACTACCTTAAGAAAAGGAACCTGCAACCTCACAGATAGAGCAGGGAATTTAGCCATATTTATTTAGAAAGCTGTGCACAACGCTTCAGGGGTCAATAGGGCTGAGACAAATTAGGAAACTATGATAAGGTAGGTGCCTTTTCCAGTTTAAGCCTCCTAGCTTGGAAATGCTGTAGCGGTTTGCAGCCACTTTAGCACAGCAAAGACTTTTTAAACAAGCCGTAGTATTTCTATACCATCATTGCCCAACACTCACACACTTGTTTGGTAGAAAAAGATGATGTCAAAGTTAATAGCACCATATTGCGTTAGGGTTATTAAACTAGCAAAAAATGAGTCAACAAAATAAGGATTGTTTTATAGCTTTTTTTTTTTTTTTTTTTTAAAGAAGACTTAGAAACGAAAATGTAATCTAAGCTTCATCTCATGGAATTTTAGAAACTGCACCAAATTTTCAATTGATTATATATTGAAATGTTCTAATTTACACAAGATGAAGATCATTTTAAATTTCCATTTTCACCATAGTTCCAGTTTAATAAAAAGGCAAATAAAAATTGATCATGTCTTTGATGGAATCTGGAAAGTGAAATAGGTACCAAGAACCCTTAAAGGAGAACTAAATCCCCCCAATAATAATAATACTACCCTATATAGTCCCCCTCATTGTTTCTCCCCTGTATAGTTCATTACCCCTGAAAGTGTCCCAAATACATTGCTCACATATTGGTGCAGAGTAAGCGCAGCGGAGCTTCTGGGCGCCATCTTCTGGATCTTCGGTCTTCATATGTAAGGAGTACCAAGTTGGAAAAAGTTCCGTGGATTGCCAAAAGGAAGAGGACCCAAGATCCGTAATATTGCTTAGCTTCGCTTACTCTGCACCGATACGTGAGCAATGTATTCGGGACACTTTCAGGTTTAATGAACTATGCGGGGGGACTATCTAGCGTAGTAGGCAGGGGCTTTTCTTATTGGGGGGTTAGTTCTCCTTTAAAATATCCCTTTAGTATTACTATTGTCTTAAGTATAAAAAAGGAGACCTCATTATTTCAGGCTGTTTACCTGTGAAGGAGAATCTGAATTAATGGTATCTCCTCATTCCACACTTACAGCAAAGAACAGTCAAACAAACTATAATTCCTCTTTAATACCAGATAGGATAGAAGCATAAAATACTTGCTCCTTGTGCAATACAACATACAGGTTTATATAAACAGGCACTACTGAATGTGTATATAGCATAAAGGAATATGTAACAGTGTTCTTGTAAAATGGGAATCTACTCACTCTGTGTGGCCCTGAAAGACATTCACAGAATGTATTGAAGGATCTCTGAAATCCCACAGACGAAAAGTGGTGTCCCTTGAGGATGTTACAACCAGGCGTTGTGTAGGGTGAGTACAACAGTGGGTCAATTCCTGGTCGTGACCTAAAACCACAAACAGGTTTAGAGAATATATCATACAGCACTCTTTCCAGCACCACTGAAGGGAATGTCAACCTAAAACATAATGGTTTGCCTAATAAAAGAAAACATAATTCTAAGCAAGTTTGCAATATACGTTCATTACAAATTTTCTATGG
The DNA here is from genome assembly GCF_017654675.1 of Xenopus laevis. NCBI lineage: Eukaryota > Metazoa > Chordata > Amphibia > Anura > Pipidae > Xenopus > Xenopus laevis. The sequence continues at coordinate 18,072,809 of NC_054381.1, read as the reverse complement.
TTTTTAAGTTATTTGTATATGTATTGCTATTGAAAGCAGTGTCTGTCCCTTTCTTTTTTCTGCCCTGGTGTCTCAGACTGTTGATACAATGTAAGACAAGGCAGCTGATTAACAGACCTGTAGAAAAAGGAACACCCAGGAGTTAAGCAAGTGCTGCTTTCAATAGCAATTGCTTTTACAAATAACTTTAAAAGCACTGAAATTTTGAAATAAATGTGTATTAAATAGTTGCTTAGAATGATGTTTTCTTTTATTAGGTAAATTATTATTCTGTGGGGTTGACTTGCCGTTTAACTTTACTAGCAAAAAGAGTCCACAACGGTTTTAACGTTCCATGGTATAGTTAATGGGAATGAAAACTATAAAATGTGAAAATATTTTAGCAGACATTTGATTTTATATTTCCTTGTTAAATGGCATTTAAGCAAAAGTTATACCATATGCCAAGATCCGAAATCTTGACGTGTACCTGTAAGGGAATGGACGAGCTCCGACGTCTCTACATCGTATAAATTTGCTGTCCTGTCCCACGATGCAGTTACTGCTTGCTTTCCTCCCACCAGCCAGTCAGCTGCTATGACAACACCCTGATGGCTTTTAAGTGCCGTTAAAGGGACTCTGACAGTGGGGCAGTCACTTGAGGCATCCCCATCCCCGTCATTTTCATCTTTATCAGAGAAGTCCACTTCTTCCTCTCCAGAAATCTGCTGAGAAGGCAAAATTTTCGACTTGAGGATCTTTTCAAAGTGAAAGGATCCTGCAATCAAAACCCTACAACAATATTCAGAAAGCCCATTGGACAAGACAAAGGCTTTGAGCCTGTGTGTGTTTACAAAGCATGTGCCTTATAGGAGATGTAAATTAATCCTACTAAAGCTGGCCATACATATGTAGGAATCAAACGAGTGGATCTCTCCCTGATAAGCCCATTGAGGTGGGTGATATCGTGCTGATTGGATCATAATGAGGAGAAAATGGCTGGTTAGATGGAGGACTGCATCAAAGAGCAGATGCGGTCCTCAATCTGATGGTATTTTTAAGCCCAGCCGACCAACATCTGACAGACTTTTGCTCAGATGTCGATCAGGGAAGCCCGTCTGTTGGCATCTTATAATCTGCTTTATAGGAACAGTTCAGTGTAAAAATAAAAACTGTGTAAACAGATAGGCTGTGCAAAAAAAGTTTCTAATATAGTTAGTTGGCCAAAAATGTAATGTATAAAGGCTGGAGTGACTGGGTGTTTAATACAATAGCCAGTACACTACTTTCTGCTTTTCAGCTCTATAACTCTGAGTTAGTCAGACTTTGCAATTGATCCTCAGCATTCACCTCAGATTCAAAAGCAACAGTTATAACGCATGTGGCCCCTCCCCCTCAAGTCTCTGTTTGGTTACTGCCTGGTAACCAGGGTAACCAGTCAGTGTAAACCAAAAGAGCTGAAAAGCAGTGTTCTGTTCTGTTCCACATTCAGTCACTCCTGCCTTTATAGATTACTTTAAGTCAAGTAATTCTATGACAATATGAACATAAATATAAAATAAATGACAAAATTATTCATATTCATTAATGTCCATATTGTCATAGAATTCCTTGAATAAAGGCACAGGGGCAGATATAACATTAAGTCGGCAGTTTATTGCCCAGTGTATCAATATCTGTCTGAAAGTCGGCCAGATGTCGATCACCCAGGTTTAAAAATCCCATCGGATTGAGGACTACATTGGTTCGTTGATGCAGTCCTCGATCCGACCAGCCATTTTTTCCTTGTTATCCTATCATTCAGATCAGATCAGCACGATATTGCCCACCTCAAGGTGGGCATATCAGGGAGAGATCCGCTCATTTGGTGATCTTGCAAAACGTACAGATCTACATATGTATGGCTGTCGGAGGTTCCAATACACTGGGCAATAAGCTGCCAATTTAAGCTATTTGGCATCTTACATCTGCCTGTGTATGGGGGTGGTTCATTTTTAAATTAACTTTTAGTATGTTATAGAACGACCAATTCTAATCAACTTTTTAATTGGTTTTCATTATTTATTTTTTATAGTTTTATAGTTATTTGCCTTTTTCTTCTGATTCTTTGCAGCTTTCAAACGGGCGTCGCTGTCCCCTTCTAAACAAACAAATGCTCTGTAAAGCTACAAATGTATTGCTATTTTTATTACGGATCCTTCTATTTAGACTCTCCCCTATTCATATTCTAATCTCTTATTCAAATCAATGCATGGTTGCTAGGGTAATTTGGGCCCTAGTTACCAGATTGCTTAAAATGCTAATTGAAGAGCTGCTGAATAAAAAGCTAAATAACTCAAAAACCTTCAATAATGAAAAATTAAAATCAACTGCAAATGATCTCAGAATATCATTCTCTACATCATACTAAAAGTTATCTGAAAGGTGAACAACCCCTTTAAGGCGAGGAATTCTATGACAATATGAACATAAATGAATATGAATAATTTTGTAATTTATTTTATATTTATTTATGTTCATATTGTCATAGAATTCCTTGACTTAAAGTAATGTAGTCTAGAGTGCCTAGATGTCTAACATAACAAAATGAACATTAAGGAATACAAACAATTTTGTGATTTATTTTTTTTTCTGTTAGAAATTAAAGTAGCCCCATAATGACCTATAACCGAGACAGCCCTGCCTAGGTTATAGGTCATTTTAGGGTTACTAATAGAATCCCTTAACTTAGTTGGATGGCTTTACATCCCCTTTAAAGGAGAACTAAACCCTAAAAATGAATGTGGTTAAACATGCCATGTTTTATTTACTGAACTTATTGCACCAGCCTAAAGTTTCAGCTTGTCAATAGCAGCAATGATCCAGGACTTCAAACTTGTCACAGGGGGTCACCATCTTGGAAAGTGTCTGTGACACTCACATGCTCAGTGGGCTCTGAGCAGCTGTTGAGAAGCTAAGCTTAGGGCTCGTCACTAATTATCCAGCAGAAAATGAGGTTGGTCTGTAATATAAGCTGATGCTACAGGGCTGAATATTAAATTCTGATGCTAATTGCACTGGTTTCTGCATTGCCATGTAGTAATTATCTTTATTATTTACTAATCAGCCTTATATTGTGACATTTCTATTCTATGTGTACTGTATATTGTGAGTGGGTCCCTAAGCTCATTAAGTGACAGCAGCACAGAGCATGTGCGGTGAATCAGCAGAGAAGAAGATGGGGAGCTACTGGGGCATCTTTGGAGACACAGATCTTTACTGCTAAATGACTGTGGTTGCCTTGGGCTGGTACAGAAGCCCAAAACATAATGTACAACATTTCTACCTACTTCTTTAGTTAATGTTTAGTTCTCCTTTAATAAACACAAGTTCCAAACACTAAATATAGAACCAAAATGGGTCGCCCAGAGCCTTGTGGCTTTTAGCCCAAGAAGGTGTTAGGCTTACACTGGTGTCTGCCATTGGCTGAGGAGTGGGTAACTGCACCATGTAGCGCCAGATGTGAGCTGTCTGATCTCCAGATGCTGAGGAACAAGAAAAATGTTCATAAAAAAAAAAAAAAAAGTCAGATTAGACAAATGTACATTGAGAATTTTTACAGAGTTTTACAGGTGTCTAATTGGGGTTTCTGGTGTTGCCATTATGGAGCACAGCAGGTGCATGAAATGTATGTCTAACTCACGGCTTTCCAGATACAGAATAATAGACCTACGCTTGACGCAAGACAAACGAGGATATGTATTAATCAGAACTGCTTAGATATTAAAAATGGCATATTTTGTTGAGGAACTAAAAGGAAAATTTTTTTACTTTAGCATCCCCTGGTGTTTTCATTCCTAATACCATCACTTTGTGCATTATTTAGCTATAACTATGTATCTAAAGGAGCTTAGCAGATTCCAAAAATACAACAAGGACAAAGTGTGACGCTATACTATACAAATATCCATTAAAATGTTTCTGAAATGGGCAGAAAAGTGGCACTGGGACACTTCGTACAGACCAATAATGGTTGTAGAAAAACAGAAGTGGTATTATCTGTTCTGTTTTCCACGTGGCCATTACTAATAATGAGATGCTGAGTTTTTAATATTCTTATTACGCTCTCTCCCATGTTGAGGCATGAGCTGGGCATATGCTCAGTATAGTGATTGATTGAAGCCATGGAACACTGTGCATGTGGCCTCCTAAATCAGTCACAAGGGAGTAGGGGACAAGTGGTGCTGCTGTGCACCCCAATAAACTACTCAGGGGAGAGGCACCAGCCCAGGGTAAAAGGTTAGTGATTATGGTCACTGGGAAGCCCCAATATCTGAACTTTCTAATTTTTAAACTTTAATTCTGCCTCCAGCGAAATGCTGAATTTAGACAAAAAGGTAGCAATCCCATCAAGAATCAGTGGCACAACTTGTGGCTGTCCACAAAGAAGAAATATGAGGAATTAAGCACTTTTTTGTTTTCAGATTTTTCACCAGAAATAAAGACTTTTTTTCAATTACTTTTCATTTTTTATTAATTAATGTCTTCCCAAAATCCAAGTTTAAAGTTGAATGTCCCTGTCTCTGGTGTTTCAGTCTGGCAGCTCAGTAATTCATGTGCAGACTCTAAACTGTTACAAATTTGCAACATTTAGGGGCATATTTATCAAGGGTCGAATTTCGAATTGAAAAAACTTCAAAATTCTAATTCAAAAAGACCAACCAAAATTAAGTCAAATTTTTTTTGGTTTGAAAAGGTCAGTTTTAGATTGAATAGGTCCGTATTCGGGCGAATTCGAATTGTTCGAATCGAAGGAATATCGCATTTGATCGAATTCGATTTAAAGTTTTTCCCCAAAAAAACTTTGATTTTTCAAAGTCCACCCATTGACTCCAAATAGGTTTTAAGAGGTCCCTCATAGGCTAAAACAACAATTCAGCAGGTTTTAGATGGTGAATGGTCGAAGTCGATATATATATATATATATATATATATATATATATATATATATATATATATATATATATATATATATATATACTCGTTTTGAACTGTGGGTATTTATATATATATATATATATGTATTCATATACATAGTACGATATTCGAATTTTCGTGTTTTTTTTTCAAATTCGAATTGAATTTGGACTATTCTCTAGTTGAAGTACACAACAAATTAGCTCGAAATTCGAATTTTTTGATTCGAAAATTCACCTCAACCTTTGATAAATCTGCCCCTTAGTTGATACATTTCTCAGCAGCATCTCTGGAGTATTAGCAACTATTGTATCAATTCTTACAGCTGCCTGTAATGAAACCCAGAGATTCTGCTCAGCAGGGACAAAGATAAGAAATGCATCAACTAAATGAATCAATTTAGAACAGTTTACAGGGTCAGCGACCCCTTCCCAAAGCTGCTTTAGAAGGTGAAAAATGACAGTTTACATTTCAATATTAGAAAACGGTCACACATAGAAAATAGAAAGTAATTGGAAAAAGTCTGCATTTCTGGTGACCTGTCTGAAACCAACTGAACTGAAGTTGGAGGGTGAACAACCCCTTTAAGTGAAGTGGTAAATGTGTAGATGATAACCCCAAGCATGCAGTTTGCATTATACTCTGCAACGACAGGGGTTAATTATACCATACAACATGTTTAAGTGTGTCATTGTGGCCACTAGAGGGAACCAGGACAACACGTATTTCAGAAGCACAGAGAGCAAAGCTCCAGCATAACTAACATGCCGATCCTTAGCAGAAAGATAAAATATTACTAAAGCGTTGCCTCCTGCAGCCAAAACACTTAAGATTTATTTTCAATTCTCATTGCATAAAAATTTTCTGTATCTAGAAATGTAGCCCCAGCTTACTAGCTTATGGCTGGCCGCAGGGAAAGGTAAAAAAGCGTCTTATGTCGGTGCTATATAAATAAAGTATAATAACGAGTATAAAACATAAGGGTCTCACCTGTTAATGCAATCTGTTCTGTTGGATGGAACTTGATAGAATTCACTGTATAAAAAGAAAATGTGTGTATAAATCAATGTTCAGGTTAGAAGAGCGGCAAAAAGCAGTACAGATATGGCACCCGTTATCCAGAATGCTCAGGACCTGGGGTCTTCCGGATAACTGATCTTTCTATAATTTGGATCTTAATACCTTAAGTCTACTAGAAAATCATGTAAACATTAAATAAACCCAATAGGCTGGTTTTATCTCCAATAAGGATTAATTATATCTTAGTTGGGATCAACTACAAGAGAATTTATCACAGAGAAAAAGGAAATAATTTTTAAACATTTATTTGGATAAAATGGAGTCTATGGGAGACGGCCATTTGTAGCTTTCTGGATAAATGGTTTCCGGATAACAGATCCCATACCTGTACAACAGAGACAGGTAGACGGTGATAAACTTGTTCCTGCTTACTGCACCGGTAGGGATGGGCGAATTTTTTTGCCGAAAAAATGACGCCCATATACTTGTATGGTGGAGTGCATAAAGAAAAAAAAAAAGACGCACGTCAAAACAATTTCGCCGCACGACAAAAATTTTTTGACGCCCATAGACTTTAATGGGCGTCTGTGACATTTCTCCGGCGGCGAATTTTTGGCAAAACAAAACGGGTCAAATTCACCCATCCCTACCCACCAGCTTTATCTTAAAGGTACATGGTCATATAATGTATGAATGTTGAACTACATCCCAAAAGCACAAAATAACACCAATATAATTTACAGAAATGACAAAAAACCATACAGTCGTAGTCACGATTCATCCTTCTGGGCTTTTATGTCCAGACTCCAAAATGCTTCACGATTTTTTCAAATTTAACTTTCTCTTACCTCCACGTCTAAGTACCAGCATTAATTCTATGACTGCATATCACAATTGAGAGAAACTGTGTCCTGCTTGTTTAAAATGATGTGGGACTGGCATTCCTTCCTTGACTTCAATCCTAATTGTGGAGCGATGCTGGGAAATAGGATCCCTAATTAGTTGTATTGTCTCTCCTATGTACAGTAGTCCATGTGGCCCATTTATCAAAGTCCTAATTTATCTAATTTTCTGAAAAATCCTCCGACCAAATCCACACAGGTTTTTCCCCTTGTTTGTCAATACATTTTCCTGAAAATTTTCTGTGTGAAAAAAATCTGAAAAAATTGTGAAAAAAATCAACCGTACAAATTTTTAGATTTTCCACACAATTTTTTTCCTGATTTTTGCCTGAAAACCACGAAATCCTCCGATTATTGCATAAAACCCAGCGCTGATCAAGATATCTTCGGGACTTCTCCCATTGCTTTATAAGTCAATGGGAGAATGATTTTTGGATTGGACTTTTTCCATCCTTGGGGTATAATAAATTCTGAAAAATTTGTGTTTTTTTCCCACTAAAAATTCGTATTAAATAGTAAAAAAACACAATTTTTTTGGATTTTTGGCATTCGGAGTTTAATAAATAACCCCCTGAATACAGTAAGCTGCATAATTATTGGAACATATATAATATTCTCTTATCTCTCACATATATTTTACCTGACTGTGGGTGACTAAATGTAGAGCCTTTGGATATGTGCATGCTTGATATAATGTATTAACTATATTAAATAGTTCATTTTACGTATGCTTGATATAAACGTACGACTGATATAAATCTACGATTTGATGAGGCCTTCCGGGGCTGTTTTGGCATTTCAGCACGGCGTGGAGAGAGGTCCGATGAGTGCTCCAGGTTTGTATACGTTTGTCGACGGATATAAATGTATGCCATAAGATAAAACAAATCTCAATTTAGTATCTGGGTGAATTTTTGTTTGCACATTGGCTGTGTGCTGGTGCCTCTGCAACAGGTTTTGTACAATACGGGAGGGCTACTTGCACAGGGACTAACAGCATTATGTGCCTGCAGATACCTGTACAGTGCCATAACTAGCTGTATCAGGCTGTATCATTCAGTACCGACTGAGAACAGAACAACCAACTGAGCCCCATAAACAAACCAGTAAGCCTTCGGTGCACCTATATAAAGGCTTACTTAGGAGACTAGTCTCCCATTAAAGGACATGTAAACCCCCTCCACAAAAATGTAATCAGCGAACAGCCTCTTTGAAACCTTTAGATAACTGCCACTCTGGTTAAAAGGTTAACAGTAAGGCTGCAGCATCCCCTTAATCACTTAGAATTCCTTCTCCTCCTCTAACACACTCTGCCCCCTCCCTCAGGAATTTACTTTGGCTGTTGGTTCAAGAGCATGCTCAGTTCTTCTCAGCTCAGATTACTAAATACACCCTACAGTCTACCAGGCAATGAAGAGATGGCATTGCTGCTTCCCATAGAAACTCTGCTCTAGCTGTCTGATCCTATTTTTTTCTCCTAATCACCTCTCCTGAGCTCAGCTTAACGATTACAGTGCTCAACCTCAGCAGAACTAAAGTAGAACCCCCATTTTATGATTTTCAGGGGACCAGAAAAAAATGGTGTAAAATCCAGGAAAATGTAAAATCAGGGAAATGTATAGGAGACCCCTGGGCGTCAGTAGCCAGTTACCCCAACATGTATAATATATACGTGGGACCACAAAATAACAATGTAAAATGATGGAAAACTTAAAATTGGGGATGTAGAATTGAGGTTACGCTGTATTTATCAAAGTATGTTGTGCCTGTGTAAAACCTGAATTCTGTATTGCATGAACTTTACAGAATACACGTCTAAATGTTACTGATGATGTGTCAGAGGGAAAATGGGCGCCGGGTGAAAACTGCTATTTGATTTAGGAAAATGTGATGGCGCTGACAAATGGAGGGGTATATGCACTACACATTATGTGGCTTGGGAGGGAAGATGTGCCCAACTTATATACATGGTAGGAAAATGTAGGCTTAACATGTCCTTTAAAATACATTTCATAAGATACATATACTGAAGTGATAAAAACCAGTCGGGCACACAATCAGCACACGACTATCTGTATATTACCTGATCCAGCGTGACCAACATACTTAATAAGGCATTTCCCAGTCTCTATACTCCAGAGTAATGCTGTGTGATCTACAAAAAAAAAAAAAGATAAAGGATTAGAAAACACAAAATATTTATTTCATAATTACTAGGATCAATGTGAGCTGTTAATAATAATAATAATGGCTTGGTTGCTATAGTCACAGAGCCTAGCATCCAAAAAGTGGCCTGACTGGGTCTGAGCTCCAATTCTTCAGACTTGTTTATTTCTTGGTATTTATTTAGCGCTGACACATTTATGCAGAATCCATCTAACAAGAGAGCCAGGCTCCCTCTAGCTCTAGTACCCCCCCCCCCACAAACTCCAGCACAACATGTTATCAATGAACACTGCCTATACTGGTAATGGCAGGGCATCACTTAGACCTGTGGTTCCCAAACTGTGGGGCTGTCCCCCCTAGAGAGTCCTCAGAGCCTTGGTTCATTCTGATGGCCAGTTAGGAGAAGATTTGGACCTACAATCTGAGCTGAACACTGCAAGCTCATTCTTGGCACTTATTACATTAAACTGCAGTAGGTTCAACCCCTGTTTGTGTGTCTGTACATTAGTGTGGCTATGAACAAATACTTAAAGGGGAACTATCGCAAAAATGTTTTATATAAGATTCCTCATACTGAAGTAAGAAACTTTCTTAATACAATCAATAAAAAATTCTTCATTGTTCCTGAAATAATCAAGTTTATGGTCACTATTCCTCTCTCAGCATCTGTTTCTCTTCATTCTGTCTTCATGCAGCAGTTGGGCGTCCGATGAATGATCCAATATATCTTATACGTGGGGCTTCTTTTCCTAGCAGATGTATTAGAGCTCTCTCAGATAACTGATTCCAGTACAAACAAAATAACGGCCTTTTGCACAAATCCTGCATGTAGAGAGGCATGATGTCTGGTTATTTTAATAGAGTGAGCTCTAATGCTTCTTCTATAGGAGCTCCCCTATAAGATATATTGGATCTAACTGTCAGTGAATATCTGACACCCAACTGCTGCATGAAGACAGAATGAAGAGAAACAGATGCTGAGAGAGGGATAGTGAACATAAACTTGAATATTTCAGAAACAATGCAGAATGTTTAAGTGTATTTAGAAAGTTTCTTATTTCAGTATGCTGAAGCTTATATTACGTTTTCATTTTCACGACAGTTCTTTCTTAAAGGATAATTCAACCCTTTAGCAAAAAAATACAGAGTAGAGTATTGGCTCAAAACACAAGGGGCCCGAGGGTTAAGGCTGACGAGTTGCCCCAGAGGTAGTTCACGGGCAGGCTCTCACAACCTCTCGTCTCCGCTAAGCCCCACAGATGACAGACAGGGTACTGGTCTATATACTTGCGCTTGTCCTGCACCCTCCAATGACATTATAGAAGAGGAAGGTGGGTACATATATCGGCACATTATTGTGGGCTGGGTGGGGGTTATTTTAAAGTGGTCACTAATACAGATAAACAACAATGGAGGGGTTGGGGCCTGACTTACCTGCAGAAGCAGTTCCCAGCACCACTGGCTGCGTCCGTGTAACACTGACATCCCAAAGGCCATCTCTGTGCCCAACATAATCCTTAACTAGCTGGCAGATAGCTCGTGATGTTGTGGTCTTGAAGCTTGAGACAATCTAAAAACAAACATATACATAATATAAACAGTCACAAAATGCACAAGCCTCACTTAGAAGGCAGGAAGGAGAATATCCTGTGATTATTCACTCCAATAAACATCCCATGGAATCATTCCCAGGATTTAACTCATTAACAGACAACCTTCTGACACGGTTTTATGTACTTTACTTTCAGGAAACCATTGCAATATTTACTCAAACCTGATTAGGCCTAAGCGTGTGCCTTCCTGTGTAAAGGGGAAGATTAAAAAAAAGCTGATTTTACATTTACTGGCCTGATATGAGCCCGACAAGGTATTGGATTCCTATAAAAGTTTCCAAAAGTGTTGTTGCCTCTGCACATAGGAATGGGACGGGGGTTTAAGAAGGGGTTCAAGAATTTGGAAGCAGTCCCAAAGGCACTAGAAAGCTCTGCCACCTTAAAGGAACAGTAACACCAGTAAATGAAAGTGTGAAAAAGTAATGAAAATATAATGCAGTGTGTTGCTTCAGAAACACTACTATAGTTTATATAAACAAGCTGCTGTGTAGCCATGGGGGCAGCCATTCAAGCACAGGATACACAGTAGATAACAGATAAGTACTACTATAGTTTATATAAACAAGCTGCTGTGTAGCCATGGGGGCAGCCATTCAAAAGATGAAAAAGGAACAGGGTACACAGAAAAAAACAAACAAAAGCTCCGCAGCATATAAAGGCACTAGAAATCTCTGCCACCTTAAAGGAACAGTAACACCAAAAAATGAAAGTGTGTAAAAGTAATGAAAATATCATGTTTGCCCTGCACTGGTAAAACTGATGGGTTTGCTTCTCTGTAAGGCTGCACATGTACTGCTATTGCTACTTTTAATTGTGCATCTTTCTATTCAGGCCCTCTCCTATTCATTTAACAGTCGCTTATTCATATTAATGCATGGTTGCTAGGGTCATTTTGATCCTAGCAACCAGATTGCTGAAACTGCAAACTGGAGAGCTGCTGAATAAAAAGCTAAATAACTCAGAAAACCACAAATAATAAAAAATGAAAACCAAGTGCAAAATGTCTCAAAATATCAATCACTACATTATACTAAAATGTCATTTAAAGGTGAACAACCGGGCCCACCACTAGTGAGTTTTTTGAGAAACACTTATTTAGAATAATTCAAACACATTTTAGGCTTGCAGTGAAGGCCATCCTAGGAAATAATTAATAATAAGGGTGTTAGATGGCTGTTGGCCGGATTCACACTTTTTTTTGTAGCACAAGTGTTTAATTTTTGCATAAATCGTGGTAAACTCCATTAATACAAAACAGGGTAACAGAAACAATGGACCCATCTATGGAGAACATAATTAATCAGGTCTAACCAATCAACTCTACAGGCTTTTTTACCCTTCCAATTACCTTGCCTCATAGAGTTAGATCTCACTGTGACAGATGAAAATTTTCTAACCAGGCCGATCAATTTTCTGAAAAATCATTAGATGCACAATCCTTCGATTCCCACTAAGCTCACGATAATTTGACGGATTTGTCATATCGCACAAGAATTGGTTGTTCAGGCCATGGCTACAAATGTATTGTTATTGCTACTTTTTATTAATAATTTTTTTTATTCAGGTCCTCTGCTAGGGTGATTTGGACTCTCGTTACCAGATAGCTGAAATTGAAAACTGAATAAAAATCTAAATAACGCAAAAAACACAAGTAATAAAAAATTAAAACCAATTGCAAATTGTATCAAAATATCACTTTACATCAGGTATCGCCAACCTTTTGAACCTGTGAGCAACATTCAGAAGTAAAAGGAGTTGGGGAGTACCACTAGCTTGAAAATTTTTCTTGCGGTGCCAAATAAGTGCTGGAAATCGACTTTTGGTAGCCCTTATGTGGATTGACAACCTACATTGAGGCTCTGTTTAGCAATGTACCTGGTTTTTATACAAATAAAACTTGCTTCCAAGCCTGGAATTCAAAAATAAGCTCCTGCTTCGAGGCCACTGGGAGCAACATCCAAGGGGTTGGTGAGCAACATGTTGCTCAGAAGCTACTGGTTGGGGATCACTGCTTTACATCATACAAAAATTTAATTCAAAGATGAACAACCCATTTAATTCCGGTCATTTGTCGGGGGTTACTGTTCCTTTAAGAGAGAACTCTCCATAGAATTCATTATCTCCATGATCACCCCCGAGAACTAGCTACCAAAATATCACAAATAAACTATTAGCAGGATTCTCACACTGAAATCAAAGTAAGCTTAAGAATTATTAAACCGCAAGGTGGCAGAGTTCATTATAACATGACAAGGATTATTAAATTGACTTGGGTTAGTGTACAAAAAACACTGCAAATTTTCGTTAGTTAGTAACTCAAGTCTGAGAAAGCAGACGTTGTAAAAACGAGCCAGACTGGAAACAATGCAGGTTAAAAAGAAGAAGGCTATCATACCTTTCAACTGACTTGTTTTAATATACATGAGATAAAGGCCTGAAAAAAAGGTAAAAACCAAAGAAAAGGGCCTCGGAATTTCTCCTTTTGGTGTGGCCATAGGTGCTCTGAACATTATCCCTCTACTATTTCATCTTCCATTCTCTGTGCTATTAGCGGATAAATTTCTTATTAGCGGATATACATCTTGTAACAAGCATAGTAATGGTTTTACTCCTTCCCATTCACAACATTGCAACTCCTGTAAATATTACATGTGTAGATTTTCACAGTTATGAACAACATAAAGTTAACATTTTTTTCCCTGCATTAAAGGGGTCGTTCAACTTTGAGTTAACTTTTAGTACGATGTAGAGAGGGATATTCCTAGACAATTTGCAATTGGTTTTCATTTTTTATTATTTGTGGTTTTTGAGTTATTTAGCTTTTTATTCAGCAGCTCTCCAGTTTGCAATTTCAGCCATCTGACTGCTAGGATCCAAATTACTCTAGCAACCATGAATGCAATATAAATAGGAGAGGCCTGCATAGAAAGATCAGTAATAAATAGTAGCAAAAACAATACATTTGTAGCCTTACAGAACATTTGGTTTTTAGATGGTGACCCCCATTTGAAAGCTGGAAAGACTCGGACGATTCTTCTTTCCAAATAAATAAATCATGAAGACCAATTGAAAAGTTGCTTAGAATTGGCCATTCTGTAATATACTAAAAGTTAATGTAAAGGTGATCCACCCCTTTAAAGGAGAAGTCAACCCTTTAAGAAAAAAAACCCGCACCCCCCCACAGAGACCTCCCTCCCCCCAGCCTAACTGCCCCTACGGGGAAATGTCCCATACTTTACACGTACCCCTTGTCGCAGATTCTGCCATCGGAGTTCCATGCAGCCATTTTCCGGGTCTTCGTGTCTTCTTACGGCAAATCAGCAATTTTCTTCAGTTTCAGCGCATGTGCAGTTGTCGCAAACCGGCAAAATTGCTCAATTACGCATTCGCCAACATGTCGATCTCCCACTCAGCTTGCCAGACCCGGAAGATGGCTGCTTGGAACGCCAATGCCAGAATCTGCACTGAGGGGTAAGTATGGGCCATTTCCCGGGGGGGGGGGCAGTTCGGCTGGTGCGAGGAGGGAGGGGGTTTCCGTGCAGTGGGGGGTACAGGTTTTTCTTAAAGGGTTGACTTCTCCTTTAAAATTACTTATTTTCAATTTTTTAATAGACTAAGGGGCAGATATATCAAGGGTTGCATTGAAAATTGGATTAAAATTTTCGATTTTTTTTATATTCAAAACCCTCAAATTCAACTAGGGAGTCATTTCATTCAACTTGAGTTTTTTTTAAATAATTCAAATTCAATTTTCGAGATTTATCATACTCTGGCCCTTTAAGAATTTGAATTTGACTAAACACCAACTAAAACTTGATGAATTACTGTTTAAAGGACCAGTAACATAAAAAAAGTTTTTTAAAAAAAAATTGTACTTAACGGAAAAAAAAACACATTTAACTTTAAATTCGCAATGTCTTTATTAAGAAACTAGACATTAAGCCCGTTAAATTAACGGGCGCTAGAACATATGTAGTCAAACATTTATAAAAACAGAATTGTTCTAGTCTAAAAAAAATTCGCCAGAGACGGTCCGTGGGACACATGCGCAGTAGCGCAATCCCACGGACACAGGGACTGGACGCAGAGACACTTCAACTTTATTATTTAATAGGCCGCCAGAGACGGTCCGTGGGGCACATGCGCAGTAGCGCAATCCCACGGACACAGGGACTGGACGCAGAGACACTTCAACTTTATTATATAGGATAACTTACCGATTTTCCGCTTGCGCTCCTCTACAGAAACGGCGACGATCCATCGTGAGGCGCTCAATTTCTCTTCCCTGCCTTCTATAGGAGATAGCCAGGGAGGAGAAATCGAGCTCAGCACGATAGAGCGTCGTCCTGTCGCCGTTTCTGAAGAGGAGCACAAACGGAGAATCTGTAAGTTATTTCTTATTAAAGTTAAATGTGTCTTGGTGGTTTTTTTCATTAAGTACAAATACATTTTTTTTTTTGTTACTGGTCCTTTAAGACAATGGGAGAGGTGCAGGGATCAATTTGGAGATGTTTGCAGCCTTCCTGACATTCGAGGTTTTTATCTGAGAAAAAACTTGAATAGAGTTTGATCAAATTCGATTCGAGTTTTCGGCTCGTTTAAATGCGTCAGTTTAAAAAAAAAAAAATTTTAATAATACATTTCGATTGGTCGAATTTATGGGAGTAGTTTTAAAAAAGTCACACGAATTCTAAATTTGACCCTTCATAAATGTGCCTCTAAATGATCTAGGAGATTGATGAATTGTAATTCGTAACCATATGAACACAGTGTTCTACAGCTTGGGACACTTCTTTGTCTAGAGAGCCAATTATTGCTTGTTCTATATGATTTGAGACATGTGATTCATTGGAGCCACAGAAAATCATGTGAGATAATAGCACATGTTGGGGCACAGCCTACGAATATCTGGAGAACAGCTAAGAGCTGGGACTTAGACAAAACCCTGCTCTATATCTGCTCCAGTGAAATATATTCCAGTGATGTAAATGATGTTTCACAAACTAATCTGTGTACCTGTGGCATAAATATGTTTTTATCATATCTGCAAGCAAGGCTGACGAATGCAATGTTATCTTATCAGTACAGGTATAGGACTGGTTATCCAGAATGCTTTACAGATAACGCATCTGTCTGTAATTTGGATCGTCATACTTTAAATCTACTATAAAATCATACAAACATTAAATAAACCCAATAGGGATCAAGTACAAGCTATTGTTTTATTATTACATTAGAAAAGGGAAATTATTTTCAAAAAATTTAATTATTTAATTATAATGGAGTCTATGGAAGACAGGCATTCTGTAATTCGGAGCTTTCTGGAAACCGGGTTTCCGGATAATGGATACCATACCTGTACATATGTGCAGGGTCTGCCATATTGCTGCATTCATGTAAACATTAAATAAACCCAATAGGCTGGTTTTGCTTCCAATAAGGATTAATATATCTTAGTTGGGATCAAGTACAAGCTACTGTTTTATTATTACAGAGAAAAGGGAAATTATTTTCAAAAAATTGGATTATTTAATTATAATGGAGTCTATGGAAGACAGGCATTCTGTAATTCTGAGCTTTCTGGAAACTGAGTTTCCGGATAACGGAACCCATACCTGTACATATGTGCAGGATCTGCCATATTGCTGCATTCATGTAAACATTAAATAAACCCAACAGGCTGGTTTTGCTTCCAATAAGGATTAATTATAACTCAGTAGGGATCAAGTACAAGCTTATGTTTTATTATTACAGAGAAAAAGGAAAATATTTTTGAAAAATAGGATTATTTGGATAAAGTTGAGTCTATGGGACATGGCCTTTCTGTAATTCAAAACTTTCTTGATAAGGGATCCAATACCTGTATTGAAAAGATAGTTCTCTTTCTATATTTCATGGTTAGCTCCGTTGCATCTCACTCATTTTAGACCTATTCACCTATGTTGGCCTCCCGGTCTGTCTCTGTTGCCCACGTGAAAATATAGATTTTTATATTGATAAAACTTGATTTCTAAATACTAAGTGAGCGATGCACGCAGCTAAAGAAACATAAAACTGATCAAAAAAACAATATATACTGTAAAACAGAGGCAACAGTAACAAAGGGATAGTATTCACCTAAAATCTCTTTAGTAAATTAAATAGTACTAGGTGTTGAAATGACATCTGACTATTGTTTACATTTTTAAAAATCTATCTTTTATCTTTCTAAAGCAATCATTTGAAAGCTGGGCTATGGCTATGTGCACTGAACAGGGAAATTTATTTAGAGCTCTCTATCTACCTTTGAGCAAACAAATCAACCAACCTCTCCCTTATCTAAGCAGCATCAGTCTATTATCAAGGGCATCTCGATGGACTGGTAGTTTTATCAGATCCCTTTAAGTTCTTTGGGACTAGAAGAGAGAGGAAGCACTAACGTGAAACTGGCTTTGTTTAGTGCCACAAATAACAGAAATGATGTAGGCAAAAAGTGTGTTCAGTACAAGTCTGATTCATTCAGCCAATGTTGAAAATGTATACCGCTCCTTTTAAGGAGACGGAAAGGTTAAAACTAAGTAAGCCTTATCAGAAAGGTCCACCTAAATACACCAGTAAACCCTGCTCTGAGTCCTCTGTCATAAGAAACACTGCATTTCTTTCCTTCTTTTGTGTACACATGGGCTTCTGTATCAGACTTCCTGTTTTCATCTTAAACCTCCTCGCCCTGGGCGTGAGCATGCTCAGTTTGCTCCTCTCCCCCTCCCTCCTCTGCTGTAATGTGAGCTCAGAGCTATAAGTGAGCAAGGAGAGACTCGGAAGTGATGTCACACCAAGCTAATACTGCAGCTGCTATCCTAAACAAACAGAGAGCTTCTAGAGCTTTTTACTCGGGTATGGTAAAACATTCTACAGAATAAATAAAGCATTCTAGCTTGCACTATTGCAGCTAATCTATTGGCAATAAAATGCCTCCGTAGCTTTACTTCTCCTTTAACAAGCCATAAATGTGTCCTGTTCCATTCACTCTCTAGCTACATTTTTCTGTGTAAGAATTATGGCAGGATCAAGGGATAAGACAATTTTGCCTTTGCTCTGATTCAAGGTTACAGTTTCTGACTTTAGTACAGTAACTGATTACAGTAGATTGTTATGGACTACTGAGCAAGTATTCAGTCGGAATTATTCAGATACATATTATAGTTTGTCATATCAGTTATTATAAACGGGAATGTTAGAAGAAGCTGTCAGTTTGTGGGGGTGGTATTTTGTTTAAGTGCTTCCTCTTCTCAAACATTTCATGAGGAATGCATGCCTGTATTTAGGTTAAAGGGTAACTAGAGTTGAATAAATAAGTATACAGAATTTAGTAATGGGTGGAGGGCACACCAATTCAGCAAATGCTGTAGGTAAACAGTGCAAGAGGTGCAAACATCAAAAGGGTACCCCTACAATGGGTACCCCACAACGTAACAATATATAGATAGGTATGCACACTCAAAAGAAGGCAAGTATGGTATATTTAAAATAAAGTTTTACTTGTTTATGCAAATAATACACACAAAGCCACAATAGTAGGCCTGTATAATACAATACATAAGCTTACATGGTATATACCTAACGTTTAAACATAGCCACAATTACATAAAAACCACCAATTTTACTAACTCACCATTTCCCCTCTCTGATCACAATATGCTCACATTTCAACTCTCACTAATTCCCTCCTCACCCCCTGCTATTCCCCAAACACGTACTTACCGTGACTTGCAAGCTATAGACGCGTCACATCTCTCTTCTTCCTTTGACTCTCTTCACTCTAATATCTCAGCCATCTCATGTCCTAATGTGGCTACCTCTGTCTACTATAGTACTCTCACCACTGCCCTAAATGAGCTTGCTCCTATAAAAACTAAACGTTCTAGACCCAAACCACTTCAACCTTGGCATACTGCTCATACAAAAGCGCTCCAAAGACACTCACGTGCACTTGAGCGTCGCTGGCGCAAATCCCGTTCAGAATCAGACTTTTGGAGCTACAAATCTGCCCTGCGCTCCTTTAACACCAGCCTCTTCCAAGCCAAACAAACATACTTTACTTCACTCATTAACTCCCTTTCTAAAAAACCAGCACAACTTTTCTCCACCTTTAACACTCTCCTTTCCCCTTCTCCACCCCCTCCATGCACATCTGTCTCTGCTCAAGATATTGCTGAGCACTTCAAAAACAAAATTGACACTATCAGAAGGGACATTACACTACTCAACCCCCCTAGACTTCCACCACCCTCCCTCCACACTCCTCAGTCCCTCCTGTGCTCCTTCACCCCTGTCACTGATGAGGAAGTCTCAAAGCTTCTGGCCTCTTCTCACCTTACCACCTGCCTGCTTGATCCAATTCCCTCAAAACTTCTCCGCAATACCAATCCTTGTCTAATCAAAGCCTTAACTCACCTATTTAATCTTTCCCTCTCAACTGGACTGTTTCCTTCTCAACTAAAACATGCTCTTGTCACCCCCATTCTGAAAAAACCCTCTCTTGATCCCTCCAATCTTGACAACCTCCGACCTATCTCTCTGCTACCTTTCATCTCTAAACTACTTGAGCGCCTAGTCTACAACCGACTTACCTCATTCCTCTCTGACAATAACCTGCTGGACCCTCTACAATCTGGTTTTAAGCCACAACACTCCACGGAAACTGCCCTGACTCGACTGACTAATGACCTTTTAACCGCTAAAGCCAACAATCACTTCTCACTACTAATACTGCTTGATCTCTCAGCCGCATTTGACACTGTAGATCACCCTCTCCTCCTCCAGTCCCTCCAGTCACTTGGCCTTCGTGACACAGCCCTGTCCTGGTTCTCTTCTTACATCACCAATCGTTCCTTCAGTGTCTCCTACAATGGAGTAGCATCTTCTCCCCTACCTCTTTCTGTTGGAGTTCCCCAAGGCTCTGTCCTGGGACCATTACTATTCTCCCTCTATACTTCCTCCCATGGCAAATTAATAAATTCTTATGGTTTCCACTACCACCTCTATGCTGACGATACTCAGATCTATCTCTCATCTCCTGATCTCAACCCAGAACTCCTAACTCGCGTCTCCTCCTGCCTGTCCGCTATCTCTACCTGGATGTCACAACGCTACCTTAAATTAAACCTCTCTAAAACTGAAATGGTTCTCTTTCCTCCAACTAACACCAGTAGCATCCCCGAAGTATCCATCATAGTTAACAATTCCACTATCACCCCCTCTCCCCAGGCCCGGTGCCTTGGGGTTATCCTAGATTCTGCCCTGTCATTCACTCCTCATATCCAGTCACTTATTAAATCTTGTCACTTCCACCTAAGGAACATATCCAAAATACGATCATTTATCACCCAAGACGCTGCCAAAATTCTTATTCACTCTCTCATCATATCGCGTCTAGACTACTGTAACTCTCTTTTAATTGGCCTCCCCCTCCAGAGACTGTCACCTCTCCAGTCCATAATGAACACTGCTGCGAGGCTCATACACCTCAGCAACCGCTCCTCCTCTGCCTCGCCATTCTGTCAATCCCTGCACTGGCTTCCATTACCTTTCAGAATCAAATTCAAATTAATGACACTGACTTTCAAAGCACTTCATAACTCTGCCCCACCCTACATCTCTGAACTCATCTCTATATACTCACCCACTCGCTTACTACGCTCCTCTACTGACCTGCTACTCAACTCTTCCCTCATTACCTCCTCACATGCTCGCATTCAAGACTTTGCAAGGGCTGCACCCCTCCTCTGGAACGCTCTCCCACGGTCTGTCCGACTTTCTCCCAACCTTTCTACTTTCAAGAAATCTCTGAAAACGCACTTCTTTCGAGAAGCCTACCCTCACTCTGCTTAACTACCAAACGCAATACCACATTTCTCACCCACTTAATTCGATCTTGCCCACTCCCACACCTTGTGTATTACTCCCTTCCCTTTAGACTGTATGCCTATGCATAGGGCCTTCCTCACCTTTTTGTACCTGTATTGACTGTGATGTTTGTTACTCCATATATTCTATGTATGTAATTCATGTGATGTAGTTGTATAATCACATTTACTTTACAGTGCTACGCAATATGTTAGCGCTATATAAATACATGTTAATAATAAATACATAACAGTAAACAGTAAGTATTACAATTATACAGCAAGGAGCAGATACACCTACCACCAGTATGAGAATGGCCCCAACGTTTCGGCGTAAGCCTTTGTGAATCCCCTTGACAAAGGCTTACGCCGAAACGTTGGGGCCATTCTCATACTGGTGGTAGGTGTATCTGCTCCTTGCTGTATAATTGTAATACTTACTGTTTACTGTTATGTAATTGTGGCTATGTTTAAACGTTAGGTATATACCATGTAAGCTTATGTATTGTATTATACAGGCCTACTATTGTGGCTTTGTGTGTATTATTTGCATAAACAAGTAAAACTTTATTTTAAATATACCATACTTGCCTTCTTTTGAGTGTGCATACCTATCTATATATTGAATAAATAAGTAGTCTAGAAATTATATGTTTTGGGCTTCTGTGCCACCCCAAGGCCACACAGCTGACTCACGCACTGGACTACTGACTGTTATCTGATCTTAGGAACCAACTCACAAAATAATGTATACATATAACATAACATTCTCAATACTTCTATATCTAAATGAGTATAACACACTGGTACATTCTTATTTTTTACACAAAATGTCTCCTTTAAAGTAATGAAAATATAACGTACTGTTGTGCCGAACTGGTAAAATGGACGTGTTTGCTTCAGAAACTCTAAAATAGTTTATATAAACAAGCTGCTGTGTAGCCATGGGGGCAGCCATTCAAGCACAGGATACACAGTAGATAACAGATAAGTACTACTATAGTTTATATATCTGTTATCTACTGTGTATCCTGTCCTTGAATGGCTGCCCCCATGGCTATACAGTAGCTTGTTTATATAAACTATAGTAGTACTTATCTGTTATCTACTGTGTATCCTGTGCTTGAATGGCTGCCCCCATGGCTACACAGCAGCTTGTTTATATAAACTATAGTAGTACTTATCTGTTATCTACTGTGTATCCTGTGCTTGAATGGCTGCCCCCATGGCTACACAGCAGCTTGTTTATATGAACTATAATAGTTTTTCTGAAGCAAACACACCAGTTTCCCAGTGCATTATATTGTCATTCATTTAAAAACAATTGCTGCTGTTACTGTTTCTAAAGAGTCGATGAACCTCTGGGCTGATGCACGAAGTTCAAGTCTGTATAAAACAAAATTTCTATTCCATTTTAAGTGTAGTTCTTCTTTAACTCTACAGTGTGAGCGGAGAAACACTTTAGCTAAACCAAGGGAGAAGTATTTCCATTTATTTTTACTGTTGGCACCTTTTCCCTGTTTGAGAAATCCAACTGATTGGCCAAACAGACACCATGTGAGTGGCCATAAACACTACAGTAACATTTCTATTGGTCCATTTGTTTGGACTCACAGAACAAATCACAGGCAGTATATATATATATATTTATTTATTTTTTCTCAGTACTTGTCTGACCTAGAAAGAGCCAGTAGCACAAACCCCCTTTATTCTGTGAGATCGGAAAACCAGAAGCCTAATGATTTGTTTACACAAGAAGTGGAGGAGATGACAAAATAAACAAAATGATAGGACTCTATCATCCCTTTATTTGTTCTTAACTTCCCTGGGTTTAAAGCCATACTTGCTGATTCAGACAATGACCTAATTTGCTGCTATACAAACAGCTTCCATTGCTAGGAGGAGATACATTGAATTCCACTGGGCCACTATTGGGCCACTAAGTGGCAAAATAATTATATAAGTACATTTCTCAACAGAGAATGAAGACTTTCACCATGTTTGCAGGTGCAAATGAAATACAGGTATGAGATCTGTTGTCCAGAATGTTCGGGACCTGGGGTCTTCTGGATAATGGATCTTTCCATAATTTGGATTTTCATACCTTAAGTCTACTAGAAAATCCTTTAAACATTAAATAAACCCAATAGGCTATTTTGTTTCCAATAAGGATTAATTATATCTTAGTTGGGATCGAGTACAAGGCACTGTTTTATTATTAAAGGCAAAAATTAAACATTATTGGGATAAAATGGAGACTATGGGAGATGGCTATTCTGTAATTCGGAGCTTTCTGAATAACGGGTTTCCGGATCCCATACCTGTATTTTATATTAGTTCTTGCCCCTATGGAAGGTGCCAGGATGGGAAACACAAATAATGAATAAAGAAGGTTTTACCAAGTGATATTGTTTTCTCTGGTGTGGTTTGTAACTGGCCTGTTGGTGGAGGCAGAGTCTCAGGTCCAAGAGCTGAACTTGTTGAAAAGCATAGCTATAAAAATGGCTAAACGTGGTGTGAAATTCCTTCCCTGTATAATCTAATGTATGTAAACACCCTGTAATAACCTCTACCCCATGCCTGCAGTTACTAATAGAGACAGTGAATAATAGTGGAACATGAGTTGGTGTCTGTTTAAACAATAGAAAGTGTTCCGGATGATAGAGTGCAGAATTTTTATCAACCTTGCAACCTCTTTAAATACAGGAAATTTCTCCACCACGGCAATGTCTGTGGGTTTTTTCCTTTATCCCTGTGCCAATGTTACGGTGTAATCTAGATCTATAATTAAGCAATATGGCTAAATTACATATTGGTAAGCCGAGCACTAAGTTAAAGGGAATGTCAACTCCAAAAATTATATTTTGCATAATAAAAGAAAAGAAAACATTGTTTGCTTTATTTGCATTATACATTCATTACAATTTTTGCAGGGTTTTAAGTTATTTGCATATGTATTGCTATTAAAAGCAGTGTCTGTCTGTCCCTTACTATTCTCTGATCTGGTGGCTCATACAACGCAAGACAAGGCAGCTGATTAAAGGAACAGAAACATCAAAAAATGAAAGTAATACAAATATAATGTAGTGTTGCCTGCACTGGTAAAACTGGTGTGTTTGCTTCAGAAACACTACTATTGTTTATATAAATAAGCTGCTGTGTAGCAATGGGGGCAGCCATTCAAAGGAGAAAAGGCTCAGGTTACACAGCAGATAAGCTCTGTAGAACATAATGGCGTTATCGGTTATCCACTATTTAACCTGTGCCATATAGACTTTTTTCAATTACCGCCATTGCTACACGGCAACTTGTTTATATGAACTATAGTAGTGTTTCTGAAGCAAACATCAGTTTTACCAGTGCAGGGCAACACTTATGGGCCGATTTATCAAGGGTCGTATTTCGAAGTAAAAAATACTTCGAAATTCAACCATCGAATTGAAATACTTTTTTGAAATCAGTTTTACCAGTGCAGGGCAACTGAAAATGTTTAATAAATGTACAGTATATTGGAAAGTTGCTTAGAATGATGTTTTCTTTTACTAGACATTTTTATTTTGGGGTTGACTTGCCCTTTAAAGATGTCTGAAGCCTGATCTGTTGTGGACATTGAATTCCATGTCGTCAGCATATTCCAGCTTCCTAACCCTAATACATCCACGCATCCCCAAACAACCAAAAGTTTCTTAGCACCAACCCCACTCTCTCTCTCTCTTTTCTTTTTTGGTAAAAACTGAATTCTTTATAGACATTGGTTGCCCTCAGATGCAGGTAACTTGGTAATGCTATGAACCCTGTACCCCCTCTATTTATGCCCCTAACCAGCAAACAAAATATAAACTTGGATAAGTAAGAGCAAACACTAATAGGGGTGGGGATCGGCCACTGAATATGATCATCAAAATGCAAACATTCTGTAGCTGTTATTTGAAGTGTTCGCTGTAAAAGGGAACAGTTGATAGATATGATGCCTTATGTAGCTTATGTAAGAAATTTAACACTTTCAGGTCATTCTGTGCACATGCACAACAGCAAACGGGGAACAGAGGCATTACCCAGTCTCCACCCCTCAACTCCCAGCTTCCCATTCTTCCTATTCTGAAACTGCGAGTTCCACCTGCTTTCCTAGGGAAAGAATGTGAGCGCTACAGCAAGCAGGAGAAAAGAAAATATTTAGCAACTCTGTTAACATCCTACCAAACAAAAGAGTTGTATCCTTACTGGTTGATATTAAAGGAGAAGCATACATAAGGATCATTTATGTGGTCTGTGCATATGAACGGTGGATAGGACATGTACAGTATGTATCAACCAGTAGAGATTTCCAACTACAGAACTGAAATAGAGAGCAAGCGGAGTCCATAGATGACCAATTTCCTGCAGTAGAAAAAAAAATCTATGTCCCTGGCTGCCAAGCACCATAGATTGTACATTTTTGAGTTCGCCTTTGTTCAGAATCATGTGTTTTTGTCCCAAGTGAAGTGTGCGTTTCATGCTTCAAGCTTAAAAATCCTATAAAAACATTGCAACTGCCATTATCTGGATGGGAAATTTTGATATACAGTGTACACGGCTTACTGTTGAATTCTGTGTAATAATAAATAATAAATAACTGGCGGAAGAATGGTGTAAAGAGATGAGTTATGAATTTTTCATTCTCTCATTAGACTAAAGCAACAGGTTGTGTATCACAGGCATTTGTACGCTATAATTTATTTATGATGTTCCTTAATAACGTACTGTACACAGAGGCACTGAAAGAGAGAAGTCAGTTGATCAATCAAATATATGTAGTAAAACAAGATAAACCCCCCTACCATATTGCTGCTCGGATATCCGTGGTCTGAATAAAAAGTAAATAAAAAATGGATAATGCACGGTTTCCATTAAGATAACGAGCAGTCCATGAGGGATTGACTCCCAACAGAGAAGAAGCATCAAAATGAGGATATGAGACCAAAGCACCGATATATGAAAGGCTGAATGAGATTAAAAGGCTGCTCAAAAATTAATTGGCTATTAAACTGGTTTCAGTTTTATTAAGATCAAGATAGAATTATACACAGTCTAAGTCCTGCTAAACTGGTTTGTGTTAAATGTTGTAATTAAGGGGATTCGGTCATGATTTTTATGATGTAGTTTTTATTACTAAATTACACTGTTTACACTGCACTCTACAACATAAAATTTCGTTCCTGAACCAGCAAGTGTATTTTTTAGTTGTAATATTGGTGTGTAGGTGCATCTCAGGTCATTTTGCCTGGTCATGTGCTTTCAGAAAGAGCCAGCACTTTAGGATGGAACTGCTTTCTGGCAGGCTGTTGTTTCTCCTTCTCAATGTAACTGAATGTGTCTCAGTGGGACATGGGTTTTTACTATTGAGTGTTGTTCTTAGATCTACCAGGCAGCTGTTATCTTGTGTTAGGGAGCTGCTATCTGGTTACCTTCCCATTGTTCTGTCGTAAAGTTAAGGTCACACTGTGAGATTCGGGGGGATTTAGTCGCCCAGCGACTAATCGCCTCTTCTTTGGGGCATCTAATCTCTCCAAACTGCTTCCCCCTGTCTTCCGCCAGCTACAATGAAAAAACGCCTGCGGCATGGCACTCGCAGCGCTTCGTTTTCCGAAGTTGCCTCACAAGGAGCAGGCGGAAGACAGGGGGAGAAAGTTTGGGGAGATTAGTCGCCCCAAAAAGAGGCGATTAGTCGCCGGGCGACTAAATCTCCCCGAATCTCACAGTGTGAACTTACCCTTAAAACTGCAGCGGGGGGGGGGGGTGAGGGGGGGTGAGGGGGGTGATATCAGACAAGCTGCCCAATGAAATCTTCAGCATTTTGACTCCAGAAAGGTCAAAAAGCTTCTGGCCATAGCTCCAGTCAAATTCTTAGTGTTAAGCCCAAATCCAATACATGTTTAAGCACATACACTAGGACTGAGAATGTCACTAATGTTATCACTATCTCAGGGTGAAGCAACAACTTACACTGTTCTATAAGCCAGAGGCAAGAAATTATTTTTACCTTGCTGGTGGAAGCTTTGTAAGTTGTCTTCAATTTCTGGGACAGCTGGCTTGTACTGTGACTAGCTGTGAAGACAAAAGAAACAACATTAAAGGGGTTGATCACCTTTAAAATTAATTGTTAGTATGATGTAGAGAGTGATATTCGGAGGCAATTTGCAATTGGTTTTCTCTTTTTATTATTTGTGGGGGTTTTTTTTTTTAATTATTTAGCTTTTTATTCAGCAGCTCTCTAGTTTGCAGCAGTCTGTTGCTATGGTCCAAATTACCCTAGCAACTAGGCATTGATTTGAATAAGAGACTCGAATATGATTAGGAGAGACCTGAATAGAAAGAAGATTAATTTAGTATCAATAACAATCAATTTGTAGCCTTACAGGGCGTTTGTTTTTTAAATGGGGTCAGTGACCCTCATTTCAAAGCTGGAAATAGTCAGAAGAAAAAGGCAAACACATTTAAAAAACTACACAAAATATATAATGAAGATCAACTAAAAAGTTGCTTATAATTGGCCATTCTATAACATTCCATAAGTTAACTTAAATGTGACTTACCCATTAAAAGGAGAACTAAAGCTTAACTAAAGAAGTAGCTAGAAATGTTGTGGCAAGTGGCTCAAAACCTCAATGGCCATGTTTTTAAAACAACTGAATCATAGACAGAACTCAGACACCAGCCAGTGTGCTACTATCTGATAGAAAAACATCTGCAGACTAAAAGTTAAGGGGCCGTCTCAATGTATCAAGCAGAAAATGAGGTTGGTCTGTAATATAAGCTGATGCTACAGGGCTGATTATTAAATTCTGATGCTAATTGCACTGGTTTCTGTGCTGCCATGTACTAATTATCTGTATTAATTACTAATCAGCCTTATAGTGTGACATTTCTATTCTATGTGTACTGTATATTGTGAGTGGGTCCCTAAGCTCAGTAAGTGACAGCAGCACAGAGCATGTGCGGTGAATCAGCAGAGAAGAAGATGGGGAGCTACTGGGGCATCTTTGGAGACACTGATCTTTACTGCTAAAGACCAAAACATAATGTACAACATTTCTAGCGTCTTCTTTAGTTAAGCTTTACTTCACCTTTAAAACTGACTGCTGAAACATCCACCGGCAATAAGAGACTAACCAAGTACATTTATCCATTAGAGATAAATATATAATATGTCATTGCGCACCTCTACTATATCTAAAGGACGATATGAAAGAATCATTTTGTTCTTTTATTTTGTGCTCTGAAAAGCCACTATTAATATCTATTCCTACGGCATAAGGACTTTAGATGTGTGTCCTCGCTCCTAAAATGAAGACTTAAATGAATGAATGGGCTGCTCATTCTCAGTGCAATTGAGAGGAAGTATTTGTATCATGTTAAGAGACTGTAGCTCCATTCTAGAATACAATAGTTGCCACATGGCCCAATTAAACAATGCCTTGTTTCCCTTGAGCATCTGTGTGTGTATTGTGCTGACAAGCACAGCTCATGCTTTTTATAGTACACAAAAAGGCTGACCTGTATAGGATTTCAGCACACACAGCGCTGTGGGTTTTGCAGAAACCAAGCAATTAATCCCTGCTTGAGTGTATGAAACTGAATGTCATAAAGCTCTTACTCTCTCATGCAACACACATGCCAGGAAACATTTTCTGTAATATATAACTATTCTTACCTTTTGTTTTCATCTGTCCTTTGCTTAATTCCGCTCCATCTATGGCCTGCCCTTCCACTGCCAAGCGATCGTTCAGTGTATCTATTTCCCGACGTACTTTTTACATATGGGGGAAAAAATAGAAATATGGTTAAGTACCACTTCCTTTTAATGTTATCTGACATTTAGAACACTAACTCAGCAATATCTGACCTTTAACCCTGTAGACCTCTCTGCCATGGCACCCCTAACCCTTATAAAATATTAGGGATGCACCGAATCCAGGACTCGGTTCGAGATTCGGCCTTTTTCAGTCCTTCTGCCCGGCCGAACCGAATCCAAATTTGCATATGCAAATTAGGGGCAGGAGAGAAATCTCATGACTTTTTGTCACAAAACAAGGAAGTAAAAAATGTTTTTCCCTTCACACCCCTAATTTGCATATGCAAATTCGGATTCGGCATTTGGGCGAATCTTTCGCAAAGGATTCAGGGGTTCGGCCGAATCCAAAATAGTGGATTCGGTGCATCCCTATAAAATATGAAGGCAGAAAACTCAAATATTTAATGTAAAAAACAAGAATGTATCAGTGCATTAAGCACTTTAAGATATAGAAGGAATGTGCTTTAAAAAGTTGTGTTTCTGGTTACTTTTTGGAAAATGTCTGTAAAAAATCCTACTAGTCCCGCCCATCTGTTCCACTTCCTGCTGCCTCCTTTCCCAGGCTGTGCAGGGGAGCCGCCAGCACTCAACTCACTGCACTGTAGGACAGGAACCAATCAGCAGCTAGGCTGACCTGATAGGGAACTGAAGCCTGCCTTTGCTTGTGTGACTGCAGGGCTGTGATTGGCTGTCCTCCTCATACTGTGCTTCTGACAGAGAACATAATACGCCTACCCCTTATACATTATTGTCTACACAATTAGGGGGGGGGTTTCGTTTATCCTATATGTCTCCTTTAAGCGACGTTAAAAGATAAAATATTGAGTGCACAATAAGTATTTCTATAACATGACCACGAGGAAGTCTTTAGTTTAGAGGTGTCAGTATCACTCTAAAAACACAAGCACACATTTTACAAGCCACTGAATGAATACTGGATCATAGGGTGTATAGAAAGCGCTGAGCCAGCAAAGAGGTTGTGTTTGCAGCTGAAGAGTAAAACTTTGGGTTGTTCAGTTACGGGCAGATTTATCAAAGGTCGAGGTGAATTTTTGAATTTAAAATACGAATTTAGAGCTATTTTTGTGTTCTTTGACTAGGGAATAGTCCAAATTCGATTTGAATTTGCAAAAAATTTGAATATCGAAATGTATAATTTACTAAAAGGGTCTATTTAGTAAATATATTATAGCACACCTAGGGGCCCATTTACTAAAGGTCGAAGTGAATTTCCGAATGAAAAAAACTTCGAATTTCGAAGTAAATTTTGGGTACTTCGTCCATCGAATAGGCCAAATTCGACTGATTCGAATTGAAAATACTTCACAAATTCGACCATTCAAAAATCGAAGTACTGTCTCTTTAAAAGACTTTGACACTTTACCACCTTAAACCTGCCGAATTGCTATGGGGACCTCCTAGAACCCATACCCAGTATTGGGCTAAGTTTTGAGAATTCAAAGGATTTTTTTGTAAAATCGTAGGATCGAATCCTTCTCCTTTAATTATAATGGCGCACAACATCCCCAATTGTCTGACTCGTAGCAAAATAATCAGCACAGAATCAATACTTGGGTACTGATATATTTAAGTATAGCACGTCTACAGTGCTGGTTTCTAAAAACTAGAGATGCACCAAATCCAGGATTCGGTTTGGGATTCGGAATTTTTCAGCAGTATTCAGAATCCTTCTGCCCGGCCTAACCGAATCTGAATCCGAATTTGCATATGCAAATTAGGGGCAGGGAGGAAAATCATGTGACTTTTTCCCCGATCCAACCCCTAATTTGCATATGCAAATTAGGATTCCGATTTGCCCGAATCTTTCGCGAAGGATTCATGGGTTTGGCCTACTAAAAACACAGCCTCAAAGCAGCTTTTGGGGAGGCAAGGGTTCAACGCCATGTACTAAATTGGATTCCGGCCAGGACACTATCTACAAGCAATTTGTGTGAGTTTCCTCTGCGTAATTCGGTTTCCATCCACACTCCAAAAGCATACAGGCAGATTAACTGGCTCCTCATAAAACTGACCCTAATGTGTGTGACTGTATAAGGGACCTTAGACAGTACCAGGGACTGATGTGACTGATCTAGAAACACTCTGCGTAAAATGCTGCTTATTTTTGGAAATTTTGGATAGAAATAATTAACCAATAATAATACCTGATGTATTAATATCTATGCAAGCTGCACCATTTATTTTTATCATTAGATATCCGTTGAAAACAGGGATGCACCGAATCCACTATTTTGGATTCGGCCGAACCCCCGAATCATTCGTGAAAGATTCGGCCGAATACTGAATCCTAATATGCATATGCAAATTAGGGGTGGGAAAAACATTTTTTACTTCCTTGTTTTGTGACAAAAAGTCACGCAATTTCCTTCCCCGCCCCTAATTTGCATGTGCAAATTCGGATTCGGTTTGGCCAGGCAGAAGGATTTGGCTGAATCCGAATCCTGCTGAAAAAGGCCGAACTGAATCTATATATTGCTGGAAAATAAGGAAACTGTAAAGTCCTTCTCTAGAAACAAATACTCACATTCCAAGTTCTCCAAGTAAAGATTCTCAAATTCTCTTTCTATTTGCCCGAAAAGCTCCAGCAGTGTATTGCGAACGGATGGCGGAAGCTTGGAATCCTTTAAGCATATAAATGGAGAAGAAACAAAAAATAAACACATTAAATCAGTTTCCAGCTCACATAGTCTATTAAAAACCAAGCAGAGTGTCTCCGAAGAAGAAGAATAACAAGGACAAGGAGAGAAAAAGCGACTAGTGAGGATTGAAGTTCATTTCCACTATTTTTGGTTCTGTAATGTTTTGCTTTTTTTTTTTTTTAATTAAAAAGATTTTTCCTTAATTCTATTTAGGGATGAACCGAATCCACGATCGGTTCGGGATTCGGCCTTTTTCAGCAAGATTCGGTTTCTGCTGAATCCTTCTGCCCAGCCAAACCAAATTTGTATGTGAAAATTAGGGGCGGGAGGGAAATCATGTGACCTTTTTGTCACAAAACAAGGAAGTAAAAACCCAACCCTAATTTGTATATGCAAATTAGGATTCGGATTTGGTTCGGTATTCGGCCGAATCTTTAGCAAAGGTTTCGAGGGTTCGGCCGAATCCAAAATAGTGTATTCGGTGCATCCCTAATTCTATTTCTTGTAATGCTTTTCAAATTAGCCCCCTATTCTGCTTTTTTTCTAGCCTGCGGCTCATAGTTTGTGTAACTGGCGCTTTTATTATTACTTATTTAAATATGAAATTGTTACTTTTTTTGTACAGGTATGGGACCTGTTATCCAGAATGCTCTGGACCTGGGGTTTTCCTAATAATTCCCTTCAGTAATTTGGATCTTCATACCTTAAGTCCACTAGAAAATCATGTAAACATTAAATAAACCCAA
Organism: Xenopus laevis; assembly: GCF_017654675.1. Classification (NCBI taxonomy): domain Eukaryota; kingdom Metazoa; phylum Chordata; class Amphibia; order Anura; family Pipidae; genus Xenopus; species Xenopus laevis. Next base: position 18,041,052 of record NC_054381.1, on the reverse strand, counting down.
TAGGCTGGTTTTGCTCCCAATAAGGATTAAAAGACTAATGTAATTATTTATTTTTTTTTTTAAAAAAAAATAGTTTCTACTAAACGGAAAAAAAAAAACCCACCAAGGCAGTTTTAACTTTCAATTCGTTCTTAATGAAAACTTTCAGTTTTCATTAAGAAATTACTTACTGATTCTCTGCTTGGCGGCGACAGGGCTACGATCCATCGTGTGGCACTCGATTTCTCCTCCCTGCCTTCTATAGGAGATAGCCAGGGAGGAGAAATCAAGCGCCGCACGATGGATCGTCGCCCTGTCGTTAAGTAGAAACAAATATTTTTTTTACATTTTTTATGTTACTGGTCCTTTAATAATATCTTAGTTGGGATCAAGTTCAAGGTACTGTTTTATTACTACAGAGAAAAAGGAAATCATTCTTAAAAATTTGGATTATTTGGATAAAATGGAATCTATGGGAGACGAGCTTTCCGTAATTCTAAGCTTTCTGGATACTGCGTTTCCGGATAACGGATCCACACCTTTTGCGTATATTTGTATTCACGCCCACTTCAATTCTGACTTCCAAACTGCTGCCTGGTTATTGGGTTGATTAAGCATTAGTGGTTTGAATTGCAGGTTGTTTCAGAATATTACTGTCGACATCAAACTAAACATTCATTTTAGGGTAAGGTCACACCTGGAGATTCGGCTCACAAGGAAACTTCAGGCGACTTCGGAAAACGAAGTGCCGCGAGTGCCATGCCGCAGTCGATTTCTCATTCTAGCAGGCCGAAGACAGGGGGAAGCCATCCGGGAGATTAGTCGCCCCAAAGAAGAGGCGATTAGATGCCGGGCGACTAAGTCTCCCCGGATCTCCAGGTGTGACCTTACCCTTAAAGTGAACTTACCCTATAAATGAAATTGCACAGGGAACAGAAAGTTGCATCTAACCTGTATTTTTATCATGGTTTTACTCTGAAGTCATACACAGGTTTTTATGATTCTAGACACAAGTCTGCAATACCTTTTACCTCACGGAAGTCACTTCAGTCCATGTTTATTATGAATGTGCCACAGAATATACTTTAGCACTTTCCGTTTCTAATATACTATTGATGTTGTGGTACAAAGTTCAACTTTATATACCTTAACTGTGATGCGAGGCACTGCTCAGAAACTGAAGGCTGGAGATATTCACCATAGAGAGCAGCTGAAAACCTATTCTGGGTCAGCAGATGATGCAAGTGGAAAAAAGGAGAGTGTTGCCTCCCAGTTGGGGACAAGTCATTGGAAATGTACAGACAAACAATAATCCCTACTGGGATATACATGAACTGAACCAAGGCAAGGGTTTTAATATTGCTTTTAAAGGAATATTATCAGTTACTTTCATTTGTAAATGATAAAACTTAAAGGGGTTGTTCACCTTTTAATTAGCTTTCAGTATGATGTAGAGAGTGATATTCTGAGACGATTTGCAATTGGTTTACATTTTTTATTATTTGTGGTTTTTGAGTTATTTTATTTTTATTCAGCAGCTCTTCAGTTGGCAATTTTTAGCAATTTGGTTGCTAGGGTCCAAAATACCCTAGCAACTAGTGATGTGCAGGTCGACCCGATACCTGCGGGACCTGCAGGTTTACCCGCCACCTTCAAATGCCGACTTCCGAGTTACGGTTTTATAGTCTGGCGTCTGCTCGCCCCGCCACTTTTGCGACGTCATCGGCGGGGCAGGTCGGCGCGGGTCTATATAAGGACCCTGGAAGCGCAGTTGTGAGCGGGCGCGGGCTGGAGCAGGGTTAGGGTCAGGAAAACCCTGACCCGCACATCACTACCAGCAACCATGTGCTGAATTGAATAAGAGACTGGACTATGGATAGCAGAGAGCTGAATAGGAAGATGAGTGATACAGAGTAGTAATTATAATAATTTTGTAACGTTTCAGGGTCTATGTTTTTGGATGGGTTCAGTGATCCCCATTTGAAAGCTGGAAAGAGTGAGAAGAGAACGGCAAATAATTAAAAAACATAGAAAAAATAAATAGAAAATTGAAAAGTTGCTTAGAATTGACCATTCTATAGCATACTAAAAGTTAAATTAAAGGTGAACCTCCCCTTTAAACAAATATTAAAGGGTAACTATCGCGAAAATTAATACTGAAATAAGAAACTTTGTAAATACAATCAATTAACTATTGTGCGTCGTTTCTAAAATAATACAGTTCGTCTTCACTATTCCTCTCTCAGCATCTGTTTCTCTTCATTCTGTCTTCATGCAGCAGTTGGGTGTCAGATGAATGATCCAATATATCTTATAGGGGGGCTTACTTTCCTAGCAGATGTATTAGAGCTCTCTCAGATAACTGATTCCAGTACAAACAAAATAACTGCCTTTTGCACAAATCCTGCATGTAGAGAGACATGATGTCTGGTGATTTTAATAGAGTGAGCTCTAATACATCTTCTAGGCAAAAGGAGCCCCCCTATAAGATATATTGGATCTAACTGTTAATAAACTTCTGAATGAAGAGAGAATGAAAAGAAACTGATGCTGAGAGAGGAATAATGAAGATAAACTTGATTATTTAAAAAAAAAAGTACAGAATTTTTAATTGATTGTATTTAGAAAGTTTCTGATTTCAGTATGATGAAGCGTATATTATATTTTCGCTATAGTCCCCCAATAATATTTATGGCTAGATTCTTTATTCTGTCACTAGGGAAAGTAGAAAAAAAATCTCTTCCTAATTTCCGAACCCTTGGCCACCCTAATCTTCAGGAAAACTAGCGGTAGGTCAAGCTTGGATTTGCAGCCTGGTAGCTACGATAATTAAACCATAGCAACGAGGCCGTGGTTTCGAAGTCAGAGCAGATGATGAGCAGGCGAGGGTCTGAATAGAAAGAGGCCGCCTTTATGGATAGAAGAGAAATTATTGGGGTACTCAAGAGGGATAACTCATTTCAATACAAATGAGTTACAACGTGAATGACTCTCTGTTGCTGTGAGTTGGAACTTAGAAATCTCACCTGTCCTTCCAACATGTCTCTCTGCAGCCCGAGGCGATCTTGCTCTGAGCTGTTGGTCCTCTTTATGGACAGGCTGTGAGATTTGCGTTTCTGCTTGGTCTGGCGTGCAGCTGCCCAGCTTCCACTTTCAGTGGGCATCCCTCCTCCAAGAAGTGGCTTCAAGAGAGTTAATAAACAAACTGCAAAGAAACAGCACATTTTAATTAGAAGACTCCTGCAGACAGAGCCGGTTAGTATGAGGGGGAGCATATTTACTTTAAATTGTATTCCAGCATTGCTGCATATTTATTTTAGCATTATTACACAGCATTTAGTTCTCCTTTAATTAAGCCCAGAGTTTTATTTCCATAGTTGCCAGTGTGGCCTGTTTCCAGAAGTAGATGGTACAGGAATTTGCTCAGTTTTACAACCATCTATCTTGGTGGCTGCTGGCAGCAGATGAAGTTGATATTCTGTCAAATATCGGAGAAAGAATAGTGTTTTATTTATTTTATTTTTTTGTTACGACAACTGCTGAAAAATTTTGTATTATGATTGCACTGACTGAATCATAAACAAGGCTGAGCATGGAAATCCATTATATCTTACAAGAACGCTAAAATCAAAGATGTGCCGTGGCTTTGCAGCTGCCCACACAACAGCGCTACAAAACAAACGTTTCCTGAATATTAGTACGGAAATAGCAGATTTTCATTCTGCAAACAAATTAGTTAACAGATCCAGCTCAGAACACACACACAATGCTGCAAGTGCATTCATGCAAACACCATTAGCACACCGGTCCTTAAAGGAACAGCTACAGCAAAAAACAAGTATTTTAAAGGACAAAGACAGTTAAACTAAAGAAATAGGCTAGAAATGTTGTAAATTATGTTTTGAGCTTCTGTGCCAGCCCAAGGCGACCAAAGCCCTTTAGCAGTAAAGATCTGTGTTTCCAAAGATGCCCCAGTAGCTCCCCATCTTCTTTTCTGCTGATTCACTGCACAAGCTCTGTGCTGCTGTCACTTACTGAGCTTAGGGACCCACTCACAATATACAGTACACATAGAATAGAAATGTCACAGTATAAGGCTGATTAGTAATTAATACAGATAATTATTACATGGCTGCACAGAAACCAGTGCAATTAGCATCAGAATTTAATAATCAGCCCTGTAGCATCAGCTTATATTAAAGGGGAAGCTCATTTTCTGCTGGATAATTAGTGACGAGCCCTAAGCTTAGCTTCTCAACAGCCAATCAGAGCCCACTGAGCATGTGAGTGTCACAGACACTTTCCAAGATGGTGACCCCCTGTGACAAGTTTGAAGTCCTGGATCATTGCTGCTATTGACAAGCTGAAACTTTAGCCTCGTGCAATAAGTTTTGTATATAAAATATAGTACTTTTAGCCATTCATTTTTAGGGGTTAGTTCTCCTTTAAAGGATAACTAATTGCACTGGTTTCTGTGCTGCCATGTAGTAATTATCTGTATTAATTACTAATCAGCCTTATATTGTGACATTTCTATTCTATGTGTACTGTATATTGTGAGTGGGTCCCTAAGCTCAGTAAGTGACAGCAGCACAGAGCATGTGCAGGGAATCAGCAGAAAAGAAGATGGGGAGCTACTGGGGCATCTTTGGAGACACAGATCTTTACTGCTAAAGGGCTGTGGTTGCCTTGAGCAGGTACAGAAGCACAACATTTCTAGCTACATCTTTAGCTAGGCTTTAGTTCTCCTTTAAAACCTTTTTTGCACTTGTAATAAGAAGTCCCCGTAGCTCTGCTCAGTTCACAGTTTCAAGATTTCTGTTCTGCTTTTAGCAATGATTTTACACTTTCTGTCTAGAAAGTGAGCTAAGAAATATGAAGCTCTGTAACAGTGTATTTCACACAGTTGTGTCACATACATAACAACTACTCAGAGTTCCTTTTCCTTTTCAACTCCACCCAAAACCGGTGAGAAGGTTGAACAAAGTCAATTTCCAGGCTCTGTTTCCTGCTGGCTAATTCATTAAGTAAACAGTTTTTTCTGGAACCCACAGGCTGTATGCCTACATATACACATGGGAAATAATATCTGCTTATGGCACAGAACATTCAACTGCATTTAAAGGGGTTGTTCGCCTTTAAATAACTTTCAGTATGACAAAGAGAGTGATATTCTGAGACCGTTTGCAATTGGGTTTCATTTATTATTATTATTGTTGTTTGTGGTTTTCGATTTATTTAGCCTTTTTTTCCAGCAGCTCTCCAGTTTGCAATTTCTCCAACCTGGTTGCTAGGGTACAAATTACCGTGGCAACCTTGCACTGATCTAAAGAAGAGACTGGAATATCAATAAGAGAGGAATGCATAAAAAGATGAGAAATAAAAAGTAGCAATAACAATTTGTTTTTTAGCTGGGGTCAGAGACCCATTTGGAAGCTGAAAGGAGTAAGAAGAAGAAGACAAATGAGTCTAAAACTATAAGAAAGAAAAAATGTAGGCCAATTGAAAAATGAGGGATGCACCGAATCCAGGATTCGGTTTGGGATTCGGCCAGGATTCAGGCTTTTTCAGCAGGATTCGGCAGAATCCTTCTGCCCGACCGAACCGAATCCTAATTTGCATATGCAAATTAGGGACTTGGAGGGAAATCTTGTGACTTTTGTCATAAAACAAGTAAAACATGTTTTCCCCTTCTCACCCCTAATTTGCATATGCAAATTAGGATTCGGATTCGGTATTTGGCTGAATCTTCCTAGAAGGATTCGGGATTTTCGGCCGAATCCAAAATAGTGGATTCGGTGCATCCCTATTAGAAATAGGCATTCTATTACATACTAAAAAATTTACTTAAAAGCAACTGTCCAGCTATGGAAGTTCATCTTCAGGTTGTCCTTGCTCTTGCATTTACCCATCCTTCTCTTTTATGAACATTTTTTAACTCTAAACATGTCTCACCTCTCCCCTAAGATATTTCCAGTGGAAGATCTTCTCTTATTGCATCACAAAGACGTCTTCGAAAACATGGTTGAAATCTAAATCTACAGAAAAGTCAATTCTCCCCCCTAGCAGGACTGTATCTTGATCCAAGATATTGACCATTTAAGCAACAGCTATGGTGGCCATCCATGGTCAGATTTAATCTGTCAATTAGCCTTAAAGTGGCCATTCACGGGCAGATTAAAGCTGCCGATATCGATCCTTTAGACCAATTCGGCATCTTATCTGCCCATGTGTGGGGCTCCCGATGGGTCCTGCCGATCAATATCAGGCCAAAAGTCGGGCAGATATCCATCGGCCAAGTTTGATTTTGTTTCTACGATCCAGGACTGGGATCCAGTTCCTGTGACACTGTCCTGTGCCCAGCCGTTAGTTGGCATATTGGTTAAGATCCGCTCGTTTGGCGACCTTGCCAAACGAGAGGATCGTATAGTATATGGCCACCTTTAGACTTCAGACCTAAGCTAGCCATAGACGCAAAGATACTATCAAGCGAAACGGATGGTACGATTTTCAGACCATTTGTGGATCGTCCGGACATTCTTCGTACCATGGCGATTGGTCATTCAGTCGATTGGACGGGTTAAAAGATTTTTATCGGCTAACGATAATATTTCTGCATGTACATGTATGGGACCTGTTATCCAGAATGCTTGGAACTTTTCGGATAACGGATATTTCTGTAATTGAGATCTTCATACCTTAAGTCTACTAGAAAATCATTTTAACATGAAATAAACCCAATAGGCTGGTTTTGCTTCCAATAAGGATTAATTATATCTTAATTGGGATCGAGTTTTCATTTGAAAAATTTGGATTATTTGTATAAAGTGGTGTCTATGGGAGACGGCCTTTAGGTCATTCAAAGATTTCTGGATAACAGGTTTCCAGATAATGAATCCCATACCTGTACTATCGTTCAAAACGACAGTTCGTACGATGTTCAGACCGTTCGTCCTGACATTTTTCGTACCATAGCGATTGGTCATTCAGTCGATCTGACAGGTTCAAAGATATAAATTATATTGGTTAATGATAATCTCTCTGCGTGTATTGTTTATCTGATGATATCAATGGGAGATGGTCAGACTATTGCAATCGTTCGTTTAGTCGATCGGACAGATTAGAAGGTTTCTATTGGCCAAACAGAGTCTCCTGTAATCTGCCTGTCCACATAGGGGCTACCAATAGCCAATCACAGCACTTATCTGGCACCCCAGGAACTTTTTCATGCTTGTGTTGCTCCCCAACTCTTTTTACATTTGAATATGGCTCGCAGTTAAAAAGGGTTGGGGATCACTTTTGCCTGCCCAGATAAGAGGTACGGGACCTGTTATCCAGAATGTTTGGGAACTGGAGTTGACCAGATAATGGATCTTTCTGTAATGTGGATCTTCATTTCAAGTCTACTAGAACAACATGTAAACATTAAAGGGGTGGTTTACCTTTAAGTTGACTTTTAGTATGTTATAGAATGGCTAATTCTAAGCCACTTCTTAATTGGTCTTCATCTACTTTTTTTTTATAATTTTTTCATTTATTTGCCTTTTTCTTAGGGATGCACCTAATCATCATAATATTTTGGATTTGGCCGAACCCCTGAATCCTTTGCAAAAGATTTGGCCGAATACTGAACCGAATCAAAAAAAATGTACTTCCTTGTTTTGTGACAAAAAGTCACGTGATTGCCCTGCTCGGACCTAATTTGGATATGCTAATTAGAATTCGGATGGGCCAGGCAGAAGGATTCGGCCGAATCCATGGCGAATCCCGAACCGAATCCTGGATTCAGTGTATCCCAAATTTTTCTTCTCATTATTTTCAGCATTCAAATGGGGGGGTCACTAACCCCATCCAAAATAAATGCTCTGTAAAGTTACATTCACAGGCTGGTTTTGCTTCCAATAAGGATTAATTATATCTTAGTTGGGATCAAGTACAAACTACTGTTTTATTATAACACGGAAAAAGGAAAATTTTTTAAAAATTGATTATTTGGATAAAATGGAGTCTATGGGAGTTGGCCACTCCGTAATTCTGAGATTTTGAATAACGGGTTTCCGGATAACGGATCGCATACCTGTACACGGCACGATATAACCCTAGAGCATTTTGTGAATATGTACTAGGGGAAACATTAATGCTTTATCTGCAAAAAACAATGCCCACTGTTTTATTATTACAGAGAAAAAGGAAATCATTTTTAAAAATATTTGATTACTTGGATAAGCCTCCGGAAATTCGCCAGCGATGGCTTCGCTCACATCACCACACTTCGCCAATCGAAAATTCGCCAGGACAAAGCTAATTCACTAAAATGCGAAGTTGCGTCCGGGGCACCGAGCAAAGTTTCGATAGCATTAATTCGGCAAGCAAAGAGAAGTTGCGCTATCGTTGGCTAATTTGCATACGGTGGGAAGTTAAATTTCAATGGACGTATATGTTGCAGCCAATACACTACACAAGCCCAGGGAACCTTAATAAAATAAAATAAAGTTGTTATATTTCCCTACACATGAGCCCAGTGTATAGTTTATGTGTCATATGTTAAGAAATGTAGGGGGGAAGCCGGTACCCTAAAAAAAATTTATGATCTTTTGCAGCCTATCACCCTGAAAAACTGGGTTTTTTGGGACTTTGAAAAATTCTTTTTTTTTGAGGAACTCCTATCTACTCTATTGCACTTCGCCTGGTCTGAGGCAAGTCTGGCGCAAGAGGTAACGTTCATTAAAATCAGCATCTTAGTGAATTTACGTAGTTACGTCCATTCGCCAGAGCGAAAATTCCCCTGGCGTTAAGAGTGCGAAGTAGCAATAGAATTTATCTCCTTGGCTAGCGGATTTACGCCTGCGCCAGTTTTTATTTTCGCTAACGTTACTCACTTCGCCCTTTTCTGAATTTCCCTATACGGGAGATGGCCGTTCCTTAATTCTGAGCTTTTTGGATAACGGATCGCATACCTGTAAAGGGCAAGATATAACCCTAGAATGTTTTGTGAATATGTACTAGGGGAAACATTAATGCTTTATCTGCAGAAAACAATGTCCCCTCCAAGGTCATAATCCAGGACACGGTCGTACACAGCTTTCAGCCTGCCAGGACTGCTAGGTGCTGTTATAACTTGACAGCCCAAGGGCAAAGACAATGTTTCTGAGAAATGTGTATAATTCTGCTGAGTTGACGTGCGATAAGGTTCGTTTTCAGGGAGAAGTCATTTTAATTTGTTTTCATGCTGCCTTTTATGTCCTGCCAAAACAGATTAAAATCTCTAAATGAGAAGTAACGAGAGCTACAAGCACACGGATGTGAATACTATACAGTCAGTGGGATTTATTACTTGCTCAACTGCATTGTTGCAAAGCGCGTACGTTTGGGATACAGCAAGGCATTTTATGAAGGGGGTTTCGACTCATTTAAAGGGATACTGTCATGGGAAAACATGTTTTTTTCAAAATGCATCAGTCAATAGTGCTACTCCAGCAGAATTCTGCACTGAAATCCATTTCTCAAAAGAGCAAACAGATTTTTTTATATTCAATTTTGAAATCTGACATGGGGCTAGACATTTTGTCAGTTTCCCAGCTGCCCCCAGTCATGTGACTTGTGCCTGCACTTTAGGAGAGAAATGCTTTCTGGCAGGCTGCTGTTTTTCCTTCTCAATGTAACTGAATGTGTCTCAGTGAGACATGGGTTTTTACTATTGAGTGTTGTTCTTAGATCTACCAGGCAGCTGTTATCTTGTGTTAGGGAGCTGTTATCTGGTTACCGTCCCATTGTTCTTTTGTTTGCCTGCTGGAGGGAAAAAGAAAGGGGGTGATATCACTCCAACTTGCAGTACAGCAGTAAAGAGTGATTGAAGTTTAGCAGAGCACAAGTCACATGACTTGGGACAGCTGGGAAATTGACAATATGTCTAGCCCCATGTCAGATTTCAAAATTGAATATAAAAAAATCTGTTTGCTCTTTTGAGAAATGGATTTCAGTGCAGAATTCTGCTGGAGCAGCACTAATAACTGATTCATTTTGAAAAAAATTTTTTTTCCCATGACAGTATCCCTTTAAAGAGATACTTTACAGACAAGTCACACAGTCACCTGCAATAGTTCCAGGGTGCTCTAGCACAAGAGTTTTGAAGACTTTTTAATGCCTTGAATTCTTATCTGTCAACACCCAGGCCTAACCCATCTGAATCACTACTAGTGAACTTACAGCGAGTGTTACAGGTGCCTGGGAATTACTGGCAAATTACCTCCTCCTTGAAAAATGTGTGACAAGAATTACTGAAAAGGCAACGCATTTTCAGCGCCAAAAATCTTTTGAACTCCCATTCTTGTCTATATTCCTAAATTAGGCTGGCCGTACAATGGCAGATTTAAGCTTCCACACATTCGAAGATATACATACACGCCTACATATATACACGCCTACATATATACAGGAATGGGATCCGTTATCCAGAAAGCGCTGAATTACAGGAAGGCCATCTCCTATAGACTCCATTTTAATGAAAAAATTTAAAAATGATTTAATTTTTCTCTGTAATAATAAAACAATATCTTGTACTTGATCCCAACTAAGATATAATTAATCCTTATTGGAAGCAAAACCAGCCTATTGGGTTTATTTAATGTTTACATGATTTTCTAGTAGACTTATGGGCAGATTTATCAAGGGTCGAAGTGAATTCAAGGGAAAAAATTCGAAATTCGAAGTAATTTTTTGGATACATCGACCATCGAATAGGATACTACGACTTTCAATTTGATTCGAAGTAAAAATAGTTAGAATATTCGACCATTCGATAATCGAAGTACTGTCTCTTTAAAAAAAACTTCGACTTCAATCCTTCACAAAATTAAACCTGCAGAAGTGCTATGTTAGCCTATGGGGACCTTCTACAACCCTTTTTTAAGTCTTTACACATCGAAGTAAAATCATTAGATCGTACGTTAAAATCGTTTGAATTTAATCGTTTACTTCAATCGTTCGATGGCCAAATTCTGTGAAAAATACTTCGATATTCAAAGTATTTTAATTCGATGGTCGAATTTCGAAGTATTTTACACTTCAAAATTCGACCCTTGATAAATATGCCCCTTAAGGTATGAAGCTCCAAAATATAGAAATATATATATCTATATATAGAAAATGTATTTATATATATCTATAGCTATCTATATATCAATTTAATATACACATACTAAGGCGGTTATTTATCAAAAGTCGACTTTGTGAGGTTTTTTTTGTACCTCGAATAAACGCACAACTCGAATGAAAAATTATTGAATGTAAAAAAAACTAAATTGGATGCAATCGGGGGAAAAACTCTAATACAGGTATGGGATCGTTATCCAGAAGCCCATTATCCATCAATTATGGAATCATAATTAATCATAGAAAATCATGTAAACATTAAATAAACCCAATAAGCTGGTTTTGCTTCCAATAAGGATTAATTATATCATAATTGGATCAAGTGCAAGCTACCGTTTTATTAATACAGAGAAAAAGAAATGGAGTCTATGGGAAATGGCCGTTCCGTACTTCAGAGCTTTCTGGATAACGGGTGTCCGGACAACGGATCCCATACCTTACGTATGTATAATCAGTCCTGTATATATATAATCACTGCACTTAACAGAAAAAAGCGTAAATGTCCGTATTGCTGAATTCCAGCTGTTTCACATGGTATAACAAAATGGTGACTATGCCCTGAAGCAGCCCTGCACTCATACATGCTCTAATGAACAATACTGGCTGATCTTGGGCTGAATACAAAGTGGCTTTTTATTATTTCTATTATATCAGCTCCATACACTTCTCAGTCACAGTATGAATTCATGTCAATGGAGCTAAAAATAAAAGAGAATGCTCTACGCTGCTGTAATCCACATACGTATGTGTGTGGGTGTGTTCTTCCGACTTTCTTGCTTTCTTTTAAAGGATAAGTGAACCTTTAAAATAAGTGAATGTAAAATTGATGAGGGGGCTATTCTAAGCCCTTTTGTCATTTACATTCATTTATTTTCTTTTTTTATTCCAAGATATTAAGGGATACATGTGCTGTTAATATGAATACATTTTGTAACAACATCGCCACCTGCTGGTCAGTTTCTGACCAGTCTGACCACAAAGTAGTCAAGGAAGTTGTCAGGAGAAAGAAAGAGGCTATTCTGATGTTCTTCTGCTTAGGAAAGATTTGAGAAAGATTTGAGAAAGGTTTCTAATTGTTTTCTTAAGCAGAAGAACATCAGAGCAGTCTCTTTCTTTCTCCTGACAACTTCCTTGACTACTTGTTTTTTTTCTATTTATAATTACCCAATGGCACATATTACGAAAAAAGTTTATTATTATGAAAATGGTTTATTAACATGAAGCAGGGTTTTACATATGAGCTGTTTTATGCAATATCTTTTTAGAGACTAACATTGTTTGAGGGGTATAGTTTTCTTTTAAGAAGACAACTAAATAAGCAAAGGTTAACCGGCTGACAGTCAATAAAAATGGCCCCCTTGAATACAGAGCAGGTGAAGCTCAATAGACCTGTATTATAAATTAAACGCCGGAAACTCTGGCTCACAGGAGATAGAAGCAGCCTTGACTTGATAGGACAGAGTGCAAAATTGAATTAATGCTGTAACCAAGTTAGCATACAGCTTTACCTTTGATTTGTCTAGCTCCAACTAGAAAATAAATGTCAGAGCCAGCGAGGCTGTTATGGATACAGACTTGACTGTATCCTCTCCTCTACGCTCCTCTTTGTGTCCAAAAATGTACACACTTTGTTGTATAAGGTGCAAAGTACAAGCTGCCCCGACTCATGTAAATTTAATATTGCTACAGGTATGGGACCTGTTATCCAGAATGCTTGGGACCTGGGGCTTTCCAGATAATGGATTTTACCGTAATTTGGATCTTTGTACCTTTAGCCTACTAGAAAATCATGTAAACATTAAAAAAAACCAATAGGCTGGTTTTGCTTCCAATAAGGATTAATTATATCTTAGTTGGGATCAAGTACAAGCTACTGTTTTATTATTACAGGTATGGGACCTGTTATCCAGAATGCTTGGGACCCGGGGTTTTCTGGATAATGGATCTTTGCATTCCATTTCCAAAGCCTACTAGAAAATCATGTGAACATTAAATAAACCCAATATTCTTGTTTTGCTTCCAATAAGGATTAATTATATCTCAGTTGGGATCAAGTACAAGCTACTGTTTTATTATTACAGAGAAAAAGGAAATCATTTTAAAAATTTGGGATTATTTGTTAAAATGGAGTCTATGGCAGAGGGCCTTCCTGTCATTCAGAGCTTTCTGGATAAACAGGTTTCCAGATAACGGATCCCGTACCTGTACATGTATGGGACCTGTTATCCAGAATGCTTGGGTTTTCCGGATCATGGACCTTTCCATAATATGGATCTTCATACCTTAAGTCTACTAGAAAATCATATAAACATTAAATAAACCCAATAGGCTGGTTTTGCTTCTAATAAGGATTAATTCTATCTTAGTTGGGATCAAGTACAAGCTACTGTTTTATTATTACAGAGAAAAAGGAAATAATTTTTAGAAATATGGAGTATTTGAGTCTATGTGAGACGCCCTTTCCATAATTGGGAGCTTTTTGGATAATTGGTTTCCCGGTTAACGTGTACAGAAAAAAGGAAATTATTTTCGAAAATGTGAATTATTTGATTAAAACAAGGTCTACGGGAGACAGTAATTCAGAGTATTCAGATAACAGATCCCATACCAATATTTTAAACTGTTCTAAACATTACCCTAATGGAGTTCGTCTTCGTTTGGGCTCAGATCCCCGTAACCGTCGTTGTACAACTGGGCACAATGCCTAAACGTGAAGCACCTCTCACACCCAAACTGCAAGGACTGATGTTATCACGATGATGAACTAGTAAAAGGCGCAATCCAGAGTTATTGCTAGTGATAACATGAACACAAACAGCAATTAAACTTGACCCAATCACTGCACGTTTGTAGTGCTCTGCCCTGTACAAGAGCCAATTAAAAACTCTTCTGTACGTGAGCATTTCTTCAATCCTGCCAGTGGCATTGAGCGCGAGGAGAAATAATCGGGAGCATTTGATCGATTCGTTCTACTGCGAGTCTTAAACAAACAAGGCTGAGTGCGCGCAGAGCTATGAGCGGAATACAGCTGTCCCCAGAGACCAGCATCAAATACATTTTGTTATCACACAAAACAACAACGATCCATTAATAAAGCTGTTCAATTAACCCTGTATACTGGAATAGGAATGGCAGGCTCCCTCCTAGGCCTAAACTAGCAACAATGGCTAAGGACTGCTCACCTGGCAATGCCCTGGCTACCAAGTGACGGGCAAAATCAGGTTGATTTAAAGTCCTGGATCACTGCTGCTATTGAGAAGCTGAAACTTTAGGGTAGGACTACATGCACGTTTTCGTTGCGATCCGACAAAACGCCAGCGACAAATCGCATTCGACGGAAATAAGGTAAGAGATAGAAATGTCAGATGAAGTCGCAGCATTGATCCGACGCAACGTGCAGCGTCTGCATCCGACAGTCGCGTCAGATCAACGCTGCGACTTCATCCGACATTTCTCTTACCTTATTTCCGTCGCATGCAACTTGTCGCAGATCGTCGGATCGCAAGAAAACGTCCGTGTAGTCCTACCCTTAGGCTCGTGCAATAAGTGCAGTATATAAAATACGGTTCTTTTAGCCATATCCATTTTTAGGGTTTATTTCTTCTTTAAAGGGGTGAAAATGAAAATGATATATAATAAGCATACTGAAATTGTGTAAGTACACTCAATTAAAGGGGAACTATTGCGGAAATAATAAAATGTACCGTATATACTCGTGTATAAGCCGACCCGTGTATAAGCCGAGGTACCTAATTTACCTAAGAAAACTGGAAAAATGTATTGACTCGTGTATAAGCCTAGGGGCCCCATGTCAGATTTCAAAATGTGAATGTGACCCAGCCGCAACAATTGGGGGACACTGGGCAGGTACCTGTTACTGTCTGTGACTGACTGTGTCGCCGACCGGATTTCATGTTTGCTTCCCTCTGCCACCCCTATTTCATGTTTGCTTCCCTCTGCCACTTCCCCCCCCATCTGTCGCTCTCCCCACCCTGGCTGCTCTTCCCTCTGTCCTTCCCTCTGTCACCTCTGCTCTTCCTCTGTCCTTCCCTCTGTCACCTCTGCTCTTCCCTCTGTCCTTCCCTCTGTCCTTCCCTCTGTCACCTCTGCCCCAGCCGGACTGCCTGTGACTGCCTGTGTCGCCGCCCGGAGCAGGTCCAGGAGCTCCGGGCGGCGCGTCCTTCCCTGCCGGCGTTCGCTTTCAAAATGGCGGCGCCCATGGCCGCCACGTGGGTAGCGGCCGGCGCCGCTACCCACGTGGCGGCCATGGGCGCCGCCATTTTGAAAGCGAACGCCCGGCAGGGAAGGACGCGCCGCCCGGAGCTCCTGGACCTGCTCCGGGCGGCGACACAGGCAGTCACAGGCAGTCCGGCTGGGGCAGAGGTGACAGAGGGAAGGACAGAGGGAAGAGCAGAGGTATGACCCGCGTATAAGCCGAGTTTGAGTTTTTCAGCACATTTTGGGTGCTGAAAAACTCGGCTTATACGCGAGTATATACGGTAATATAAGCTTCCTCATACTCAAGTAAGAAACTTTCTAAATACAATCAATTAAATAATCTGCATTGATTCTGAAATAATCAAGTTTTTGTACACGATTCCTCTCTAAGCATCTTTTACTCTTCATTCTGTCTTCATGCAGCAGTTGGGTGTCAGATGCTAGGGGAAGGCGTCAGAAGAGGTACGTGCCTGGCGCCCCTGTGCCTTTGCGCCCTAGGCAAGTGCCTCTTCTGCCTACCCCTATTTCCGGCCCTGGCTCCCCCTCAAATAGGAACTGATTCCAGTACAAACAAAATCTAACAAAATAACTGCCTTTTGCACAAATTCTGCATGTAGAGAGACATGATGTCTGGTGATTTTAATAGAGTGAGCTCTAATACATCTTCTAGGCAAAAGGAGACCCCTATAAGATATATTGGATCATTCATCTGACACCCAACTGCTGAATGAAGACAGAATGAGGAGAAACAGATGCTGAGAGAGGAATAGTGAAGATAAACTTGATTATTTCAGAAACGCTACAGAATTTGTAATTTGGATTATTTAGAAAGTTTCTTATTTCAGTATGCTGAAGACTTAAATTTTCATTTTCACGATAGTTCCCCTTTAAATATTCTGCATTGTTAATCAAGTTTATCTTCATTATCCCTCTCTCAGCATCTGTTTCTCCTCATTCTCTCTACATGCAGCAGTTGGGTGTCAGATATTCATTGACAGTTAGATCCAATATATCTTTTTGGGGGGGCTTCCTTTCCTAGCAGATGTATTAGAGCTCACTCAAATAACTGATTACGGTACAAACAAAATCTAAAAAAATAACTGCCTTTTGCACAAATTCTGCATGTAGAGAGACATGATGTCTGGTGATTTTAATAGAGTGAGCTCTAATGCTTCTTCTAGGCAAAAGGAGCCCCCCTATAAGATATATTGGATCAGGGGTGTCCAAACTGCGGCCCGAGGGCCACATGCGGCCCAGGATGCATATGAATGCGGCCCAGCTTGGTTCCCGAGGAAACGTCATGTCGCAAAAGATATAGGAAGAGGGGGGACTCTGCCCATTGCCCAGTTAGTAATAATAATATAATAATAAGTCTATTTAATATCCAGGTGTCCCATATTTCAGTGTATAGCTCCATCTGGTTATCCAACTGGCATTGTAGTTCTTTTGTGTGCATTTCCTTTACTTTTACAAACCAAACATGTTTGTGTATTTCATGTGTGGCCCCAGACAATTTTTCTTTTTCCAATGTGGCCCTGCGAGCCAAAAGTTTGGACACCCCTGTATTGGATCATTCATCTGACACCCAACTGCTGCATGAAGACAGAATGAGGAGAAACAGATGCTGAGAGAGGAAAAGTGAACATAAACTTGATTATTTCAGATACGATACAGAATTTTTAATTGGTTGTATTTAGAAAGTTTCTTATTTCAGCATGATGAAGCTTACATTAAATTTTCATTTTCGTGATAATTCCCCTTTAATCATGTGCCCCCCCCCCCCCAAGGGTTGACAATGGCAGTCTATGCAGACCTGTAGTGAGAGACACACACGCAAAGGTAGATGTGGTCCCAATCAGATGGAAATAGATATCTGGCTGACCCCCAACTGAAATCGACCTTAAGGCCATCATTTAGGCATTAAACATGGGATAAGCATGGGTAAGACAAAAGCAAGTAAGGGAAAGTTGTGCTCACCACTATTTTTTAAAACCATTAGGCGGGGGTGCAATGAGGGTGTGACCACAAAATACATATAGTCAACTACAAGAGGTCCTCTGCACTCAACCCATTATCAATATATTTAAGACAGAGACATTTTGTGCATACTGCTACTAAAAAATGCCTTACCCTTTAAACAACACAGGGATTGTTTGTCCATATATTGCAATATATTTAAGCTGGCCAACTACGTCAAAGTCATCCCATATCTTAAATATATTGATAATGGGTTGAGTGCAGAGGACCTCTTGTAGTTGACTATTAAGACAAAAGCAAGAACAGCATCAGCAATTCAAATAGCAACACTTCAGCAAAATCGCCCAAGGAGGTCACAGAGTTCCGCATCGATGTGCAGAAATACTTGCCAAAGACCACACAGTTCAAGGAACTCAATGCAAAGCTTATCCTTTATATTGACAATATGAAGTCATTTCACAAGGCTTTTTTCCCCCAACCCATCTTTTTTGGCCCTCCTGCTCCAGGGTAGAAAATATCCAGATCCTAGTGATGTTTACAATGGCAGTGACAGCTATCTAGTTGTACATTTATATGGCAGTGGCCCGTCGGAAGATCCCTTATACACAAGCTGACAACTTGGTAACTTTTAACGGCCCACCTTAGGGTGCTCTGTAGTTTACATCTGATCAGCAACCACCCTGGTTGTACTTTAAAGGAGAACTAAACCCTAAACATGAATATGGCTAAAAATGCCATATTTTATATACTGAACTTATTGCACCAGCCTAAAGTTTCAGCTTGTCAATAGCAGCAATGATCCAGGACTTCAAACTTGTCACAGGAGGTCACCATCTTGGAAAGTGTCTGTGACACTCACATGCTCAGTGGGCTCTGAGCAGCTGTTGAGAAGCTAAGCTTAGGGCTCGTCACTAATTATCCAGCAGAAAATGAGCTTCCCCTGTAATATAAGATGATGCTACAGTGCTGATTATTAAATTCTGATGCTAATTGCACTGGTTTCTGAGCTGCCATGTAGTAATTATCTGTATTAATTACTAATCAGCCTTATATTGTGACATTTCTATTCTATGTGTACTGTATATTGTGAGTGGGTCCCTAAGCTCAGTAAGTGACAGCAGCACAGAGCATGTGCACTGAATCAGCAGAAAAGAAGATGGGGAGCTACTGGGGTATCTTTGGAGACACAGATCTTTACTGCTAAAGGGCTGTGGTTGCCTTGGGCTGGTACAGAAGTCTAAAACATAATGTACAACATTTCTAGCTACTTCTTTAGTTAAGCTTTACTCCTCCTTTAAGGCTAGGGCCAGATGAGCTGGATCTTGGCCTGGAAAGAAACTGTGCAGTGCAGGCAGACACAGCAGATTTCAGCAAGAAATCCAAAATCCGCTGCATCTGTCGGCACCCGAGCGGAGGTAATGTTTCCAGGTTCCAGAAGGGCAGCAGCGGAGGAGCGAATTCTCAGCCTGAGTTTCTCCACAGGCGGACATCTAACTGATCTAGCCCTAGCCTAACACTAGTAAGTGAGCTTTAGCCTATGGGAGAAACAGAACAGGGATACCAGGTGCCAAAATGAAAGAGTGTAAATTGCATTTTTGCATAAAGGTGTTTCCTCTAAACGCAGCACCAACACCCTCCCACAGGTAAGACTTCTCACGGTTCTTTTTCTGACTAAGCGCATTTTACGGAGTTTTCTTTTTACTTAAAGCTTTTTCCAAGAGACTGTAATTGTTTTTCACCCTTTAAATGCCAGACAATTTCCCCTCTTCAATCAGTAAAGGCTAGTACATTTCAGCTTGTGCTTTAGGGGAATTTCTACTGAGATTTCTAAATCTGCCTTAATAGCTCTAACAGCATATATGACTAAATACCTAATAATTATATTTAACAAAATAAAAAGAACTGCAGGCATAGGACCTGTTATCCAGAATGTTCGGGACATGGAGTTTTCCAGATAACGTATCTTCCCGTAATTAAGAACTTCATACATTGTCTACTAGAAATTCATGTATTTACTAAACTCCGAATGCAGAAACCACAAAAATGTTGTGATTTTTTTTTCTTATACAAAAGGAATTTTAAAAATCACAAATTTTTTGGAATTTATTAAACCCCGAGGATGGAAAAGTCAGATTCAGAAAATCCAGCATCTCAGACCTGTCAAGGTTGCGTATAAGTCAATGGGAGAAGTCCCGATGATTTTTTGATGTGCACTGGGTTTCGCGCAATACACCAACGTTTTCGGGCAAACATCTGATTTTTCAGTTGAAAATTCCGAAAAAATTGTTAAAACCAGGTGAAAAATCCGAAAAAAAATCGTGAAAATCTGATTTTTTTTCCCCGCAAAGCAAATTTTCGGGAAAATGTAATGATAAATAAGTCTAAAAAACCCCGAGCAGATTTGAACAGAGTTTGTAACAGAAAATATTGAGATAAATTCGGACTACAATAAGGATGAATTATATCCTATTTAGGATCAGTCTCTTATTCAAATCAATGTATGGTTGCTAGGGTAATTTGAACCCTAGCAAGAAATTGCAAACTGGAGAGCTGCTGAATAAAAAGCTAAATAACTCAAAAACCACAAATACTAAATAATGAAAACCAATTGCAAATTGTCTGCAAATGTCTTGATCTACATCATACTAAAAGTTAAATCAAAGGTGAAAAACTCCTTTAAGGCAGTCCACTGCAAACTAAGTATAGCTCAGAGATGTCAAAGCGAATAGCACATGGGGTGCTGTGACTGTTAAAGGAAAACTATACCCGCGAACAATGTTGGTCTCTATAAAAAGATATTGAGTAAAACAGCTCATATGTAAAAACCTGCTTCATGTAAATAAACCATTTTCCTAATAATATACTTTTTAGTAGTACTGTATGTGCCATTGGGTAATCCTAAATAGATTAATTTAAAAAATAAGGGCCACCCCCTAGGATCGTAGGATTCACATTGCACACAAACAAACCATACATGTTAGGTCACATGAGCCAATTAACAGACAGAAGTCTTTAGCATCCACACTTCTTCCTGTTACAGTTAGAGTTGCAGTATTTCTGGTCAGGTGATCTCTGAGGCAGCACACAGACCATCACAAAATGGTGGCTCAAGGCAAGAGATGTAAAAGGGCAAGATTTACTTACACTGCAATCCTCGCACTCCCCCATTCTCTTCACCGTTTAATTGTGTAGCCAGGGCATGGGGATGGACATCAGGTCCCCCATTCTGGTGCACAAACAAGATTCTGAGATGACCCCAGTCCTAACACCTATTTGAGGGTTACAGATTTGGCCAGTGCCATTACAAATAGCAGTGAATACATGCCCTAACAAATCTCATGTGGATAAATCTAAAAGAGGTGCCCAACGGGGAGGCCAAAGATCTGCATGACATTTTTACCACCCATGTGGAATACACAGGCAACAGGCAGAGAATTGTCTGATAATGGGCCCCACTCAGCGCTATCATTGCTCAGGGGGTTCAGACAGGACCCCGTGTCTGATTTGAGCTGATCCCAGAGCACTGCTGCTTTGAAAAACACTGAGCATTCCTACCCGACAGGAAAACATTTATAAAAACATTAGTCATCTTCGACTAAGAGCAGCCAAATTAAAGCAGGATATTGATTCCTAGTGAAAGCCTGAACATGGCATGCGGCCAAATTTGTCACAGTGAAAATGAAAGAATCGTTTTTGTACACAGAAAGGCAGATAGGTCTACGTTGATGCTCTACAGAGCGTGAATACGACATTTCATATGGTTAGATAAAGCACACACAAAGCAAACAAATAAGACGCAATTCTTAAGGCTACTATAGTTATGAGACCTTATATCCAGAATGCTCGGGACCTGGTGATTTCCGGATATCTCATATTTCGGATCTTCATGCCTAAGTCTACTAGCAAATCATGTAAACATTAAATAAACCCAATAGGCTGGTTTTGCTTCCAATAAGAATTAATTATATCTTAGTTGGGATCAAGTACAAGCTACTGTTTTATTATTACAGAGAAAAAGGAAATTCTTTTTAAAAAATTTGGAGTATTTGGATAAAATGGAATCTATCGGAGACGACCTTTCCATATTTCGGAGCTTTATGGATAACAGGTTTCTTGATAGCCGATTCTATATCAGTAATAGGAAACAAATCATGGTGAGATGGTCCTTAAAGGAGAACTATACCCCCCAAACAATGTAGGTCTCTATTAAAAGATACTGAGTAAAACAGCTCATGTGTAAAACCTTGCTTCATGTAAATGAACCATTATCATAATAATATACTTTTTTAGTAGTATGTGCCATTGGGTAATCATAAATAGAAAATTGCCATTTTAAAAAATAAGGGCCGCCCCCTGAGATCGTACGATTCACTGTGCACACATACAAACCACATGTAAGGTCACATGAGCCAATTAACAGACATAGTTCTGCCTTTTGCTTCCTCACTTCTTCCTGTTACAGTAAGTGTTGTAGTATTTCTGGTCAGGTGATCTCTGAGACAGCACAGATAGAGTCACGAAATGGTGGTTCAAGGCAAGAGATGTAAAAGGGCAATATTTATGTAAATATATATTCCAGTTTGGTAAGATTCTTTAATATGTCATTCAATTTGATATAAACTATCTGTTGCTTAAGTATTCATTTTGGGGGTATAGTTTTCCTTTAATCTGTTGTCAACCTAAACAGGTCTATCCAAATGTAGGTGTTAAAGGAGAAGAAAAGGTTAAAACTAAGTAAGTTTTATCAGAAAAGTCTATATAAATACACCATTAAACCCTGCTCTGAGTCTTCTGTCAAAAGAAACAGAGCATTTCTTTCCTTCTATTTTGTACTCATGGGCTTCTGTATCAGACTTCCTGTTTTCAACTTGAACCTCCAGGGCTAGGGCTCGAGCATGCTCAGTTTGCTTCTCTTCCCCTCCCTCCTCGATGCTGTAATCTGAGCACAGAGCTATGAGTGAGCAGGGAGAGACTCAGGCAGGAAGTGATGTCACAACAAGCAAATATGGGAGCTATTTTCCTATACAGAGAGAGGTATATGAGCTATTTACTCCGGTATGGTAAAGCATTCTACAAAATAAATATAGAGTTCTGGCTTGCATTATAGTGGCTAATATATTGGTCAAAAACTGCCTTAGTAGCTTTAGTTCTCCTTTAAGGCATATTTCCTAAACTAGTGAATGTCGCCAAATAATGTGGATCTTTGTCAATCTGGACACATAGGTGGTGCCCCCAGGCTAAATCAGATCATCCTAGGGATCTATGCAGTTCCATCAGGAGAGAAACACATTGACGGCCTCATGAAGACCTGATGGCATTTTCAAACCTTACCCAACAGATATTTGAGCAATTCCAGACAAAATCATGTTGGCACCATACACAGGCCAACAATCGAATGACTCCGGTTGTGTATAGCCTTTGAAATATTTGGAATGCACCTAAACAAATCTTAAAGTGGACCTGTCACCCAGACACACAAATCTGTATAATAAAAATCCTTTTCAAATTAAACATCAAATCCAATTTCTATTTTTTATTAAAGCATTCATAGCTGTTTATATGATTGACAGCTCATTTAAAAATCTCAGCTGTCAATCAAATATTGTCTGGCCCTCCTCTATGCCTACAATTACTTTCACTTTCCATTCAGCACTTCCTAGATGTCACTGCTCTCCACACATTCCCCCAGTGTCCACAAAATGGCTCCTGCCTGCTTGCTATGATAATGAATTCACAGACTGAAGGAAACAAGATTCAAATAATTTATATTGTGTAATCAAAGTTCATTTTGCTTGACTAATGTGATGTGAATAGGATTTTGAATAATTCTTTTGGGTGACAAGTCCCCTTTAAAATCCTAATTTCAAATAAAGTAGAAACTCAACTTTACATAACCTCCTTTTACACTTTTTTTTTTTTTTGTAGTGCCATCAATGTATATCATGCATTTCTCTTATTGTAAATGTTCTCAGATTTTATGCCATTTTCTCTGGTGCCCTGAAAAACTTAAAAAATTAGGGTTCTACTATAGCTGAAAATGCCGGGAATATTGCTATGAGCCATTATCCTGCTGATGTTCTGTTTTCAGGGCACGGCAAATGAATCTGCGCTAGTAACATGGCAACAAAAGTAATCTGTGCCACCAACTGTAGTAATTTCAAAGGAAAATGTAAATGAGCTATTCCAAGAATAATCTGTATTCCAGGTCAGGCTCGCGGATGATCCTGGAAAGAGGCACAGACATACTAGTTGGAAAGCTCCACAGTAGTGTATTACCCACCCTCCGTAATCACAGGGCTGGCTCCACAATAATAAGTTAGCAGGGCCCTCTTCCAAGGGGCCCATATAATTAGTCCACTGCTTAGCTAGGCCCCCTGGGTGGAGGGCCCTGCCAACAAGTAAAATAGGGACAAAAATTCCCCTCGCATTATGGAAAAACCTCTGATTCGCCCCTCCACAATTATGCCCAGACATGACAATTTATGCCAAACTCTGACCACGATCCTCCCAAAACCAAGCCTGGCACCTTCAACCTTCAAAAATTAAGCTTTTCTATTTTGGGGCCCTCCTCTACAACAGCGTCCCTAATTACAGTACCCCCTGTATCCCTCTGATGGTGGTTGTGCCTATTCAATGTGGCTTTAAAACTATTTGGTTACTAGGGTCACTTACTCGAGCAAACATGCACAAAGGGCCTGGCTAAAAACATCAATAATTAAAACTTTAAATGCAGACTTGTCTTTGCTCATGCCGTGTCAAGTCCTGCCAATATCATTTAAAAAGAAACCTGGATATATGCCCAGCACCACCAGTCTTCGGCAAGTGTGCTAACACGCCCGAGGAATTTTTATGATTTTATATAGCATTCTGCCATAAATGTACATAAAGTGGTACAGATTAATATATGAAGTTTGGGTAATGTTCAGGGTGATTAGGCAAAGCCAAGGCTAAAACATAATGATACATATATATATACGACCTGCACCTGACCATAACCCAGTGCTTCATAATCCAAACTGCCCCTGAATCCTCATCTGGCCTCATCCCTGAACACTCACCTGGCCTCATCCATTACTACAATGCCACAAATGGGTGAGACTGGTGCAGGCATCAGAAAAGAGGGTGGATTCGCTTGTGTTATCAATGTAGGAGGCCCTGCTTTATGTTGAACAACCCGCGCATGCACCCCAGCCATTCAAAACTGAAAAAGGAGAAAAGGCACAGGATACACAGCAGATAACAGATAAGCTTTGTAGTATACAATATGATGTAACTGTGCTTATCTGCTATCTACTGTGTATCCTGTGCTTGAATGACTGCCCCCATGGCTACACAGCAGCTTGTTTATATAAACTATAGTAGTACTTATCTGTTATCTACTGTGTATCCTGTGCTTGAATGGCTGCCCCCATGGCTACACAGCAAATTGTTTATATAAACTATAGTAGTACTTATCTGTTATCTACTGTGTATCCTGTGCTTGAATGGCTGCCCCCATGGCTACACAGCAGCTTGTTTATATAAACTATAGTAGCACTTATCTGTTATCTACTGTGTATCCTGTGCTTGAATGGCTGCCCCCATGGCTACATTGCAGTCTGTTTATATAAACTATAGTAGTACTTATCTGTTATATACTGTGTATCCTGTGCTTGAATGACTGCCCCCATGACAACACAGCAGCTTGTTTATATAAATTATAGTAGTACTTATCTGTTATCTACTGTGTATCCTGTGCTTGAACGACTGCCCCATGGCTAAACAGTAGCTTGTTTATATAAACTATAGTAGTACTTATCTGTTATCTACTGTGTATCCTGTGCTTGAACGACTGCCCCATGGCTACACAGTAGCTTGTTTATATAAACTATAGTAGTACTTATCTGTTATCTACTGTGTATCCTGTGCTTGAATGGCTGCCCCCATGGCTACATTGCAGTCTGTTTATATAAACTATAGTAGCACTTATCTGTTATCTACTGTGTATCCTGTGCTTGAATGGCTGCCCCCATGGCTACATTGCAGTCTGTTTATATAAACTATAGTAGTACTTATCTGTTATCTACTGTGTATCCGGTGCTTGAATGACTGTCCCCATGACAACACAGCAGCTTGTTTATATAAATTATAGTAGTACTTATCTGTTATCTACTGTGTATCCTGTGCTTGAACGACTGCCCCATGGCTAAACAGTAGCTTGTTTATATAAACTATAGTAGTACTTATCTGTTATCTACTGTGTATCCTGTGCTTGAACGACTGCCCCATGGCTACACAGTAGCTTGTTTATATAAACTATAGTAGTACTTATCTGTTATCTACTGTGTATCCTGTGCTTGAATGGCTGCCCCCATGGCTACATTGCAGTCTGTTTATATAAACTATAGTAGCACTTATCTGTTATCTACTGTGTATCCTGTGCTTGAATGGCTGCCGCCATGGATACATTGCAGTCTGTTTATATAAACTATAGTTGTATTTCTGAAGCAAACACACCTGTTTTACCAATGCAGGGCAACAATACATTATGTTGTCATTCCTTTAAAATACTTTAATTTTTTGGTGTTACGGTTCCTTTAGGGCAGAGACACGCTCAGATTCGGGGAGATTTAGTCGCCCGACGATAAATCACCTTTTCTTCGGGCAACTAATCGCCACAAACTGCCTCCCGCCGTTTTCATATTCATATTCCAGTCTCTTATTCAAATCAATGCATGGGTAATTTGGACCCTAGCAACCAGATGGCTGAAATTGCATAATGGAGAGCTGCTGAATAAAAAAGCTGAATAACTCGAAAACCTTCAATAATAAAAAATGAAAACAAATTGCAAATTGTCTTAGAATATCACTCTCATACTTGGTTATTCTTAAAGGTGAACCACCCCTTTAAGCCACACTGCAGTGATATGCGGCTCAGCCAGAAACCCGCAGGACCCTACGGGTCGGGTGGGTTCAGGCCGACTCCTGCACAAAATCTTAGTGTCGGGTCAAGCTCTTCTCCTGCTCTCTCCACCCGTGACCTGGCACTTACGGCGCTGAAATTGATAGACTTGCACCCGCCCCTTTTGTGACGTAAATTCCAGGGCGGGTCTATAATTAAAGGGGGCCGGGTGCGGATTGGGAGGGGGCGGGTTAGGGTTGGGTGTGGGTTGAGAAATTCTAGACCCCCACATCACTTCCCACTGGTCTGCCCAGTGGCAAAGTATAAGGGACAATTAAACTCTACCAATTACCTATACAATGTCTCCAAATTACGCAAAGGCACCTCCAGTTTGGCTATTTAGTCCATCCAAATTGACTGCAGCATTATGGGGGATCAGTCCAAAGTCCCTGTCTGGGAAGCCTCGCTGATGGCAAATATTAGCAATAATGCAATTAAAAAAAAAGCACCTGACATCATGACATTAGATCAATATTAACATCAGCACTAACTGTACAGTTCACACTTCCCTCATCACATTTAGATCAAGATAAACATCTTTAAAGATTTTTGTTTAAATTACAATTTACTGCAAATGAGTCACAATTTGTTTTCCTTCAGGGCTGTGGGTCTATTTACTCTTGGGCTCCCGCGTGTATTCTGATGTTCAGCGTTTATCAGACCTCAGCACAGGCAAACCCCGGCGTGTTACGGGGAGGATACACCAAATAAGATTTTGCCAATACAAATGAGTTATAATTGAAAAGGCTAAGATGTACCCACATCCATTCAGCATGGTCACCTTTAAATAAACTTGATGTAGAGAGTGATATTCTGAGACAATTTGCAATTGGCTTTAATTTTTTATTTGTGGTTTTTGATTTATTTATCTTTTTATTCAGCAGCTCTCCAGTTTACAATTTCAGCAATCTGGTTGCTAGGGTGTAAATTACCCTAGCAACCAGGCATTGATTTGAATAAGAGACTGGAATATGAGTAGGGGAGGCCTCAAAAAAAAAAAAAAAAAAGATGAGTAATAAAAAGTAGCAGTAACAATACATTTGTAGCCTTACAGACCATTTGATTTTAAGGTGGGGTCAGTGACCCCCCATTCGAAGGCTGGAAATAGTCAGAGGATGAAAGCAAATTAAAAAAAAAAAAAACATAAAAAAATAAATAATAAAGCCCAATTGGAAAGTTGCTTTGAGTAGACCATTCTATTACATACTAAATGTTAACTTAAAGGTGAACCACTTCTTTAATTTGAAAGGTAACGTTATACATCCGTAATCCGGAAACCCGTTATTGGTAAAGCTCCGAATTAAGGAAAGGCCATCTCCCATAGACTACATTTTATCCAAATCAAACAAATTTTTAAAATTGATTTCCTTTTTCGCTGTAATAATAAAACACTATGCTCTGTAAGGCTGCAAATGTATTATTATAAGTGATGGGCGAATTTCTTCTGTTTCGCTTCGTCAAAAAATCTGCAAATTTCCTGCGAACTTAGAGAAAATAACAAATTTTAATAATCGAGTCAACTTTGACGCCGACGTTAAAGTCAATGGGCATCCGAATAGCGTTGATGCGCGCCGGCTTTGACGAAAGCGACTTTTCCGACGCATGTCCAAAATTTTTTGACGCCGGTGAATTTTCACAGCAGTTTCGCTAATTTATTCGCCAGTGGGGAAACGTGGAAATTCGCCGCAAATTCGCCCATCACTAATTATTATATCTTTCTATTACTCATTTCTATTCAGGCCTCTCCTATTCATATTCTAGTGTCTCATTGAAATCAGTGCATTGTTGCTAGGGTTAGGTGGACCCTAGCAACCAGATTGCTGAAATTCAAACTGGAGAGCTGCTGAATAAAAAGCTAAATAAGTCAAAAAACACAAATAATAAAAAATGAAAACCAATTGCAAATTGTCTCAGAATATTATTCTCTACTTCATACTAAAAGTTAATATAACTTTGAACAACCTGTACCTCAAAATGATAATGTCAATGGAGCTCCTGAGCAGGGCTACAAAATATATATATATGTTGTTTGGCAACGTGGAGGCCTATTTATCAAAGGTCGGATTTTAGTGGTTTTGGAGGTTTTTTAAAGCACGACTAAACTTCCTTTCCCTAAAACCACAAATGTCATGACATTTATTAAAACTCTCTACATCATACTAAAAGTTAACTCAAAGGTGAACAACCCCTTTAAGATACTGGAGGAGGGGGCATACAAACTCCTTGTAGATTGTGCCCGGCATACGGACATATTTACACTATAGGGAAATGCACTACTAGTCAAACAGGTATTTAAATGAAAAACATCATGATGTGGCACTCCTGCTCTGGGCATGAAATCAAGCCTTATTATAATCAGCAGAAGGAGCGAGGAGTTGTTCCTTCTATATAGAATCCATTAGCATAAATTAGCAGAGTATTACACGCTGGAGACTGTTGAGTAAAATAAAAGAGTTATGGGGAAGCATAAACCAAAGGCATGCCAAGTTTCAGGCAGGGACCTCTTTGCTTCCAACACAAGCCTAATTAAGCAATGATTACATTGTATTATTGGCACCCATATATTTCAATGTGACGTCCCTAGTGGATGAAAGGAAGAATATTTCAAATAAGACAACTCTACTGTTCCTTCTAGGGGAGCCGTCGTATATGTCACCATGCCCAAAACAGCAGCGACAGTAATAGATAATAATTATTATAAGGGGATGTACACCCCAAACTAAAATGTTACCGAAATACTAGGTGACTTTTCAATATACATTCAGTGAAGATTCAATGGTGTTTAAAGGAGAAGCAAACCCAAAAGTTTAAAAAACCCTACATAGACCCCCCCCCCTCCTTCTCCCTGCCTAAGTGTTATCCCCCGGCAAATGCCCCTAACTTTTTACTTACCCCTCGGTGCAGATTCAAACATCGGAGTGCACGGGCGTAGGGATGGGCAAATTTTTTCGCCTTGTTTCACCATGGAAATGACGCCCATAGACTTGTATGGTGGCGTGCGTCAAAAAAAAATGTTTTTTGACGCACATAGACTATAATGGGCGTCGGCGACAATTTGCCAGCATCAAATTTTTGGCAAAACTAAACGGCTCAAATTCACCCATCCCTACACGGGCGCCATCTTCAGCCGATTCGGTAATCTTCGGAATGAGACTGGCACTTAGGCCATTTTAGCGCATTTCGCATGCGCAGTTGTCGCGGAACAGAAAATTGCTCCAACTGCGCATGCACCGCCGGTCTCAAAGTCCAAAAATGCAACTCATCCCCATGTTGCAATTAAAAGCAGCTGGGTGCATGGGTGAGTGGCTTATATCATATATTGAACAAAACTAATTAGCACAGCACACCTATTATATAGCTTTTAGGAGAAAATCAGATTGAAAGGAAAACGCCTATATTTGGAAAAAAGATGCTTAAGCTCCGCCAGTCTCATTCCGAAGATTACCGAAGAGAAGAAGATGGCGCCCTGAACTCCTCTAAACAGGGGTAAGTAAACACTAAGGGGGTAGGCTTTTTTTTAACTTTTGGGTTTGCTTTACCTTTAAGTTATTTGTAAATGCAGTTGAAAGCATATTTTTTCGGTTGGTAGGCTCGCATTTTTTTTTCTTTTTTGGTCAAAACTCACATTTTTGAGTTAAAAAAAAAAAGAGAATAGATTTTTTACGATTTATTATGCCCCAACCCTGACTTTTCAGATCGTTAAAGGGGTGGTTCACCTTTAAGGTAACTTTTATTATGTTATAGAATGGTCAATTCTAAGCAACTTTTCAATTGGTCTTCATTATTTATTTTTTATAGTTATTTGCCTTTTTCTTCTGACTTTTTGCAGAATTCAAAAAAAAATGGTCGTTGCTGACCCCTTCTAAAAAACAAATGCTCTGTAAGGCTACAAATGTATTGTTACTGCTAGGGATGCACCAAATCCACTATTTTGGATTCAGCCGAACCCCTAAATCCTTCGCAAAAGATTCGGCCGTATACCGAACAAAATCCTAATTTGCATATGCAAATTAAGGAAGGGGAAACCATTTTTTACTTCCTTGTTTTCTGAGAAAAAGTCATGTGATTTTCCTTTGACACCCCTAATTTGCATATGCAAATTTGGATTCGGTTCGGCCAGGCAGATGGATTCGGCTGAATCCAAATCCCGCTGAAAAAGGCCGAATACCGAACCGAATCCTGGATTCAGTGCATCCCTAGTTATTGTTACTTTTTATTAATGATCCCTCTATAGGCCTCTCCTATTTATATTCCAGTCTCTTATTCAAATCAATGTATGGTTGCTAGGGTAATTTGGACCCTAGTTACCAGATTGCTTAAGATGCAAATTGAAGAGCTGTGAGTTCATTCAAGGTATAAAAAAACTCTAAAATTCAATCTTTGATAAATACCCCCCTATATTTTCAAACCTTTCTATCCACAAACCAAACAATATCCGTGGTACACAGATATCAGTCAGATACCAGAAATCATATGAATCGAAAAATCAGTATGTGTATTGCCAGTTTTAGATCTAGCAATGCACCTTGTTTTTATTACTTTTTCTCTATTTTAGCAAAATACTCAGGGTGATCATGGAGAGCCATTTTTGTCAGTGCAGTTGAGAGAGACAATGATGGACGAGGAGACAATGACCTTGGCTACAAAGAGGTTATACTCCCAAGAAGGACATTTCAGCAGCTTCCTCAGTTGGCAGTTTAATTGAATGTCTCCTCATTTACCCCCATATAAAGCTTTGGTGAAGGAGGAGGAGATAAACAGCCTGACATTGTGCATAGAAAGGAAGAAAATGTTCTGCAGGTTCAGGGACAAAGCAAGCCGGCAGGTTCATCACTTTATTTGGAGCACAAAGACTACTTAGTCAGTAATGTGTAGGTAGTCCCAGGAGAACTTCCATATCTAAATGTGGAGCCTCAGCAGAAACCAAGTGGTTCTTCTCTTCTTGTTTCATCATTCTCTTATTGTTTGGCGATTTATTTATTCTTTCTATTCTAATTAGGGATGCACTGAATCCAAATTTTTGGATTCGCCCGAACCCCGAATCCTTTGTGAAAGAGAACCCGAACCCTTTGTGAAAAGAACCCGAACACTAATTTGCATACGCAAATCAGTTAGTGCGCGGCTAAAAATATTTTTACTTGCTTGTTTTGTGACAAAAAGTAACATGATTTTAAGGATTCGGTTCGGCCGGCTGAAAATGCCCGAATCCTAAAGAATCCTGGATTCGGTGCATCCCTTGTTCTAATATGAGAAACAAGTAAGAGTAATATATATTCAGGCCAAATATCTGGCGCTCTTTGTCCTGTTCTACTGCAGGGCCCCCCACTAGTGGCTTGCGAGCAACATGTTGCTCCCAGTGGCCTCAAAGCAGGTGATTATTTTTGAATTCCAGGCTTGGAGACAAGTTTTGGTTGTATAAAAACCAGATGTACTGCCAAACAGAGTCTCCTGTAGGCTGCCGGTCCATACAGGGACTACCAAATAGCCAATCACAGCCCTTATTTGGCACCTCCATGGACTTTCTTCATGCCAGTGTTGCTTCCCAACTTTTTTACATTTGAATGTGGCTCATGGGTAAAAAAAAAGTTTATCCCTGTTCTACTTGGAAGTTCTGAGTAGACTGCACCTTTTGACACCTAGATGACAAACAAGAGGTCTGTGTAATTCGTAGGGAAGCAAATAGCAGAAGACTTCAAAGGAGGCTGGCACAAGCCTGGAAACCACGAAGTAGTAAAGCCGGAGTCAGATAGTAAAAGGTTAAAAAAAAGCTTACGTTGTGTTTTTCAAAAATTAAGAAGCAAGGCCTGACGCTTTTCGTGTCTACCACGGACACTTAGTCATAGGCTGAACATTGAACATTGCATACACACTATTTAAAAGAAAAATGGGAAGCAAGTGGGAAGTAATATAATTTGGTAATATATAATTCGTAGGGATGCACTGAATCCAGGATTTGGCCTTTTTCAGCAGGATTCATGCCTGGCCAAACCGAATCCGAATTTCCATATGCAAATTAGGGGTGGGAAGGAAAATCACCCAACTTTGTCATAAAGCATAAAAATGTTTTTCCTTCCAGTCCCTAATTTGCGTATGCAAATTAGGTTTCAGATTCATTCTGCCATTCGGCCAAATCTTTCACGGAGGATTCAGGATTTACCTGAATCCCAAATATATATACAGGTATGGGACCTGTCATCCAGAATGCTCGGGACCTGGGGTTTTCCGGATAACAGATCTTTCCGTAATTTGGGTCTTCATGCCTTAAGTCTACTAGAAATTCATTTAAACATTAAATAAACCCAATAGGCTGGTTTTGTTTCCAATAAGTTGACCACAAGACCTGGGTGCTCAAGTATTAATTATAAATATAGAGTTTCAAATGCTGGCACTCACAGGATTGAGGACCGTTTGTCCTTGAGAAAGAACCGAAACGTTGGCTAAATAAACCTTCATTTGGATTCATCAGATAACATTTTTTTCTCTCTTTTTGGGCAAATCCTGTGAGTGCCAGCATTTGAAACTATATATATATATATATATATATATATATATATATATATATACACACACATCTCTCTCTCTCTCTCTCTCTCTCTCTCTCTCCCCCTCTCCCCACACACACACATACATTTTTCCCTATTGCTTTTGTAGCCTGTGTTAGTTCTGTTATCATAGATTACTAGACAACAATATAATTTCTTCGATATTCCTCAATCATCTAAGACATTGGGTATTGACTCTGCCTCCTAGTTTGGAACAGAATCAATAACAAAGTCATTAAAAGACACAGCCTGCCTCATCCATTGTGGCAAAGAAAATCCATTCCAAGAACAACACCAAAGTTTTATAAAAGGATACGGAAGACTACAGGAGCATCTGATTCATCATATTCTACATTCCCCCTAACCAACCACTGGCACCACAAATATATATCTGCAATATTTTCCTTGTCAGGCAACTTGTCCGACTGTCTATGTAGTATGCACCCAAGGTTACCACGTGTTACATTTAAAGGAGAACTAACGCCTAACTAAAGAAGTAGCTAGAAATGTTGCACATTATGTTTTGGGCTTCTGTACCAGCCCAAGGCAACCACGACCATTTAGCAGTAAAGATCTGTGTCTCCAAAGATGCCCCAGTTGCTCCCCATCTTCTTTTCTGCTAATTCACTGCACGTGTTCTGTGCTGCTGTCACTTACTGAGCTTAGGGACCCACTCACAATATACAGTACACATAGAATAGAAATGTCACAATATAAGGCTGATTAGTAATTAATACAGATAATTACTACATGGTAGCACAGAAACCAGTGCAATTAGCATCAGAATTTAATAATCAGCCCTGTAGCATCATCTTATATTACAGACCAACCTCATTTTCTGCTGGATAATTAGTGACGAGCCCTAAGCTTAGCTTCTCAACAGCCGCTCAGAGCCCACTGAGCATGTGAGTGTCACAGACACTTTCCAAGATGGTGACCCCCTGTGACAAGTTTGAAGTCCTGGATCATTGTTGCTATTGACAAGCTGAAACTTTAGGTTGGTGAAATAAGTTCAGTATATAAAATATGGTATTTTTAGCCATATCCATTTTTAGGGTTTAGTTCTCCTTTAAGGAAGCAGTACTTGCAAATGTATGTAAAGCGTGGGTCTCAAAAGCAACTTGTCTACGACTACCCTGTTATACTGCTTGAACTTTTAATAGGAAAACTTAATTGACTTAACATAAATTAAAGCAATTCATATATTTTACAATGGGAAGTTAACACTTTTTGTGCACCAGAATGGGGGACCTGATGTCCATCCCCATGTCCTGGCTACACAATTAAATGGTAAAGAGAATGGGGGAATGTGGGGAGAGCAGTGACATCTAGGAAGTGCTGAATGGAAAGTGAAAGTAATTGTCTGCCTGAGGCTTAGAGGTGGGGTAGGCAATATTTGATTGACAGCTGAGATTTTTAAATGAGTTTAGAACAGCTATGAATGATTCAATAAAAAAAGAATTTGGATTTCAGGTTTCATTTGAAAAGAACTTTTATTGCTTTTTATGTCTGGGTGACAGGTCCACTTTAAGTTCTGACTTATTGATACTTATAAGGTAAACAAGCCTTGGCATGTGTATACTACTACAGGTATGGGATTCGTTATCTGGAAAACCCGTTACCCAGAAAGCTCGAAATGACAGGAAGGCCGTCTCCCATAGACTCCATTTTATCCAAATAATTTAAATTTTTAAAAATAATTTCCTTTTTATCTGTAATAATAAAACAGTAGCTTATACTTGATCCCAACTAAGATATAATTAATCCTTATTGGAAGCAAAACAATCCTAATGGGTTTATTTAATGTTTACATGATTTTTAAGTAGACTTACGGTATGGAGATCCAAACTACGGAAAGACCCTTTATCCAGAAATCCCCTGGTCCCAAGCATTCTGGATAACAGGTCCCATATCTGTACAACTCTGTACAAACACCAGGTGCCAATTAACAACAGCAACCAATATGCACCTCCTAACTGCCCCCTAAACTTTTTGGAACTGTGTCCATTCCATTACATGTCACGTAACTCCAGGGTGACTTTGGGCATCCGTATATTTTTCAACAGGAGGTATTTTATTTATTATAATGTGTATACGGTGCTTAGTGATGTCATCAGTTACAATCGGGGCTTAGTGATGTCATTTCTGTCACATGACTCACTGAGGATATGGTCACGGAAAGCCTCGGTGACTTATAATATCCTTATAATTTACAATAGTAGGTACAGGTATAGGAGCTGTTATCGAGAAACCCGCTAACCAGAAAGCTTCGAATTACGGAAAGGCCATAGACTCCTTTTTATCAAAATAAACCAAATTTTTTAAATTGATTTCCTTTTTCTCTGCAATAATAAAACAGTAGCTTGTACTTGATCCCAACTAAGATATTAATCCTTATTGGAAGCAAAACCTGCCTATTTGGTTTATTTAATATTTACATGATTTTCTAGTAGATTTATGGTATGAAGATCCAAATTATGGAAAGATCCCTTATCTGGAAAATCCCAGGTCCTGAGCATTCTGGATAACAGGCCCCATACCTGTACTTTATTCACTATATAAATGGTGATGTAATTTGTGTTTCATAGGAAACTGCATATGGCCAAGGAACGCTGAAGAGCTGTCAAATATCTCTCTGTATTATACAGTAGGGGGGACATGATTCTCTATATTGTAGAAAGAATGTTTATGGCTTTATATCTTAAACCCTTAAGTTCCAATCACTGGCGTGTGGGTTGCAGCTGCAAATTTATGTGCATTGCGCTGTATCAGATTATGCAAATGTCCCTATCCCCGCATGTAGCTGCATGAATCTGTGTATCTTGATGGTTTATTATAAATCACGCTGTGCTGTATGGTATCATCAGTTGGGCTCAGTTGCTAGACATGACTTTATTCGACTCATTTGCAATTGCCCACACAAAACAGAGATTTCCTTGCATTATTCACTTTGCAGAATACTGATCTAAGCGAATGGTTCATTGGTTGCTATTGGTTACTGCGCAGGGCTAGAATGGGCCAGTGTTAGTAAAGTAAAATTGGGATCTCCTATTATTCATACTGCAGATTTCTATCACAGGCTCCAAAAGCCCAAAATCAGGAAAAGCCTTGCTCCACACCTTCCCTAATAAGTACCCAATGCACTTAAAGGGGAAGTAAAGTGTAAAATGGCTAAAATGGGGTAAAAGGCTAGAAATGCTGTATTTTGTATACTAAACATAAACTTACTGCACCACAAGCCTAATCAAACAAATGATTTATGCTTTCAAAGTTGGCCACAGGGGGTCACCATCTTGTAACTTCGTTAAACATCTTTGCAAGACTAAGACTGTGCACATGCTCAGTGTGGTCTGCACCACACTTCAGGATCATCATAAATGATCAAAACAGCACAAGTCAAATAATATCTGCCAGAAGCTGATACAGCAAACTGATTAATAATCAGAATATACAGACTGCACTGGGTCCTGTGTTGTCATGTAATCTAATGTGGATTTTATAGTTTTTCTATTGTTTAATACAAACTTTCTACAACTCTGCAGAACCAGTGGCTGCAGCAAAATAATCCTCCAAATAGAATCCCAGTTTATCTGTTTAAATCTGGCTCCATGATCTTTGTCCCTGCAGCTGGAGTTGGAAACAGTAAAGGGGATGTAAAGGCAAAAATAAAATCCAATACAAATCTTTACGGAGTCGCCGACTGCTCTACAGGGAAACAGACAAAGCTGCTTGAGTTCTGCATGGCTGGGAAGTAAGGCGGGGGCTCCCCCTGCTGTTAATTAGTATGATTGTTTCCCTGCAGAGCAGTTCAGTATCATCTGACAATTCCTATCCACAGCAGTAAATGAAGGGAGTATTTCACTGCATACAGTCAGGTTTCTTATAAAAACGGTACACATTTTTTAATTAAAGTATTAGGGAGATAGGTTTCCTTTTCATTAAAGAAAGCAAAAATTAGATTTTATGTGTTGCCTTTATATGCCATTTAAACTTTGTTGTTAAATCTCCATTCTATCTGCAAGACAAAATCACAGGACAGACCACTAAGTTAAAAAACCGACTTTATTTATGGCTATTGAAATACATTGAAGGTCAAGTAATCACATTATCGCCAGATGCGTTTCGGACTCATCTAGTCCTTCTAGTCTAGTTATGGGCTAAATTATGTTCCTTTCAAAACACATACTATCTGCAAGACAGGCATGTAACAAGCAGAAACAGGCTAATGACCTTGGGTCCCTGTGCTAATGTGCCTGGGGAAAGTTCCCGTTGTGTGCGTGCGTGCCCATTACTTATGCAGCGGATGATAAGCTTGCTTAATGTTACGACTTCCTAAAACCTGCCTGCTCTTCTCCTCTTCAATAATTAAGCGCTGAACTCTGCACTCAAAGTAACAGCAGAGAGTTTTCTTCTAAACTGAGCAGTTCAGCTGCCCTTGAAATGGCCTCTGCTTTACTTCTGTTTTTACTCTTAAAGGGGTGGTTCACCTTTCAGATAACTTTTTGTATGTTATAATGGCCAATTCTAAGCAACTTTTCAATTGGTCTTTATTTTTTTATCATATTTAAATGATTTTCTTTGTTCTTCTAAATCTTGCTATCTTTCAAATGGGGGGGGGGTCACTGACCCCATCTAAAAAACAAATTGCCTGTAAGGCTACAAATGGATTGTTATTGATATTTTTTAATTACTCATCTTTCTATTAAGGCCTCTCCTATTCATATTCCAGTCTCTTATTCAAATCAGTGCATGGTTGCTAGGGTAATTTGGACCCTAACAATCAGATTGCTGAAATTGCAATCTGGAGAGCTGCTGAATAAAAAGCAAAATAACTCAAAAAACACAAATAACAAAAAATGAATACCAATTGCAAATTGTCTCTTTGTATCAGTCTCTACATCACTCTATGGGGTTATTTACTACATTTTTCTGGTCAGGGTTTTTTGGGCAGAAACTTTTTTCGTGGAAAAAAAATCTTAAATTTTTCGAGATTTATTACACCCCTGAAGCTGTTAAAAGTCCGAATCTGAAAATCCCCCATCTTAAAACCAAATACTCATCTTTCTATTCAGTCCTCTCCTATTCATATTCCATTCTCTTATTCATATCAATGCATGGTTGCTAGGGGAATTTGGATCCAGGTGGGGAGCTGCTAAATAAAAAGCTATAAAAGCTCAAAAACCACAAGAAATAAAAAATGAAAAACAATTGCAAATTCTCTCAGAATATCACTCTCTACATCATACTAACATACATTCATTGCAATGTGTGGTTTTAAAGTAATTTCTACTGGAAACAGTATGTCCCTTATTATCTGCACTGCTGTATCTGACTATTGAAACAATTTAGCAGAGGTCCAGCTGATTAAAAGAACTGTTAAGGCGCAAGCAGGGAATTACGGGAGAGTAGACGGCTGCTACCTTGTGTCGTGATGCAGAACTGATATAGCAGAACGTAACAGGCGGCTATTACATTTAGGGCTAGGCCACACAGGAAGATTTCAGGGAGATTAGTCGCCTGGCGACTAATCGCCGCGTCTAATCTCCCTGAATGGCTTGCTGGTATCTCGCACCCGATAGCGCTAAAGTCGCCTGCACCTATTCACACGCGGTGACACGTTTTTCAAAGTCGCTCGATTCAATTTCGAGCGACTTTGAAAAATGTATCGCCGCGCGTGAATAGGCGCAGGCGACTTTAGCGCTAGCGGGTGCGAGATACCAGCAAGCCATTCAGGGAGATTAGTCCCCTCAAAGATGCAGCGATTAGTCGCCAGGCGACCAATCTCCCTGAATCTTCCTGTGTGGCCCTAGCCTTACAGGGATGTTTTGGCTGTAATCGAAGAGAAAAGTCTTGGGCAAAATGCTTTTATCTGCCTATCACTGCTGGTAATGAAACTCAATGAGACGGGCTCAAGCTAGCTTTTTGTTTAAATGGAGGTCTGTCCTTGAGTAACAATAAAGGAACAGGAACATCTTAAGGAAAAGTAATAGGGCAAAATCTGAAAAGTAGTCACATTCTCCTTCCTGATCCAAAACAAATCAGCAGTTCACCGAGAGGCCCTCTGTATAAACAAGCCCCTCCCTTCCTCCAGCTACAGACTGTTAGGCTTTAAGATAAGGAGCTGCTCAGACGGATTCTAAGCTGATTTGTGCGTTTACAAACGTGGAAACAACTTGCAATTTCAGGTTTTAGCCTGTTTGGTGCAAGAAACAAAACAAAACCATCACAAGTGAAACAATAATGAGAAGTCATATTGAGAAAGGAGGTATACTGCTACTTTGTATAGACTGCTCCAACCTATACTGGAACCTTACTTACATTCATATAATCATTCACAAGCCAAAATTGTATCCTGCAAGTGCCAGGAAGTAAAAGGCATTATTATGAAAGGGTAAAGACAATTCTCAGCAAAAATTACAAAGAATTCAATGTTTCCAATAATACAGAACACTGTGCATAATTAGCAGCAGAATATGAGATAATAACAAAGGTAATAATGCAAAATTCTTTTTCCGCTGTTCCCCATTATCCTAAACCAATACTGCAGGATACCGGCAGCTCACAACAGGGGCTCAATCCTTATTATCAATACAATGTTTTCATT
The DNA here is from genome assembly GCF_017654675.1 of Xenopus laevis. Taxonomy (NCBI): domain Eukaryota; kingdom Metazoa; phylum Chordata; class Amphibia; order Anura; family Pipidae; genus Xenopus; species Xenopus laevis. The sequence goes on along the minus strand of NC_054381.1, from coordinate 18,001,640 downwards.
AACAATGCACTTGCTAAAATGATTAAACAAATGCAAGCTGCTAGAAGACTTCCTGGAACCATAAATACATATTAATATTTAATATTCAGAGAAGCCTCCTGACATGTCATTGCAGATTTCTTTGATTACCGATTCCCAGTAAATATCCTTTACATCGTATAGTGTTAGCCTTCAGACGGCATTATTATCCAGCCCTTACCTTGTATACACAGAAGCTGGCATTAGAAAAATGTTTCCACCACAAATGTTTTTAAAGGAACAGTAACACCAAAAAACGAAAGTGTTTTAAAATAATGAAAATATCATGTACTGTTGCCCTGCACTGGTTAAACTGATGTGTTTGTTTCAGAAACACTACTATTGTTTATATAAACAAGCTGCTCGGAAGCAATGGTGGAAATTAAAAACGGCTATATGGCACAGGTTAACTAATGGATAACAGATAACACCATTAGACAGACAGAGCTTATCTGCTGTGTAACCTGAGCCTTTTCTCCTTTGAATGGCTGCCCCCATTGCTACACAGCAGCTTATTTATATAAACAATAGAAGTGTTTCTTAAGCAAACACACCAGTTTTACCAGTGCAGGGCAACACTGCATTATATTTTCATTACTTTAAAACACTTATTTTTTGATGTTAATGTTCCTTTAAAACGGTAACGAGATATTCACAGCCTTCTGCTTTGGTTATGTCATCAGGTACCTTATCATCTCCTTTTAATATAACTAACGGAACTCGTCAGGGATGCCCACTCTCACCAATTATTTTTATATTAACACTTGAACCCCTAGCACAAAAAATAAGAAATAATAATCTGATAAAGGGTATCAAGCTTGGTGGATCGGAGTATAAAACGGTAACGAGCACACATCTACAGCAACTGCTGCCTGTATAATTCATCGGGGAGAAGCATTTGTATAGGCAATATAGGAAGAGAAAAATCTCAATTGTCCAGTAAATTAAAGTAGGGTTGCATCACTTACTGAGAAACTAATTTACTGGAAAATTGTACAGGTAAAAGATCCATTATCCAGAAATCTCTGAATTATGGAAAGGCCTCTTCCCATAGACTCCATTTTATCCAAATTTTTACAAATTATTACCTTTTTCTCTGTAACTATAAAACAATGCCTTATATTTCATCTAAACCAAGGTATAATTAATCATTTTTGAAAGTGAAATAACCCTACTGGGTTTAATAGATGTTGATTTAATAGATATGCAGAACCATCAAGAGAACAACATTAATGTGGTCTTCATTGATGAGATTTTCTAACCTGCCCAATATAGGAACTAGACCTGTTATACAAAATGCTTGGGACCTGGGGGTTTTCTGGATAATGGATCCTTCCTTAGTTGGGATATTCAAACCCTAAGTCTGCTTAGATTTTCCATTATTAATTAGGGGGATCACTGACACAGAGGACAATTTCACGGATTCCTCGGCTGCTCTCGCGGATCACGGTTTGGTGTTGAGCTGTACGCTGTACTGTAAATATTTTATCAAGGAATCTATTATGGGAAACTCTGTAAATGTATTTTATTTTCCACTACACAAGCACAAAGCAACAAAGTGATGCACTAGACACACTGTACCCTGATACATCAGTGACAGCACACAAGTAATTAAAAACCCAAAGTTAACAGCAATTGTCTCATCCGTGAAGCACTGTATTACATTGATTATAAAAGTAAACATCCCATTATATCAGAGCCTCCTTTTCATCATTTATTTATAAAAGGCCAAAGGGTTCTGACTGATCCACAATAGCATATGTGAAGCCCAATTCAGCAGTTCTATGGGCTCTCGAATTTCTTCACTCAGGCACCCAATAAAGTGGAAATCTCCTGTTATATTAATAACACTTCAGGGCTGACATCAAGGGGGGGGATAGGTGGGAGACTTGCTAGAGCCAAGTAGGGTGCCCAAAATGACACAAAAGAGGTGAGCATATTTATATGTAATAGGGCAGTCTGTTGTCTGGGGCTCCATCATTTCTTGCAGTACAGCAGTAAAGTGTGACTGATGTTTATCAGAGCCAATGTCGATGCCATGGGGCCGAGCAATTCTGGAGCATCATTTGTTATCCGATTGTAGCTTGCCATTAAATTCCTTTTCATGTTAATACAGGGATAGTCCATTCTGATGCTAAATCCATATTCAGAGTTGGAGAAAGACTCTGGCTGAACCCAAATCTCTTCATCAGAGGATAAACATTTAAAGAACATGCACAGCTCAAGCCAATCACAGCTTGTATATATAATCTGGCCAGGATCAAAGTAACATGTACTGTGCTCGCAGCCTTGCACTGCTTTCCTCTGTGTGTGCGTATATATATATATAAATACATATTATCACACAACACAATGAGCCTGCCATATCTGGGGATGATTAAAGGAAAAGTTACAGAAGCAGAAGATATCCCAGGCGTTCCATTGTTAGCAAGTCATAAATTGTCCATTTGGCAAGCAATTCCTACTGCCTGTGGCCAATATTTCAACTGCAACAATGTGTGAATGAATGGCAGGTCCTTTGCTTTAAGCAGCAGGGAGAGTCTTACAATGAGTCTGTTTTCAAAAGAATCAAATGCTTTTCCCTTTTATGTGACGGAGAATTCAGTGATGTTGCACACACACACACACATGCTTTAGGCAATACCATGTGCAGCTTTCCATTGGCTTTTTTTGAGAGTTGAATTATTTTGTCGGCACAAACATGACATACTTCCAGAAGTTTATCTTAAATGTAATTGCGGTTGAAAGCACTATAAGCTTGAGTCCTGCGCGGGTCCATTTTTTGGAACCCAGACCCGCATTCTTACCCGCTTGGACCCGCTACCCGACCCGCAAGTACCTTATCCGCAACCCGAACCTGGGACCCACTGACCATCAAGAATCAGGAAGTGCTGTCATAGGAAACCAGATGTGACATCATCGGAAGTAGGCGTGATCAGAAAAAAGGAGTAAAAATCACTATTGAGAAGACCAGCGGCCCGACCCGCAAACCCTCAGAACCACCGACCCGCATCTATACCCGCACTCAGAACTTCTACCTGCAACCTGCAGCATAACCGACCCGCTGCAGGACTCTACCATCAGTAAGTCCCTTTGCTACTCTCTGCAATGCTGGTTCTGACTTTTGAAGTGATCTAGCAAAAGTCAGCAAATTAAAGGAGTTTAAGTTAATTTTTAGTAGGGCTAATTCTAAGCAACTTTTCAATCGGTCTTTATTTTTTATAGTATTTGAATTATTTGCCTTCTGACTGTTTCCAGCTATCAAATGGGGGTCACTGACCCCATCTAAAATAGAAATGCTCTGTAAGGCTACACATTTATTGTTATTGCTACTTTGTATTACTCATCTTTCTATTTAGGCCCTCTCCTATTCATATTACAATTTCTTATTCAAATCAATACATGGTTGCTAGGGTAAGCTGGACCATAGCAACCGGAATGCTGAAACTGCAAACTGCTGCTGAACTAAAATATAAAAAGCTCAAAAACCACAAATAATAAAAAAAAAACAATTGCAAATTGTGTCAGAATATCACTCTCTACGTCATACTAAAAGCTAATTTAAAGGTGATCAACCCCTTTAACAGACCTATAAGGGAAGCATGCAAGGCACTGCAGGAAATTTAGCCTTGGCTGGAGGAGACATTTACTGTATTGACTTGAGTCTGAACCAGCAGTGTAGAGAACAGACAGAAGATACTGCTTTTCATAGAAATTGCATTTATAGGTATCTTTACAAGCATAAAAAGAATAACATTTTCTTTCATTAGGCAATTTGGGGCGGGGAATGTTACAACCCCTTTAAAGAAAGAATGAAAAGAGAAAATGATTAAGCTGTAAGAATTCAATGTACGTGTAAAGTTTGTCTTGGTCCATTAAACATAACCATCCAATCAGCAATGATTTATCTGAATGAGGCGGACATGGGAACCAACTGACAATGCCGGTACACATATGGGAACTTTTCTACAGAATGCTCTGGACCTGGGGTTTTCCGGATAATGGATCTTTCCTTATTTTGGATCCTCAACCTTACGTCTACTAGAAAATCATGTAAACATTAAATAAACCCAATAGGCTGGTTTTGCTTCCAATAAGGATTAATTATATCTTAGATGGGACCAAGTACAAGCTACTGGGTTTTTTTTTGTTTTGTTTTTTTTAAAAAACTTGTTATTATTGAATATGATAAAGTAAAATCACATGAAAGTTGTTGTGATTATGACATAAAATATAGAACATTTTAATAACTTTTAGAACTTTCATCTCAATTATGATTTAAAGTGTGGGGATGTAGATCCTATGAGAATTAGTTTAGATAGGAGGTTAGTAATCTGTTGACTCCTGGGAGGCGCATGATCAGGTTGTAGTTGTTCTTGTTGTAGAGCTTCTAGGTATTGGGATGATTCCATGATCAAAGGGTGTTCTTTCAAAGTTTCCATATCGTACCATGATGTATGTCTAAAGTAGGGATGCACCAAATCCAGGATTCGGCCAGGATTCGGCCTTTTTCAGCAGGATTCGGATTCAGCCGAATCCTTCTGCCCGGCTGAACCGAATCCGAACCCTAATTTACATATGCAAATTAGCGGCAGGGAGGGAAAATGCGTGACTTTTTGTCACAAAACAAGGAAGTAAAAAATGTTTTCCCCTTCCCACCCCTAATTTACCTATGCAAATTAGGGTTCGGATTCGGTTCGGTATTCGGCCGAATCCTTCGCCAAGGATTCGGGGGTTCGGCCGAATCCAAAAAAGTGGATTCGGTGCATCCCTAGTCTAAAGGTACAAATCGTAAGGTGTCTGATTTGTTGTGGAAGGTGTGTCATGTAGGCTGTCCATGTATTGAACAATTTCAATGTATTATGTTCTTTTCTGGTTATTGTTTCTAGCCAGTCCATATGAAAAATATGGTGTCGTTTTTGTTTTACCAGTGTTAATGGTGGGGGGGTCTGTATGTAGCCATTATTGCAGTATTGTTTTCCTGGCTGCTGCCGCTAGTCTTCCCATTTAATGTTTTTCGGTTTTTGTAATTTGTGTAAAGGTATTACTGAATAATGCCCATTCTATATGTGTTTTCGGAGGGGTTTTCCAGCCATCTGTGCACCGTATGAAATAACTTCCTCCCAGAAGGTTTGTATTAATGGACAAGCTACTGTTTTATTATTGCGGTGCAAAAAAATAATTGGATTATTTGGATATGGGAAATACCTTCCCGTAAGTCTGAGTTTTCTGGATAAGGGGTTTCCGGATAACGGATCCCATACCTGTACTGGCGTTTGTTAGCCTTGCAATGTTGCAACGGTTGAGAAACAACAGCATGTGGTGTATTGTATGGTTCCCTGGTACTGCCATTACTAAGCCTGAATACAGGCACAGGCTGAGAACCATATTGGAGTATAAGGTGGCTCCCCAGTAATGGTGGTTCTTAGACTGATATTTGGCACAGGCTGACAAGCAACAGTATTGGGGGTATAAGGTGGTGCCCCAGTACTGGCATTTCTTAACTTGAAACATTGCACAGAGTGAGAACCAACATCACTGAGGGTATAAGGTGGCTCTACATTACTGGTATTTCTTGGCAAAGTTTGAAAACCAACCATATTTTGGGGTATATGTAGTCCCCAGTAGAGTCCTGCTCTGAAACAATTTTTGAGACCCGAACCGGACCCAAACCCACACCGCAACTCACATATTTACCCACTTGGATCATCTATCCGACCAGCAACTGCCTTTTCCGCAACCCAATACCCAACCAGCTGACCCCTATTATACAGGAAGTGCTATTGCTGCAAACCGGAAGTGGCTTCATCAAAAGTGGGCAGCGACAGAAAAAACTTTTTGTAAATTTTTAAATAGAGGAAAAATATAAGATAAGAAATATAGACAAGACCCGCAAACTGACAAGCAGACCCGCATCTATACCCGCACCTGAAAATACTACCCTCATTCTGCAGGGTACCCGTATTTTTTTGGGTAACCCTCGGGTACCTGACCCGCTGCAGGACTCTAGTCCCCAGTACTTGCATTTCTAAACACATGCTGAAAACAAACAGTATTGGGGGAATGAGGGGGTTCCCCAGTACTGGAATTTCATACCCTGAAACATGGCAGAGGCAAAGAAGCAAGATTATTTAGGTTATAAATTGGTTCCCCATCGATACCGCCAATAATCTTGGTTTTCAGCCTGTGCCAAGTTTCAAGCTAAGAATTTACAGTACTGGGGAACCACCTGATACCCCCAATACTTTGGTTCCGACTTATGCCAAGAAATGCCAGTACTGGGGATCACTTTATACTAGGGATGCATCGAATCCACTATTTGGGATTCTGCTCAATCCCTGAATCCTTGTTAAAAGATTCGGCTGAATACCGAACCGAATTTGCATATGCAAATTAGGGTCAGGAAAGGAAAAAAAATCTTCTTTTGTGATGAAAAGTCACGTGATTTCCCTACCCGCCCCTGATTTACATATGCAAACTAGGATTGGGATTCGATTCAGCCAGGCACAAGGATTCGGCCGAATCAGAATCCTGCTGAAAAAGGCCGAATCCTGGATTCAGTGCATCCCTATCCCAATATGGTTGTTATTCATACTGTGCCGAGTTTCAGGCGAAGAACCGACAGTTCTGGCAGCACCAGACAGTTCCCTCTGAATCCCCAGTACAGTCAATAAAGGGCAGTAGCTTTGGTTTCTGTTGCCCCACTGGCTCTAATAAGAACCTCAAACTGGCAGTTTTTGGGCCAAATTCTAAATGGCATATTTCCACCTTGTACGCCAGTGTCCTTCTGGTTACTCTCGCTCTAAGACAAGGAGCAACTGCCAGCGCACAGGGGACTTTCTCTTTCTTCAAAACCAATGTATGTTGCCACAATTTGGAAGAGTCTCTGTGCAGTAAGTGGCCTCAGGTAAGTGCAACTCCCAGCACCTTCCTTCTATAGGCGATCCCTGGAAGATCCAGACTGACACAAACCAGAAGCTACAGGTACTAGCGCTCAATGGAATGTGAAAGGCACAACCCAGCTGAATAACAGACCTGGAGGAGAACAGACTCCTGCTACATTGTTTTATTGAGTCAGAAGCAGAAGCCACAGAAGGCCAGACAGATACTGATATCAATAACATTTACACATAACTGTAAAGCCATTGGGGATGTATAAAGAATATAGACTGGAAAAGGGGCTCAGAATTAACAGGCCAATAACAGTATTGTTGGAGATTCTCTTTAATGCCCTGGGCATCTCCAGATGTAGTTAAAATACCCAGGCAGGCTGGCAGGGGCTTCTGGGAGCTGTAGTCCAACTAAAGAGCTTAGTGTAAGATAATGGCATGTTTACATTCATAGCCACCACTGCCGCCGCCTCCCTCGTCACTGGCTGACATTCAGACACAGCATCCTGAGTGTTATCTCCATCAGCAGCCCTCCCTCACAGCTCCCAGGGGTCACCCCAGCACGAGCCCAAATGCCCGGCCGCTTCCCTTCACCCATTACCTGTCTGGTTAGAAGAGCGGCAACAGCAGCGCAAACAGCGGCCAGTCAAGCACAAGGGCAACCTCCTCCGTCTCACTCTCCAACACACGAACCACCACCAGCTCCGGGCATTTCGCCTTGACAACGGAAGTCCCACCCCTCTCCTCTCTCAGTCGCCACAGCCCGGTGAAGATTTCGCTGATTGGACAGAAGCGCTGCCTTGGGATTGGAGGAATGCCCTGCCTGTTTACTAAACACCTTGCACATAAGGCCCTCTATGCCTCCTGCTGGCGCGCTCTGGTTTTGGGGTTATTTATATCCAGATTATCCGGTGAGGGAAGGACATAAACACAGAATTAGCTGCCCAGCACTGATCCAGCCACTGCGTGAACACATGTCAACAAGAAGCAACTTTAAAGAGAAACTCCACTCATATTATCTTTCCACAATGAAATATACAAGGGGAGTGTAACCAACTTTCCAATATGCCATAATGACAAATTTTTCAAGGAGAACTAAAGCTTAACTAAAGAAGTAGGTAGACATATTGTACATTATGTTTTGAGCTTCTGTACCAGCCCAAGGCAACCACAGCCCTTTAGCAGTAAAGATCTGTGTCTCCAAAGATGCCCCAGTAGCTTCCCATCTTCTTTTCTGCTGATTCAACTCACATGCTCAAAAAAAAGCAAACTATAGTTACATAGTTAAGTTGGGTTGCAAAAAGACCAATGTCCAATCAATCAAATATAACAAACTGTTTTTCTAAATGAGCATTTCTGTATTTAAGAGGTTTTTTTTTGATAACCAATTTCTGTATAGTAGATCCCATGCCTCTAATTAGAGGTTTGGGCTTACTCATCAGGCAGAATATAGAGATAGGGTTGCCATCCCTGTGGTTTTGAACAGGACGTCTCAGTTTTTTAAAGGGCTGTCTGTTCAAAACCTTCTGTCCGATTGAAAAGATTCAGAAAACTGAACAGAAGTCGTCAGGAGCGAGGCCAGGAATGCATAGAGGACTTACTTACAGCATGACTGCTTAAAGCAGGGGTCCCCAACCTTTTTTTACCCATGAGCCACATTCAAATATAAAAAGAGTTGGGGAGCAACACAAGCATGAAAAAGTCTATTGGGTGCCAAATAAGGGCTGTGATTGACTATTTGGTAGCCCCTATGTGGACTGGCAGCCTACAGGAGGCTCTATTTGGCACTATACTTAGTTTTTATGCAATTAAAACTTGCTTCCAAGCCTGAAATTCAAAAATAAGCTCCTTCTTTGAGGCCACAGAGAGCAACATCCAAGGGGTTGGAGAGCAACATGTTGCTCACGAGCTACTGGTTGGGGATCACTGGCTTAAAGCATTAAACTTTCAGGTGCCAGATTAAATGTACCCTCTCTGCTATGGTAATTACCCTCTCTACGTTAAGGTAATTTTTAGTGTGTTATAGAATGGATCATTCTAAGCAACTGGTCCTCATTTATATTTTTTAAAATTTTTGGCCTTCTTCTGACTCTTTCCAGCTTTCAAATGGGGGTCACTGACCCCGTCTAAAAAACAAATGCTCTGTAAGGCTGCACATTTATTTTTATTGCTGCTTTTTATTACTCGCCTTTCTATTCAGGTCATCTCCTATTCATATTCCAGTCTCTTATTCAAATCAATGCATGGTTTCTAGGGCAATTTGGACCCTAGCAACCAGATTGCTAAATTTGCAAACTGGAGAGTTAAAGGAGTACAAGCCCTTTCATGAGTACACCCAGGTCAGTGTTGTGGCTTGACCACTGCTACTCTGTGTTGTCTGGGGCAGTACAACTGTGAAGAAGAGGAGAAGATCAGATGCCCAGGAGAGAGAAAGGTAAGCATGTTTGGGTCAGCAAAATACCCTTGTGAAGATACAGTGGCCATTTCTGATACATAGAGCTGCTGTATTTTGGGGAGCATTAGAGCAGCCCTTCACCTTCACAAAAATAAATCATTTTTTATGTTTTAGTCACTATTGAAGTTAAAATGTATTGTTTGCGGCAATATAATATAACCCAGTGCATTGCTAATCGTACGTTGCTAAAGCAAGGTTTTGTTATTCTAAAGAAGGATAAAAAAAGAAAAAACCTTAGGGATTGCAGTTGGATAACAGTTTACACCCAGCGCGACTCCCTCATCAATTAAATATTTACTCATTTCGTACATGTTGCTGCAATTATGCAAAAGGAAAAAAAAAACACATAAACACGGATTTTAACAAACCTTTTCAACTCTAATGAGCAGCCCATAAATTAGGCGTGTAATGTAAGTGTGTGGGGGCACGGAGTCCCTCAGCTTCAGGGCCAAAGCACAGCGTGGAAATCAGCCAACAAACATATCATGGGATGTACAAAATCTTAATAATGAGCTGCAGTAAATGTCTCGTTTGTAAACTCTCATTGACGGCGATTCTTTTTTTTTTTTCAGTCTTCCTGCAATTACTGCAAGCACAATGTTTGCGCCGGGTCTAGTAACCCATAGCAACTGATGTTTGCTTTCAAGCAGCAGGCCAGCAAATGGTTCCTTCTGATCGGTTGCTACGGGGGATACTAAAGCTCGGGTAAATATTGCGCTGGTGTCTTCATTTTTTATATTATATCTTTTGATCTGGAGGTTTTCAGTTTGGAAATGAAACTGCGCATCAGTGATCCTAGCAACCAGACAGAAAGGTTAGAAAGACAGACCGGAAGAAGAGTAGCAAATGACTTAGATAGAAAACTAACCCATTCTGATTAGAAGAATGAGGTTCCGCCTAAATATTCGGAAGGGGATTTTTACAGTGAGAGCTGTGAAGATGTGGAATTGTCTCCCTGAATCAGTGGTACAGGCTGATACATTAGATAGCTTTAAGAAGGGGTTGGATGGTGTTTAGCAAGTGAGGGAATACAGGGTTATGGGAGATAGCTCATAGTACAAGTTCATCCAGGGACTGGTCCCATTGCCATTTTGGCATTTTTTCCCCTCTGAGGCAAATTGGAGAGGCTTCAGATTGCTAGCGTTCGTTCGCACTCTATTGGCAGGCAAATTTTTGCTCTGGTGAATGGTCGTTACTCCGCAAATACAGTGAGGTGCAGATTTTACCTCTTTTGCCTGATTCGACTTCGCCACCTCAGACCAGGCGAAAAGTGCTTAAAGTGGACCTGTCACCCAGACACAAACATCTGTATAATAAAAGTCCTTTTCAAATTAAACATGAAATCCAATTTCTTTTTTTTATTAAAGCATCCATACCTGTTGTAAGCTCATTTAAAAATCTCAGCTGTCAATCAAATATTGTCTGCCCCTCCTCTATGCCCTGGGCATAGAGGCGGGGCAGACAGTTACTTTCACTTTCCATTCAGCACTTCCTAGTTTCCACTGCTCTCCTCACATTCCCCCGTTCTCTTTACTATTTAATTGGGGATGGACATCAGGTCCCCCATTCTGGTGCACAAACAAGATTCTGAGATGATGCAAGGCTTGTCTTGATAACAGTGTCCACAAAATGGCTCCTGCCTACATGCTATAATTGTTAATTCCGAGACTGAAGGAAACAAGATTCAAATAATTTATATAGTGTAAGTAAAGTTCATTTTGCTTGACTAATGTGATAAAATAGGATTTTGAATATTTTTTTGGGGGTGACGGGTCCCCTTTAAAATAAGATAGATCTTCCTCAATCATTACATCATGTCCTGTGTGCCGAAAATGCATTAAAGTTCCAAAAACGTTGGCGACTGTTCCTTTTTCAAGCGGAATTGCCTGCAAAAGTCCTGACATGAACTTCTTTTGGGTAACCGGTTTTCTCTAGACATTTCATAACATGTTTATTATATTATTATAATAATATTAACTCTCTTGTCTTTATTAAGGTTCTTTATTAAGCATTTGAACCGTATGCAAATTTAAAAGCTTAGATCACTAGTGAACTTTCTCTAGGCACAAACGATCGCTAGCACATCTTCGCTATGAAATGCTCCCACTGCCGAAGTAACTCTAGTAAAATCTCGCCAGCGTTCGGCACCCAGGGCGCAACTCCGAATATTACAGAATTAGCGTAGTGGTAGCAAATTTGCGCCTTGCGGAGTGGTGCGATGTGTGCAAAGTGGACGCTGGCGACAATTCGCCCCTTTAGTGAATCTGCCTTAGTCTCTGGAGTTACATTTTTTGGTTGCTCAATGGAGTATCTCAGGGATACTGTGGGAAGAGAAAGAGTACGTGGTATATCCTGGTGGAATGCCTGTACCTCATGGGATTTGGGTGAATATCTAAGGGTGGCTGCACCAGGTCCCATAAGATTGGACATGAGCAATGATTTAATTATCGGCAAATGCTGGACTACACAGAATGTGTCCATATTATATTACAGCTTCTCTAGTGATGCTAAAAAAAACATTTTTGGCCATGTCCACTGTGGTTGCTGCTGTCTGCAGGACTTCCAGCCTTTCTGTCAGTGCCCCAACCCTTTGGACATTCAGTTTCAGGAGCAGCTCTACACCAGCTGATTCACTTAGTGCTCCAGCCTATTTCGGGGAGTGTGTGTAAGGGGCCTGGCATCTCTTTTTTGGGTGCTCTTGGTGAATTCTCCTCCCCAACACTTGTTCTTGAACTCCCCAAAATGCACTGGGGTTTCCCTGTCAATTCCCCAACATGGTGGTGCCAACCACAACTTCTGAGCTGATTGCAAACTGATAGACGGGTGCAGGAGGCTCCCACCACCCAACTATGGTAATGACATGGGCAGAGCTTGAGGCATGAACAACTGAGCATGGCTGTGACAGATCAGGGACACCAGGGTGCAGGTTTGTACATCCCTGCTTTATTTAGTATTCATAAGTATCACCCTAAACTCTCTAAATTGCCTTTTCTTATGCAGGCTCTGTTTGGAATGTATGGAATATAGAATCCATGTGACTTCTTTTCATTGAGAAAATGAGGCAGGCACATGATGTTCTAAAGGCCTAATTGGAATGCAGTTTGCAAGTCACATGGTTATGTAAATGTCTCATTCACATGCTTTCTCATTAATATTTAGTATCATTGATTTAAGCACTTTAAAATGTGCACATGGATGACATACTGTAAATGCATCTGTGTATTTCTGTTTACAGAGCATTAAAGGAGTTGGTTGCCTTAAAGTAAAGTTTTAGTGTGTTATAGAATGGCTAATTCTAAGCAACTTTACAACTGGCTCTCAGATTTATAGTTTTTGAATTATTTGGCTTCTTCTTCTTCCAACTGTTTTTAGCTTTCCAACAGGGGTCACTGCTCTGTAAGGCTACAAATTTATTGTTATTGCTACCTTTTATTACTAATCTTTCTATTCAGGCCTCTCTTATTCATATTCCAGTATCTTATTCAAATCAATGCATGGTTGCTAGGGTAATTTGGACCCTAGAAATCAGATTGCTGAAATTGCAGACTGGAGAGCTGATGAATAAAAAGCTAAATAACTCAAAAAACACAAATAATAAAAAATGAAAACCAATTGCAAATTGTCTCTTTGTATCAGTTTCTACATCACTTTATGGGAGTTATTTACTATTTTTTTCTGGTCGGGGTTTTTTGGGCAGAAACTTTTTTTAGTGGAAAAAAAAAACTAAATTTTTTTGGGGTTTATTACACCCCTGAAGGTGTTAAAAGTCCAAATCTGAAAATCCTCCATCTCAAACCTGCCGAGGTCATGTAAAAGTCAATGGCAGATGTTCCTTTTACAATCTGAAAATATCGTGATCTGCTCTGGGTTTCATCCGATAATCCAAAAAATTTGAGGGTTTCGGACGATAAAAAAAATCCCAAAGGAATTAGTACAATTAGAGTTTTCCCTTGATTTTATTATTTTCCCGACCTGACTTTTTCAAGTTGTTTTATTGATAAATAAGATAAAATCGTGGATGGGTGTTTGGTCGAGCTTGGTTAAATAAAAATATGAGAAAATTTGAGTTTTAGTAAATAACCCCCTAAAAGTTCATTTAAAGGTGAGCAACCCCTTTAAATATGTATACCACCACATTGTAGGTTCTGCTAGGCAAGTTACGTTGGCCCTATTTATAAACACATGAAAATGGAACATATCCTGATTTCCCTGATCCCAGTTACTGAACAATGGGAAATAATCCTTGCATGTTTAGGCCATGCACACGTGGCATTGTGATCAGATCTCTTCCTCTTCACATGCCCATGCCAAGGTTGCCTCTCCTCATTCAGTGATATACCCTGTTCATATGAATTATATAGTGGTGAGGGGAATGGTGGGAGACAGCTAACGACAACAGAGAACATGTTGAGACTTGAGCTATTAGTTAGAGCTGATACAGCATTTCCCTAATGTGCCTTCATATTTTCTACCTTAATAGGCACCGGGTCACTTCCCATTAAATGAACTGTGCAAAGTTGCTAAGGGGCTAATGGGCTTGTAAGTGGGTCAACCATAACAGAAGAGTCCAGCTCCCAACTAATAATGTTGCAGGTCTTTACTGAAAATAGAGCAGATACACACTATCCCCCTGTTTCTACTCTGTGCAATGCATGCAGTTTAAAGGGGACCTGTCACCCAAACCTAAAAAGCCGTATAATAAAAGTAATTTTCATGTTAAACATGAATTACAAATTCTTTTTTTTATTAACACGCCCATAACTGTTATAAACTCGTTTAAATATCTCAGCTGTCAATGATATATTGCCTGCCCCTCCTCTATGCCTTAGGTTTAGAGGCGGGGCAGGCAATTACTTTCACTTTCCATTCTGCACTAAATCTCATTGCACTCCCCGAATACCTTCTCTCTCCTTACTGTATACCGGTAATTGTGTAGCCAGTACATGTGCATGGCCATCAGGTCCCCCATTCTGATGCATAAATAAAATATTACAATAAACTTTAATACGCTTTTGATAAAATGGCTGCTGACTGATTGCTGTGATTGTGAATTCTAAGGCTAAAAAAAACAACATTTAAATCATTTATATAGTGTGAGTAAAGTTTATTTTGCTTGACTAACACCAAAAAATAAGATTTGGAATTATTTTTTAGGGTGACAGGTCCCCTTTAATGGAGTGTTGAATATAAACCCATCAATTAGACAAATTTTCTCCTGATGAACTTGACCCTTGTGTGTATGTGGGTGCACCCGTATGTAGAAGGAACTTGGAAGGGTCACAAAGTTTGTGTCAGGTCTAGAAAGTCATTGCAGCCCAACAGCAGCAGTCATTGCTGGTCATCTTTTTAAAGCAATTTTTATTTTTTTTATTGGTTTTTAATAATTGGCCTTTCTCTTCTGCCTCTTTCCAGAAGAGACTATAATTCTAGTGTTAGAATTACTTTTTAGTACTTATCTTTCTCTGCAAGCCCTCTACTATATATATTCCTATCTCTCGTTGAAACCACTGCCTAGTTGCTGGACTACCCTAAATAAGACCCTAGCAACCAGATAGCTGCTAAAATACCAAATGAATTATTTAGCCTTCTGACTTTTTACACCTTTGAAATTGGGTCACTGACCCCAGCAGCCAAAAAAGTATTGATTTGTGAGGCTATAACTTTATTGTTATTGTTAATTTGTACAACTTGTTTTTCCATTCAGGCCCTCTCCTATTCATATTCCATTCTCTCATACATACCACCCCTTGGATGATAAGGTTAGTTAAGACCCTTGCAACCAGATGAACAAAAAAAACTACAAATAATTAGGGATGCACCAAATCCAAATTCAGCAGGATTCAGCCTAATCCTCATGCCTCTTGCATATGCAAATTAGGGACGGGATGTAACTCTTTGTCACAAAACAAGGAAGAAAAGAATGTTTTTCTGCTTTTTCCCTTCCTGCCCCTAATTTGCATATGCAAATTCGGATTTCTGAATCTTTCATGAAGACTTCGGGAAATAGTGGATTCGGTATATCTCTACAAATAATTCAAAAATGAAGACCGATTGTATATTTGAATATTACTCTCTACATTATACTAAATGTTCACCCAAAGGTATATAACGCCTTTAATGTGATAGGATAAAATATATTTATTAGTATTATTTGATTTGTTCACATGGTGTCACAGTACTTGGATATCCTCCATATTAATATATATATATATATATATATATATATATATATATATATATATATATATATTTAAAGCTCAATGAGTTTGTATGTTCTCCTAATGCCTGGGTGGTTTTCCTCTGAGTACTCTGTTTTCCTCCCACACACCACAAACATACAGTAAGCTCCACAGGGGAAGGGACTGATGGGAATGGTGTATAATCACTGTGAAGCAAAAAATAAATAAAATAAAAAACAGGAATATTATTAGCAAGAGAGAGCCAGATGCTAAAATGGGCACAAATGTGAACACAGAAAGAACAGAAGAGGGCAGCACAGACAAAGGAAAGTATCTCAGTAACAGAATGGCATTTATTTAAGCCAGTTATAAAGCCTGAGCATAATAAATAAGGATCATCATTCTAAGCGCCCCATTTACAATGATTTACACAGAAAAAATGGTGTGTTTGAGATACATGGTTCGGCTACTTGATTCCATTTTATTGTACCTGGTTGTACCCAGATCTGAATTTTAAGCATTTATTTTTAAATTCAATCTGCTGCTTAAAGGGGAAACAAACCCCCCTGCTATTAAAAATCCCTACCCTGTACCCTACATAGCCCCCCCTCCCTGCTCCCCCCCCGCAGCCTAGGTGTTACCTCCTGTAATTGCCTCTAATTCTTTACTTAAAGTGATACTGACACTAAAAAATTTTTTTTAATTAATATTAAAAATATTAATCTACATTAAAAGTTACCTATAGGTCATGTTGATAATTTTTTGCTGACAGTTCTGCTTTTGTAAGTAATTGTCACTTGAAGTAGAGTCCTGCAGCGGGTCGGGTACCCGCAAAAACATGCGGTACCCTGCCGGTTGCATGTAGAAGTTTCAGGTCTGGTTATAGACGTGGGTTGGTGGTTCTGCAGGTTTTCGGGTTGAGCCGCGGGTCTTCTCAGTATCGATATTTACTCCTTTTTTCCTTCCGATGACGTCACTTCCGCTTTACAATGACAGCACTTACTCCTTTTTTTTCCTGATCACGTCTAATTCCGATGATGTCACTTGCGGTTAACAGCAATTTCTGATTCTTGATGGACAGCGGGTTGCGAGTACCAGTTGTGGATAAGGTACTTGCGGGTCGGGTAGCGGCAGGGGTGCTTCGCCAATGAGGCGAGTTGAGGCTGTCACCTCAGGCGGCAGCACCCCACTAGGTACCAGGGGCAGCAAAAATGCTGCCCCTGGTACTTTAAGAGCGAATTTCTGGGGGAGGGGGGGGCAGCAGCAACTGCGGAGGGGCCAGGATCGCCCCTGGGTAGCGGTTCCAAGCGGGTAAGAATACAGGTTGGTTGGGTCCGGGTTGCGGATTGCAGGTTGCGGGTACGGGTCGAGTTCGGGTCCCAAAAAATGGACCCGCGTAGGACTCTTACTTGAAGTTCCTAAACCTGACTGTTTTACCAACCTGACTGTCCCTTCTCAACCTGTCAGTTAGAGTTTCTAATGCTAATGCACTACTGCTGCACAAATGTAGTGTAGTAAGAAAGGTAATGTAAAAGCATCAGGCAAATACTTTTAAGGCAAAATTATAAATAGCATTCAAAGAAAATGTTATGATAGATAATAAGGAACAGTAATATCAAAAAATGAAAGTTTTTTAAAGTAATACAAATATACTGCAGTGTTGCCCTGCACTAGTAAAACTGCTGTGTTTGCTTCAGAAACACTACTATTGTTTATATAAATAAGCTGCTGTGTAGCAATGGGGGCAGCCATTCAAAGGAGAAAAGGCTCAGGTTAAACAGCAGATAGCAGATAAGCTCTGTAGAACATAATGGTGGTATCTGTTATCCACTATTCAACCTGTGCCATATAGACTTTTTTCAATTTCTGCCATTGCTACTCAGCAGCTTGTTTATATGAACTATAGTAGTGTTTCTGAATCAAACACACCAGTTTTACCAGTGCAGGGCAACACTGCATTATATTTTCATTACTTTAAAACACTTTAATTTTTTTGTGTTACTGTTCCTTTAACTCTCCTTGCAGAGTCATCGCAGCGGATCTCACGGGCGTCAACTTCGCATGCACCAACTGCACATGCACCGACTGTGCATGCACCGATACGCAGCTCAGGGGGTTTATTTCTCCTTTAAAATAAAGAAATAAGTCTTAATCAAACACTTGAGTTAAGTATGCCATTAATGTGTTTCTTTTGGAAAACTCTGTTGTCATAGAACTTAGCAGCTGGGAAGAAATAATGACTCATTTCCCTGTCATATGGGTCAGCACTGACCTGAGGCCTGAGATGCCAAGTCCAGATGGGACTGAATAGGAGGTTGAAAGCAAAAATGCACTGCTGATTGTTTGTGATTGGCTGATAGGGCTGTGTGTTGTTATGTCCTGCAGGAACAAACATTATTATTGAGAAGTAACACACTCTCTTATATACAGTATATACTATCTGTGGTTATCCATAGATAGTCTCCCCGAAGAAGAGGCTATTTATTACCAGGTGACTAAATCTTCCCAAATCTGAGTGTGTGTCTCTGCCCTAAAGGATGAAGGGCAAGGTCACACAAAGGGGCAAATTCACTAAGGCGCGAAGTGCCGAACGCTAGCGTTAATTCGCTAGCGTTTGGCATTTTCGCTACTGCGCAAATTCACTAACAAACGCTGGCGTAGTTTCGCTAGTGTTACTTCGCAACCTTACGCCAGGCGAATCTTCGCTAGCGACGAAACTACGCAAATTCACTAACTTGCGCAGTGTAGTGAACGCTACCTTTTACGCTAGACTTCCTTCGCCACCTCAGACCTGGCGAATCGCAATAGAGTAGATAGGGATTGTTTAAAAAAAAGTCAAAATTTTTTCTAAGTCCCAAAAAACGCTGGCGTGTTTTCTACATGATGGCTGATAGGCTGAAAAAGATCGAAAAAATTTTGGGGCTCCCCTTCCTCCCCCCTACATTTCCTGACTCATGGCAACTTACCTAGACAGTGGGCACATGTGTAGGGCAAAATAAAATTTTTATTTGCAGATTTGAAGGTTTTCTAGGCATTTGTAGTGCAGATACGTGTTCCTCCATTGAAATTTGAATTTCGCGCCGTATGCAAATTAGCCTTCGCTAGCGCAACTTCGCTTTATATAGCGAAACAACGCTAGCGCAACTCCGCAACCTTACGCTACCCCTGTGCGCAATCCATCTCTCGAGAGTTTGTCCACCATATTGAAAATATGCGACGTATTTCACATATTTTGGCGGTGTATTTCCAAACCTGCAAATCCCATAGAGTTCAATAATATGGCATTCCTTGGTGTATTGGCTAGTGATGTGCGAACTTGTCCCATTTCGATTCGCGGAAAAATTTGTTGCAAACTTCAGTGACTTCAGAAATCGCAAGTGATTCTTATGCCACCCCGCCGGTCAGGGCCAGAACTATGGGTAGGCAGAGTAGGCACGTGCCTAGGGTGCAAAGCTGGGAGGGCGCCAGGCACGTACCTCCTCTGCCGCCTACCCCAAGTCCGGTTCCCTTCTCTTGCCAACTCAATATGTGTTTTTCGCGATTTGTGCGCTTCTGCGCATGTGCACGCGAGCGCAAATTCGCGCATGCGAGCACTGATTCGCGCATGCGCACGCGTGCTAATTCGCACAGGTGCCGCGGCTGGCGGGCCTGCCTAGGGCGCCTGGCCAGCGTGGCCCAGTACTGCCGCCGGTGATTCGAATTCTGGACAGCGAGAAGGCATTTTGGGGAAATTAGTCACCCAAAGAAGAAAATATTTGTCGCTGGGCGACTTTTCTCCCCGTCTGCCATTACCCATAAAGTCAATGGGCATTTTTTCTTCTGGCGACTTTGTTTGTCCTAATGCATTAAAGTCAATGGGCGTGTTTTCTTATAGTGACTTTTTCTCTCCAAATGCATTAAAGTCAATGGGCGTTTTTTCTTATGGTGACTTTTTTCTCCAAATGCATTAAAGTCAATGGGAATTTTTTCTTTTGGGCGTTTGTTCTGAGAATTTTCTCCCCAGTTTTTTGAAAAAATTCGCACATGGTGAAATTCGGAATTTAGCCGCAAATCCATGGCTGGCGAATAAACTAGTATTGGGGTTTCTGCTGAAAAACGCAAATACTGGTGTGGTGTGTCGGATGTTGGCTCGCAAGTGCCCCATGGGAATTGCTATAGTGCATATTCCATTATTTTCAATAGGCCATCATTTTATGCGTATTTACACTTCACTGCAGGAACAAACAGCGCCCTGAATTCCTCACCCCCCAACACAGAACCCTATTCTCTAGTTGTATACGTAATGCAGTTATGTGACTATGCATCCCTTTCACCTCTCCCAATTCAATCCCCAAAGCCCTTTATTTTCATCTGTTGTTAGAAGTGTCACTTTTGTGTGAGAAATTCTAAAGTCTAACCACTAATATATACATATATACATATAGCAGCAGCAGCACCGATGAAATAAAGTGGTGTGTGTGCCTGTAATAGTGTGTCACGCTGTCCAATTATGTTCGTTACAATAAATGAAAAAAGAACAACTGACAGACTGAACATATGGTCTGTGGTGCATCTGGCAGAAATACATTTTATCAGAAGAAAGCTTTATCGCAAATATATAAAGTTTTCAGTGGCACCAAATCCTGTGAACTAAAGTACAGCTGTGCGCTGTAATTCAGTTCATTTAAAGGAGGAACTCCACGATGCGTGTGGAGCCGACATGTCGCCATGCGACGAAACGCATGCCACGTGTCAGATGTTATGAAGAAACAGGAAGTGAAGGCGAAAGCAGCGCGCTGCGTTTTCATCCGACAGTCGGATAAATGTCGTTTTTACCTGCGATTTCTCCTTGACTTCCTGTTGCTTCATAACATCTGATGTCGCATGCGTTTCATCGTATGGAGACGTGTCAGCTCCAGACGCATCGTGGGGTTCCTCCGTTAGTTTCATGTTGCCTTTATTAGTAGCCTAAATTATAGAGAGCACCCAACGGACAAACTGTAAACAAAATGTTTAGTGCATCTGGCACATATACACAGAGTATCTGGAACCCAATATGTGCTGGGAAGGCTCTTGCTGCCATGCTGGAACAGTTCACGAGTGGTTGTTATTGCCTCCTAGCAGGCCCGGACTGGCAACCTGTGGGGGTTCTGGCAAATGCCAGAGGGGCTGCTATAAGGTCCCATAGAAAGTCAGTATTTAGTGGGCTGGTAGGGGCTGTTAGTGCCTCTGTGTGGGCTCTGTGTACCTGAAATGCCAGGGCCTATTTTAATTCTCAGTCCGGATCTGCCTCCTAGTCTTTAACTGTGGCACTAATCACAAGCAAACTAAAGGTAGCCATACTTGGAGAGATATTTTATTCTGGTTGGCTCCTCAACAACCTGTGCCATATATATGCATATATATTTTAAAAACTGTCCTTCTCGCTGCCACTCACCTGTTACCTGTACAGTCAAAAATAGTCAGCACAACCTTGTTGAATCTTCTTACTTTCTTTAGATGGGTGCAGGTTCTCCAGTGGCCACTTTCCACCAGCAAATACAGATAAAGTACGATATGAACAGCACCACAATTCTTATAGAAGTTAAAATGCCTTTATTGCTCAAGTGACGGGCATTACCGCAACGTTTCAGG
This sequence comes from Xenopus laevis, assembly GCF_017654675.1. Taxonomy (NCBI): domain Eukaryota; kingdom Metazoa; phylum Chordata; class Amphibia; order Anura; family Pipidae; genus Xenopus; species Xenopus laevis. The sequence goes on along the minus strand of NC_054381.1, from coordinate 17,980,485 downwards.
CCTCATTTGGCCCTTTTTCATAGCTTGAAAAAGGGCCAAATGAGGCCTGAAACGTTGCGGTAATGCCCGTCACTTGGGCAATAAAGGCATTTTAACTTCTATAAGAATTGTGGTGCTGTTCATATCGTACTTTGACTCACCTGTTACCTGTCACGCCTCCCTCTAACAGGTGGAAAATTCAGATGCTAACAATATTCAGCAGCATTATTACTCATTCATGATTGGGTTACATTATGCTGGGTTACAGCACTTTTACTCGCAGTCAGGTGCATAACTACAGAGGAAACAGACCCAGGAGGTATAGGGGCCCCATGAGGCCCTAACTCATGTACAATTTCAATAAATTTTGCTAAAACAGGTCAACCTCTAGACATTTTGGGGGCCTGAAAAATAATTTGCTGTGGGGCTTAGTAATATCAATCTACGCCACTGCTACCAATATTCTTAGGGCTATATTATGCTGGATAACATTATTATTACCAAAAGTAGTTCTTGAGTAACATCATGCTGAATTACAGCATTGTTACTTACAATATTCCTTGGGTTTTATTATGCTGGGTTACATTATTATTATTACTCAAATAGTTCTTGAATTACATTATGCTGAATTACAGCACTGTTACTCACAATAGTCCTTGGGATGTATTATGCTGGAATACATTATCATTATTACTCAAAGTAGTTCTTGGGTTACACTATGGGTCATACTATTGTGACTCACAATAATTCTTGAATTACACCATACTGGGTTACATTATTACTCAGAATAGTTCTTGGGTTATGTTAGCAGTAGTAGTTCTTGGGTTACATTATGCTGGGTTACAGCATTGTTACTCAGTAGTTTGTAGGTTACTGCTTCTGGGTTATGGTATTGTTGCTTACATTATTCCTTGGTTTACCTTAGTATTGCTAACAATAGTTTTTGGGTAACATTATTGTTAAACTGGCCATACACATTCCGATTTTAGTCATGGTATGGCGAACGTTCGGATATTGATTATATGCTTTAATGACATGATCTAAGACTAAAGTTCAGATTGAAACTGTAGGATTGAAGCAGGAAAAAATTACAAATCAGACAATGTTCTGGCCATTTAACTGACAAACAAATCTGCGGGTTTTGGCAAATGCCAGAGGGGCTGCTGTAAGATGCCATAGACACTTACTATTTATTGGGCTGGTGAGGGCATCTATATACTTGGAATGCCAGGGCCTATTTTGACTCCCAGTTAGGGTTGCCACCTTTTATGAAAAAAAATAACGGCCTTCCAATATTCTTGCTATTTTTTCCTATCAATAACATTGGCATCAAGCATAATTTTTACCGGCCAGGTGGCAACCCTACTCCCAGTCCAGACCTGGTTAGTTAAGGTGGCCATAAATGGGCAGATTAAAACTGCCGATATCAGTATTTTAGACCGATTCGGTAGCTTATCTGCCAGGGACGGATTTACATAGCAGGCACCCCTAGTACTACTGCTGTTCATCGCATGTCCCCTCCCCTTCCTTTGTGAACATGCACATATTTTCAGCATAGGGTTGCCACCTTTTCCCCCAGTGGAGATCGGGCAGGGCCATGATGTACAGTATAGGGGGATGGCCGTGATGCGGAGTGGTGGGACCAGGGCCGCCGACAGGGGGGACAAGCGTACCGGGCCCGGGCATGAAGGGGGGCCCGGCAGCGCTGCATTTTTTTGAAGATCCGGGCCCCCCTTACGAGCGCCCGAGCCGTACGACTTGCCTCTTCAGTGCCGAATGCGGAAGTGCCGAAAAGCCGAAGCCGATGCGACGAAAAGACCCGAAGTCACGGAAAAAGCCGAAGTCCCGAAGTCACGAAGCGCCGAAAAGACCCGAAGTCACGAAAACAGCCGAAGCCGAAGTCCTGAAGCAGCGCAAAGATCCGAAGTCACGAAAACAGCCGAAGTCCTGAAGCGGTGAAAAGACCCGAAGTCACGAAAGGAGGCGAAGTTGAAGTACTGAAGCCATGAGTTCAATCCTACTGAACACCAGTTTGTGTTTTTTTTTTTTTTTAATCCCCTGGCCACCAATGTATTATTTTAATATTCTATAGGCCCCTGCCACCAATCTTTTTTTTAAAACTTTTGTTTTTGGGGCCCCAATTTTTTTTTTAACTCGTAAGGGGCCCCTTGCCACCATTGTTTTTTTTTGGGGTTTTTTTTTTTAAAAAAAATTAATTTTCTTTTTGGTGGCCCCAAATTTTTTTAACTTGTAAGGGGGCCCCTGCCACCAGTTTTTTTTTTTTTTCAAAAAAAAATTATTATTTTTTTAAATTTTTTTGGGGCCCCAATTTGTTTTTAACTTGTAAGGGGGCCCCTGCCACCATTTTTTTTTTTTTCAAAAAAATTTTTTTTTTGGGGCCCCAATTTGTTTTTAACTTATAAGGGGGCCCCTGCCGCCAATGTTTTTTTTTTTTCAAAAAAAATTAATTTTTTTTCAAATTTTTTTTTGGGGCCCCAATTTGTTTTTAACTTATAAGGGGGCCCCTGCCGCCAATGTTTTTTTTTTTTTTCGCCCTCCGAAACGTTGTGTGACGCAATAAACACACCAGGGGTAGGACCCCGGTTTAATTCGCTTTGTGTGCCAGCCTGTTCTTTCTTCTCCTGTGATTAAGGACCGCATCAGCTACGACCCGTTGACGCCCATTCTCGAATATCTCGATATCGCCCTGCCTTTGGGGGAAGATCCGATCGTTTGGCGAACTTGCCAAACAAGCAGATCTTATCATGTATGGTCACCTTTCCGCCCCTGCAAATGACCCCTTTCCATGGTACAAAAATTGTTAATGTGATTATTCAGATCCCTCAAATGGTCATAAAATTGTACAAAATAGATGTGTGTATTGCCAGCTTTACTCAAAGTAATCAGTGGGATTACAGGCTGCCTGTACCCTACTACGTGCCCTAGGGAAGGGGTGAGTGAACACTCCAATGAGGAGGGAATGTAAACAGTTGTTGCTAATGAAGGCGCTGAAGTAAATCATGTACAGGAATGAGGCGGGCTGGTAACTAGTGATTTATTGAAGGAGTTGGGATCTTTGTAGAGCGGGACTACCGTTATTTAGAATACACGGAATTTGTGGGGAATGAAGCGATTAGGAACAGTAAAATCAGTGTTAAAAGTCACACACACCGCCGGCACAGCAACGAACAAGTTTTCATGTAAAGGCGTGGCCTTTCACATGCGAAACAAATTTAGGGCGTGGCTTGTCAACTACAACAGGAGCGTGACGCGGGGCTGGGCGATTACTTTTTGCACGCTCTCTGACGTATATGCCAGTAAAACGCTTTCTATCAGATTGCTGCGCGGTTTTTAAGAAGTAAAAGGGCCCTCGCTGTGTCTCCCTCCGCCTAGCTCCTCTTTACTCTATCTCAGCGCTCCGAATGCCCGTTCTATAGCCACCAGACACTCCTGGCGTGTTGAGAATCGGCAGATGGTCCGACGTATCAGTGCCTACTTTCCATTGGTCGGGAAAGTCTGGGGAGCTGGGCGGGCGGATATTTAATTGGTGACAAGATGTTGAGCTGCGCTCTAATTGGTCGGAAGGTAGTCCAAGGGGCGGGAGCTTGTCTGTTTCTGAGACGCGGTAGGGGACACCTGGCTGTCAGTGCTGGGCTGCGGCAGAGTGCGGCTGATAAGTGGCGAGAGTCTGGTTGGTGAGTATGAGGCTCCTTATTGTCAGTGCTGAGAGGCTTCTGTTACTTCAGATATGAGAGAGAACCACCCAGCGTCTTCCTTTATACTTTTCAGTGTTGCACGCACTGCATTGTGGGACTCGCAATTGAGGAGCCCTGTCAGACTGTAAGGGGGTTAATTTAATAAAAGGCCCTAAGCTTTTCCAAGAGCAGTAACCGATAGCAACCAATGAGAATGTAGCATTTACTGGTCACCTGTTTAAAAGCAAACATCCTATTGGTTACTGCTCCTGGGCAAACATAATGCCTTTATTACATATGGGTATAAGTGTCTGTATGGGGGCAGGGCCAGTTGGTTTGGGGCCCTGTCTGTATCACATGTTCCAATAGGCTGCCTGCCCATAACATATTGTGTAGCATGTGCCAGTGGATATATAGGAATGTGCAACATGTAAAGCTGAGGCTGCTATTGAGCTGCAACATCCCACTAGGGTACAGTGGGAATTCTGGGAGTTGTAGTTCAGTCATAGCTGCCCCTCCTTCCCCATACTGTAAAGCACTACCTTCCCACAGTGCCACGGCCTTCCTAATCTCTTACTCCATCCCTTACACCTTATTTTAAGGACATAGGTCCCAGTGGGTATAGAATGGGGGTCTAATTTTTTTAGTAATGCTCCATGTCAGTGTTTCCAAACTAGGGATGCACCGAATACAGGATTCGGCCAGGATTCAGCCGAATCATATGTAAATTAGGGGCGGGTAGAGAAATCACAGGACTTTTCATCACATCCACTTTTTCCTTTACTTCCCTTTATTTGCATATGCAAATTAGGATTCGGTTCGGTATTTGGCCGAATCTTTCACCAAGGATTTGGGGATTCAGCCGAATCCCAATTAGTGGATTCTTTGCATCCCTACTCCAAATTCCTACAAACAAAGCACCATTCACAGTTCTCACAGCTGAAGGCTGTCCTTGGCTGTTGGTAGCTGTAGTTCAACAACTAAATGCCCAGCTGTTATTTTCACATGTGTTTCATTCTGGAAATATTTTAACATGGTCTCTTTTTTTTTTTTTTTTTTTCCCCACTAGTAGGCAGAGGAATAGCAGAAAGATGCCGGAAATAAACACAGACTCGCTGGACAAGCAGCAGGTGATGCTCCTGGCTGAGATGTGCATACTTATCAACGAGGAAGACCAGAAGATCGGAGAAGACACAAAGAAAAACTGCCATCTAAACAGCAACATCGATAAGGGTTAGTTCCCCTTTAGTAAATAAAAAAAAAGCCCCCCGAACTGCTTTAGAAGGTGAAAAATTACACTTAACACTTCAATAATAGAAAAATGGTGACACATAGAATATAGAAAGTATTTGGAAAAAGTCGTTATTTCTGGTGATCTATCTGAAAACAACTAGTTGTTTGAACAACCCCTTTAAAGGAACAGTAACGTCAAAAAATAAAAGTGTTTTAAAGTAATGAAAATATAATGCAGTGCTGCCCTGCACTGGTAAAACTGATTTGTTTGCTTAAGAAACACTACTATTGTTTATATAAATAAGCTGCTGTATAGCAATGGGGGCAGCCATTCAATAGAGAAAAGGCTCAGGTTACACAGCAGATAGCAGATAAGCTCTGTCTGTCTAAGGGTGTTATCTGTTATCCATTTGTTAACCTGTGCCATATAGCCGTTTTTCAATTCCCGCCATTGCGCCACAGCAGCTTGTTTATATGAACTATAGTAGTGTTTCTGAAGCAAACAGATCAGTTTTACCAGTGCAGGGCAACAGTACATGATATTTTCATTACTTTAAAACACTTTCATTTTTTGGTGTTACTGTTCCTTTAAAGGAGGCACCATATGTGATGTATAGCTGCCTATATGAATCCTCTTTCCTGTTGCCAAGCGGAAGTGTAAAACCAGCTCTTTCATTACTACAGGCATGCTCCACCGAGCATTCAGCGTCTTCCTGTTTAACTCTGAAAACAAGCTATTACTGCAGCAAAGGTCTGATGCCAAAATCACATTTCCAGGTTGGTATTTTTAAAGCAAATTTAAATGATTAAGTTTAACCCATGAGCAGCAATTCTTTTAAAGGGATACTGCCATTCTTAAATGATTCCTTTTAATTTCCATCTGGAAACAAAGCAGTGCAAGGTTTGGAGTAGTAAAGTCCACCTTTGGGTTATATATGATAACGAGATATATATAAAATAATAATATACATATGAGATCTGTTATCTGGAAAACCTTTATCCAGAAAGCTCAGAAAGGCAGTCTCACATAGACTCCATTGTATCCGAATAATCCAATTTAAAAAAAAAACGTAACTTGTACTTGATCCCTACTAAGATATAATTAATCCTTATTGGAAGCAAAACCAGCCTATTGGGTTTATTTAATGTTTACATGATTTTCCAGTAGAATTATGCATGAAGATCCACACCAAGTAGAAGAATCAGGAGCCAGATGTTAAAAACTTTTTGCATTTTATTTTCCATAATTTAAAAGCAAGGGCCTGACTCGTTTCGTGTCTACTTAGGGGCAGAGTTATCAAAGGTCGAGGTGAATATTCAAATTCAAAAAATTCGAATTTCAAGCTATTTTTTGTGTACTTCGAATAGAGAATAGTCCAAATATCGATTTGAATTTGAAAAAAAATGTAAAAATTCGAATATCGAAATTTATCATGTACTTTCTCTTTAAAAATTCGACCATTCGACATCTAAAACCTGACGAATTGCTGTTTTAGCCTGTGGGGGACCTCCTAAACCCCATTTGGAGTTAATTGCTGGACTTCAAAAAAGAATAGAAGTTTTTTTTTTTGGGAAAAACTTTGATTCGATTGAATGCGCTATTACTTCGATTCGTACAATTCGAATTCTGCCGAATAGTTAATTTTGGTTGGTCTTTTTGAATTCGAATTTTGAAGTTTTTCAGATTCGAAATTCGACCCTTGATAAACATGTTCCTTAGTCATAGAAAAACTAACTTTTAACATCTGGCTCCTGATTCTTCTACTTGGTGTGGTTCGGCCTGTGCCAGCCTCTTTTGATGTTTCCTGGTGTTTGTTCCCTCTGCTGAAGGTCTGGGGTGTGTGCACCCGGGCCCACCGGATAACGGGTCCCGAGCATTCTGCATAACGGGTCCCGAGCATTCTACATAATGGGTCCCGAGCATTCTGGATAACGGGACCCGAGCATTCTACATAACGAGCCCCGAGCATTCTGGATAACGGGCCCCGAGCATTCTGGATAACGGGGCCAGAGCATTCTGGATAACGGGTCCCATACCTGTAATAATGTATACATTTTCTCTGGTGTTTAAACTAAGCATCTGTATGAGCTATGAGAGGTTTTCTTCTAACCAACCCAAAAAGAGCCAATAAAACGGAACTAAATGAGGTCTCATTCGTACTGAAAGTGCATGATTTTGTCACATAGGCTGCTACACAAACACTTGCTGCAGTCACCCACTAAATACCCCCCAGGAGACGGAGGAAGAGAATTCCATTGGGGTGAGGAGAGCAGCACAGAGACGACTGAAAGCTGAACTGGGGATCCCCATGGAGCAGGTGAAACTCTTATTTATAGTACTGAGGCCTTAGCCCTGACATTTTGTGCTTCCACTTTATCTGATTTCATATAGATAGGGCAGTGTCATTATGCAAGTGCAGTACTATAGCAACACACCGAAATACAGTAACACACCGAAATATCGTAACTCCTATAAATATAGAGGGAACTTTCTGCTCCGGCCTTTATCCACTCTTGGATTGTAGCCGACAATCAGAGCCAAAATATATCCAGCTGCTTGTTGGCTGCCTTCAGCCGTCCTACTTTCACTGACCTTATTCCAAATACGTTGAAGACGGACCTCTGCAACAGATTTCTATTTTCATTGCCGGATAGTTAAAGAAACAGTAACACCAAAAAAATTAAAGTGCATTAAAATAATAAAAAATATAAAGTACTGATTGAGCTTCTCTCGTACAACTGGTATGTTTGCTGCAGAAACTCTACAATAGTTAGCCATGGGGGCAGTTATTCAAAGGGAAAAAAGGCACTGCATACTCAACAGATAAGCTTTGTAGTATACAATAGGATTGTTCAGAACTTATCTGCGATCCATTGTGTATACTGTGCTTGAATGGCTGCCCCCATGGCTACGCAGCAGCTTGTTTATATGAACTATAGTAGTACTTATCTGTTATCTACTGTGTATCCTGTGCTTGAATGGCTGTCCCCATGGCTACATTGCAGTCTGTTTATATAAACTATAGTAGTACTTATCTGTTATCTACTGTGTATCCTGTGCTTGAATGGCTGCCCCCATGGCTACACAGCAGCTTGTTTATATAAACTATAGTAGTACTTATCTGTTATCTACTGTGTATCCTGTGCTTGAATGGCTGCCCCCATGGCTACACAGCAGCTTGTTTATATAAACTATAGTAGTACTCATCTGTTATCTACTGTGTATCCTGTGCTTGTCGTATGATGGCTTCCCCATATCAGGGAGTGTTGTTATGCCAGATATAACATACCATGCACATAGCACAGTTTTCTTCTCACAGTAGATAAGTGTAATGTTAATATAGATATGATAGGTATGTGATCCGTTATTTGGAAACCAGTTATCCAAAAAGCTCCGAATTAAGGGAAGGGTGTCTCCTATAGACTCCATTATCCAATTTTTTTTAAATGATTATCTTTTTCTCTGTAATAATAAAATAGTGCTTTGTACTTGATCCCAACTAAGATATAATTAATCCTTATTGGAAGCAAAATCAGCCTATTGGGTTTAAGTATGAAGATTCAAATTATGGAACGATCCCCTATGCAGAAAACCCCAGGTACCATGCATTCTGGATAACCGGTCCTGTACCTGTATTTACATATTATATGCAACCCCTTTGCTGTTAATTACTCAGTCTCTGCTCTAAACAGTAATAATAGTCTATGAAGCTCACTAGAGTAAACATGGGCCAAATGCTGCCTGTCTTGTACTAACCTACTTCTGCCACTAACTCCTTTGGCTGACAGTTGGGTGCAAGGAGTACAGGTATGGGACCTGTTATCCAGAATACCCTAGGTCCTGAGAATTCTGGATAACATCTTTCTGTAATTTGGATCTTCATGCTTTAATTATACTAGAAAATCATGTAAACATTAAATAAACCCAATAAACTGGTTTTACTTCCAATAAGGATTAATTATATCTTAGTTGGGATCAAGGACAAGCTACTGTTTTATTATTACACAGAACAAGGAAATAATTAAAAAAAAAAAATAAGATTTGATTATAATGCAGTCTATGGGAGACAGCCTTTCTGTAATAGGAGCTTTCTGGATAATGGGACTCCAGATAACTGATCCCATACCTGTACGACATCAGAAGGTTCTGGAGCTCAATGGAGGAAATCTATTTTTCATTACAGGTGATGCCAGATGAGCTGAAGTACCTGACCCGTATTCATTACAAAGCTCAGTCAGATGGAATCTGGGGAGAACATGAAATCGATTATATCCTATTTGTGCAGAAGGACGTGGCGCTAGATCCCGACCCGAATGAGATCCAAACCCATTGTTATGTGTCGAAGGAAGATCTCAAACAGTTGCTGGAAAAGGCTAAAGGCGGGGAAGTAAAGATCACCCCATGGTTCCAGCTCATTGCAGATACTTTTCTCTTTAAATGGTGGGATAATCTGCAGAACTTGGAGAAGTTTGAGGACCACGATAAAATCCATCGAATGTGAGCGGGACGGAGGAGGTGGAGCATGGACTGCGGGAGGCGGGCAGATTCTGGGGCAGCTTTTCCGATCTGTCTGTGGCTTGCTATGGAGTCACCTTCAGATCCCAGTAGTTCATCTGCAGCAGTTTGTGATCATTAGTATTTAGTGAGCTGGTTAAGTTAGAGCCTGAAACCCCAGAGTATCCCCTGTTATAAAGGGAATGAGGCATCGGGGAGTGGGTAGGTACTGGGGGGCATCACTTGAACTACCCAAGCAATAGGCCCATCTTTCAACTCTCACTAATGCTATGCTACTGGGTGAACTACATTTAATATTTAACAACTGTTGGAATGGGAGTCCTTTCTTAACCCTTAAACTGCCGATTATTTGTGCCTCTCTTTGGGAGTGAGTGGGTTAAAGGGCTTTGCCACAGAACAAATTAGTGTTGATTTGACATTACTGATTGGAGCAGAGAAATCAACAGAAAAGGGGTTGCATATAATATGTAACTACAGGTACGGGACCTGTTATCCAGAATGCATGGGACCTGGGGTTTTCTGGATAAGGGAACTTTCTGTCATTTGGATCTTCATACCTTAAACCTAATAAAAAAAAATTAAACCCAATAGGCTGGTTTTACCTCCAATAAGAACTAATTATATCTTAGTTGAGATCAATTACAAGGTAATGTTTTATTATTACAGAGAAAAACAAATCATTTAAAATTTTTGGATAATGGAGTCTATAGGAGACATTCAGAAAGCTCAGAATTATGGGAAGGCTAACTGGTTTCTGGATCCCATACCTGTAGGTATTTTGTTTGTTTAACGTGTAGGCATTGGTTTTCATGATGTTTACTAAAGCTCTGAACTAATTAAATAATTATTTAAAAATCATTTGATTTCTGGTGTATGATATGGGTTTTTTTTTTTTACAATATTTTCATGTAGACTGCACATTAGTCTCCATATTGCTATATCTCAAAGGGGTGGTTCAACTTTAATTTAAATTTCTAGTATGTTATAGAATGGCCAGATCTAAGCAACTTTTCAATTGGTCTTCATTACTTGTTATAGTTTTTGAATTATTTGCCTTCTTCTTTTGACACTTTCCAGCTTTCAAAAGGGGGTCACTGACCCCATCTAAAAAACAAATGCTCTGTAAGGCTACAAATGTATTTTTTATTGCTACTTTTTATTACTCCTCTTTCTATTCAGGCCTCTCCTATTCATATTCCAGTCTCTTATTCAAATCAATGCATGGTTCCCAGGGGAATTTGGACCATAGCAACCAGACTGCTGAAATTGCAAACTGGAGATTTGCTGAATAAAATACTAAAAGTTATCTCAAAGGTGAACAACCCTTTTAAGATTGCTGTAAGTAGATCATTATACAGAATCAGTTTTGTTAAAGGGGTAGTTCCCCTTCCAACATTTTCAGTTCAGCTGTTTTCAGCTAATTCACCTGAAATAATTTCTTTTCAGTCCCTTTCTATTTGTGACCGTTATTTATGATATTGAAGTTTGTTTAGTTACATTTTTCACCTTCGTATGTCGAAAGCAGCCCTGGGGGGGGGGGGGGTTGCCGACCCGTAAACTGTTCTAAATTGATACATTTAGAATCCCTGAGTTTCATTACAGGCAGCTGTTAGAATTGATACAATAGTTGCTAATACTCCAGAGATGCTGCTGAGAAATGGATCAACTCAATGTTGCAAAATTGTTACAGCGCAGAATATGCACCTGAAATACTGAGCTGCCAGAATGAAACAGCAGAGACAGGGACATTTAACTTGGAAAACATGGAAAACTATTGAAAAATGTCTATTTCTGGTGGACAATCTGAAAACAACGGAACTAAAAGAAGTGGTTTGGAAGGTGAACAACTCTTTGAACCTGTCAAAACTATTCTCCATAGGGGAAAAAAAAAATTGAGCGGGCTGGGAAGAAATAATCATGTGATTCATTCCCCCCCTCCTGTCCAAATACAGTCGTTTCGGCAATAGCTGACAGGACTGAATGCTTCTGAAAATAATTCAGATGAGATGAGTGTGGCAGAGGCCAGGAGCTGGGCAGTGTGAGGGGAGGAGCTGGGCAGTGTGAGGGGAGGAGCTGGGCAGTGTGAGGGGAGGAGCTGGGCAGTGTGAGGGGAGGAGCTGGGCAGTGTGAGGGGAGGAGCTGGGCAGTGTGAGGGGAGGAGCAGTGCGGAAACATTACGGACAATGCACCCGGCAAAATGGTCCAGGGGAGAGTTGGCAAAACACTGTCAGCAAATGGGCCCAATTTAACCACCCACACACTGGGCCAAATTGGGCTCATCAAATCATTAGCCTGGGGGCCAGCGACAAGATCATACAGAAGGGCCTACAGTCCGGTCGGATGAGGCCCCAACATAAGTCAATATGATCCAAATTAGATGGAAAACTCAAACCCACCTGTTTGACAATTTCCCACCAAATATGTGAGCCAGCCTGTTGGTGGGACCCCATACGTGGACCAATAAGCTGTGACCAGTGTCGGACTGGCCCACAGGGATACCAGGAAAACTCCAGGTGGGCCCAGGTGTCAGTGGGCCCTCCTGCTTCTAAACATTTGGCATATTTCATGGTCATTACCTATTTCTATGAGAACAAAGAGACTAAATAGATTGAATAATAGATTATAGTATGTAAAGAAAAGAGACTAGCAGAATAGAGGTTGCATGAGGAGAGGAAGAATAATAGTACTGAGAGTGGGCCCCTGATCTAAGGTCTTTTGGTGGCCCCTGGTCTAAGATTTTTGGGTGGGCCCCTGGTGTCCCAGTCTGTGACTGGGTGTGTTATAATGGCCCATGTATCGGCACCTTCAGATGCATGGCTAAAGGGCAAGTTTAACCCTTCCACAGATTTTTGCATTTTTAGGGTATTCAGAAGACCTCCACATACCCCCAAATTTCACCCTGAAGCACCACTATTCAGCACCCCTAGGAAAGGTCCAAGGCTTTATATCTTGGGAACCTCTGGAATATTTTACTTTCACTCAACTAAGCATGGTAACAGTGCAAAGAAGTTCCATGGAACATGCTAGAAACGCAAAGCTGCTACAGGTAAGGCAACTACTGGTGCAATTTGTAGGGATGTACCGAATCCACTTTTTTGGATTCGGCCGAACCCCCGAATACTTTGCGAAAGATTCGACCGGACCGAATCCTAATTTGCATATGCAAATTAGGGGTGGGAAGGGGAAAACATTTTTTACTTCCTTGTTTTGTGACAAGTAGTCACGTGATTTCCCTCCCTGCCCATAATTTACATATGTAAACTAGGATTCGGCCGAATCCGAATTCTACTTAAAAAGGCCGAATCCCGAACTGAATCCTGGATTCGGTGCATTCCTAGCAATTTGTCGTCATATGTAGAGTCCTGCACAGGGTGATTGCCATAAAGACATCTTGTGTGTCCTCCCTAAAGTCTTACTTAAGCTGGCCATAGATGCAAAGATCAGATCGTACGAATCATCGTACGATCGGACTTTCCCATCTCCCGACCCGCCACTAACCATTCAGATCAAAGTCTTACCAGTCAGATTAGTTAAAGATCAGCAATGTTCTGCCCCTGACAGCAATCGTACGATATCTATGTCCAACCAAAGCTGGTGACAGTCTCCCACTGAAAATCATACGATCGGCAATACACGCAGAGATATTATCGGCAGCCGACAAATTTTCTAACCTGTCCGATCGACCAAACGACCGATCTCCGCCGGACGAAAGATTTCGGGACTCTCCACACGTTCCGAAAATCGTACGAATCCTCGATTCGTACAATCAGATCTTTGCGTCTATGGCCAGCTTAAGACATGAATAAATAAAGACTTGAGATCTCTGGCTACAACCCTTGGATCAAAATACAATATTGTCTTCCACAGACGTGGGGGCACATTTAATTAGCTCGAGTGAATGAATATAAGAAAAAATACTTTGAATTTCGAATGTTTTTTTTGGCTACTTTGACCTTCGACTACGGCTTCGAATCGAACGATTCAAACTAAAAGTCGTTCGACCATTCGATAGTCGAAGTACTGTCTCTTTAAAAAAAACTTCGACCCCCTACTTCGCCAATTAAAACCTACCGAACATCAATGTTAGCCTATGGGGAAGGTCCCCATAGGCTTTCTAACAAATTTCTGATCGAAGGAAAATCGTTCGATTCGAAGGATTTAATCGTTCAATCGAACAAATTAAATCCTTCGACTTCGATATTCGAAGTAGAAGGATTTAACTTTGACAGTCAAATATGGAGGGTTAATTAACCCTCGATATTCGACCCTAAGTAAATGTGCCCCCTAGTGTTCAGGGGCTTCACTTCGGTGCTGTCAAGGGGGCCCTTTGGGTCGAGTACGACTGTACCCCCGTGCCCCCCTGATGGCGGCTCTGAGTATAGGTAAAACTTGAACTCCCTGCATTTGTGTACTTTTCACTTGCACCAAGGAAAGAATCAATGCTCAATACTTGGTTTAAAGGGCATGTAAAGGCCAAAAAAATAAAATCCCATTTTTACTTTCCTTAATGAAAAAGAAACCTATCTCCAATATACTTTAATTAAAAAATGTGTATAAGAAACCTGACTGTATGCAGTGAAATCCTCCCTTCATTTACTGCTGTGGATAGGAATTGTCAGATGGTCCCTAACTGCTGAGCAGGGAAACAATCATACTTATGAACAGCAGGGGGAGCCCACGCCTTACTTCCCAGCCATGCAGAACTCAAGCAGCTTTGTTTATGACGATCCCTAAGCAGCCCAGACCACACTGAGCATGTGCACAGTCTTAGTTTTGCAAAGATGTTTAACAAAGTTACAAGATGGTGACCCCCTGTAGCCAACTTTGAAAGCATAAATTATTTGTTTGATTAGGCTTGTGGTGCAGTAAGTTCATGTTTATATTTAGTATACAAAATACAGCATTTCTAGCCGTATTCTATTTTAGACTTTACATGCCCTTTAGGTACAAGGTTTTGTTGTGCCAATAAGCGATCGGGAGATTGTTTGGTGTCAGATGTATGTCTCAGGTCAAGGTCAATACATAGAGAGTCATTCTACAGCGAAGCCTTTCTAAACCAATGAGAGTGCAACATTATTTAAGCACTGGCCCTAACGATCAGAGAATATTCTGATGGGCATCAGCGGACAACCAAACGCAACACTTGAGGAAGATTCTGATTCAGTGACCAAGAACGTGGTTTCCAAATTCCTCCATGAGTTCAGAAACAGTGAAAGGGTTAGCGACATCAGGTCACCCCCAGGTCTTGATTTCCTGGAGATGACACTTGCCTTCTGCAATTCCAGGTTTGGATGGTCTGATATCACTTTATCATATCAAGATGTTTGCAAAATATATGCCTCAGGGAAAAGGGGCATCGCCTACAGGGGCGCGCCGCCAATGAGGCGAGCTGAGCCGCTCGCCTCAGGCGGCAGCGCCTGAAAGGATTCCAGGGGCGGCAAAAAGCCGCTCCTGCACCTTTAAGAGCCGAATTTCCGGTATTTGAACCGGAAATTCGGCTGTACTATTGCGAGAGAGCGCAATTGCGCTCTCCGCAATAGTGTTTCTGCCTCCCCTCCCGACGCGTAAGTTGGTGAGGGGGGGGCGGCATTTCAGGAGCCGCCTCAGGCTTAGTCAGAATCGCCGCTGATCGCCTACTGAAATGAAAAGGTACTTTGGATTGGTTAGGGGAGCTATAAAATTATATGGGACTCTTAATAAACTAGTGATGTGCGGGCCAGGACATTGGGTTTACCCGCAGGTCGGGCGGATTCGGGCCGACCTCGCACGATTCTTCGCGTGTGGGTTGAGCTCTTCTCCTGCTCTCTGCACCCGCCACCGTCAAATGCCGGCTCCCAACTTTCAGGTTCTTTTATAGACGCTGCGCTTGCTTGCTCCTTTTGTGATGTCATCAGCAGGGCAGGTCTATAAAAGTAACCCGGAAACGCGGATGCAGGCGGCGCAGGCTAAGGGCAGGTTAGGGTCGGGTCACTAAAACCAACCATTTTTCTGGCTTTCAGCAATATGTTGGCTAAGGGCTAAACTACACAAGGAGATATTGATCAGATTGTGTGGGTCAGATTTTATCTGATCTTGACAAGCAACACTAAGCAACAGCACAAGATTTTGTTGGACCCTACAAAATTTGATCCCCCCATAGCTGTAATGTAACATCAGATCAGATAAAGTCTGATGTCTTGCTCATGCACCTACATCCAACATACAAGGGCAGATTTAAAGGGGAAGGAAACCTAGTCGGCGCAAACCCCCCCTCCCGTTTGTTGCCCCCCCTCCCTCCTCCCCCCTGGCCTACCCGTCCCGCTGGGCAAATTCTCCTAACTTGTTACTTACCCTTCTGCGCAGGTCACATCTTCTTCCTGCTGTGAACGGCGTTTTGGCGCATGCGCAGTAGGATCATTTTCGCCGGTACGGATCTACTGCGCATGCGCCGGTCAAAGCAGGAAGAAGAGGGGTTTCCTTCCCCTTTAAGGGTCAAATTGAAAATTCTATTTTTTTTTTTTGTCAAAACTGTCAAGTTAGAATTGTGAGTTATCCAAACTCAATTCAAATATTAATTTGAATTTCGAGATTTAGCTGTGGCCCTTCGACTTCGACTATTCGTCACCTAAAACCTGCCGAGTTCATGTATAAGTCAATGGGAGAGGTCCAGGGACCAATTTGGACATGTTACTAGCCTTCCTGACATTCGAGTTTTTTTCGGAGAAATTCGACCTTGGGATAAATTTGCCTCAATCTTCAATGTAATTTATACATCAGATTTTTGTATCAATCCCATGCGACTACATCCAACAAAATCTCCCCAATACATTCTCTCTTCTGTCAGTGATTGACATTACTAATAAATTCAGCATGAGTCAAGGAGAACAGATGTTCCATGTTTATTATTCACAAACATCTCTGACCAGCATCCTGGCACTGATTACAGCAAAGATTTTGTGTTGAATTTTTAACCAAAAAAAATAAATTGACAGTTAATTCATATGGGAAATCTCAGTAAATTCTCTGCAAATGTACCAGACAATGATTTGTTATGCACGGCTTCTCATGGGAAACTTGTGAAACGGCACATGATTTCTATCTCCCTGTAAGTACAGTAACAGAAAGAAAGGAGAGCTGGATGGGTGCATGGCATCCTTATGTGATGGTTACTAAATATTCTGTATATAAGGTCCATTAAAGCAGAGGATTTCATTATTAACACTTTATCTGCTGTCTGTCTTCCCCGATTTCCTCTTGCCGGAAAATAAATGCTTGGGTTTCAGATCAAACACGTGCCTGTCGCCCTCGCCTTTCTTGCCCAAACGATTGTTCTTCTTCTGGGAATTCTTCATGATCTTCTTAGCCTTTTTCACCATCTGTTTTAAACAGGAGAGAAACCATCATTACCCACAATGCAACTGCACTTCACTAAATCAATGCGGTTAACGTTATTTCCTTCGTATACGTTATTCCTAGTGATGCACCGAATCCACTACTTTGGCAGAATATCGAACCGAATCCGACCCCTAATTTGCATATGCAAATTAGGGGTGGGAAGGGGGAAAAAGTTTTTCTTCCTTGATTTCTGACAAAAAGTCACATGATTTCGCTCCCTGCCCCTAATTTGCATATGCAAATTATGGTTCGGCATGGCAGAAGGATTCGGCAGAATCCCGAACTGAATCCTGGATTCGGTGCCTCCCGAGTTATTCCCTTTGTAAGCTCGGGACCCAGCCGTCTACATCGATTAGTCTAATTGGATACGATGGAATAGTTGGGAGTCCGGAGCACTGGCACTGTATAAATAAACTGTATTCTGTGAAATCCAACTGTCATCTGGCAATGAAAGGAGAGATTTCTGCTGGATGACTGACTTTACAAACAGCTAGTCATTAAGTATGGCATTGTGCCTGCAAGTACTGAACCCTACAGGTAAGGACTGGCTACAACATCCAATCAAGTGAGCAGGATTATGCCGTATCCATTGCCTAGTTATGTGTCTATGTCCCATAGTGTTGCACAGCCACTACCCAGTTAGACCAATTCTTTGGGATCATTATATCAAAGAATAAAGAAATCAGGATCTAAAGAACAAATCACAGGTGTATAAATACAATTCCCAAGGAAATTAAAGGCACAGGGACCTTGACATCACGCATTCCAGACTGGTCTCGCGGAGTCTTGGAGACGCTTCTGCTGCGGGAGCGAGTGGCGGGCGGCTCAGACTCCTCCCTCTTGCGTTTTCTTTGCACGCTCCTTGATCTCGCCTGAGTAGCGTAATGTGTCTGAAACAGATAAAAGGAAAACCAAATGACCCTTGCTGAAATGATTAAGACCTAGACACAACAGATCTATGGGTAAAAGGCAAGTGACTGTTCATCTATAGCAGAACAACAACTCCCAGTATCCTCACAGCAGCCCAAGCCTGGATAAAAAGACAGGTTGTAGAATTTTCTTAATGTTTTTACCTCGTCTTTCTCGGTCATGTCAAGACCCAGGGAACTCATCTCCTTCTCCAAGGACTTGCGTTGCACCTGTTGGTAAAGGAAAATTAAATTCAAAAATATTTCTATATAATGCACTTTTAGAACTTTCCCTTGGGGCCTGTGGTTTTCCAGATAACAGATCCTTCCATAATTTAAGATCCTTCATACCTCAAGTCTACTAGAAAATCATATAAACATTAAATAAACCCAATAGGCTGGTTTTACTTCCAATAAGGATTAATTATATCTTAGTTGGGATCAAGTACAAGCTACTGTTTTATTATTACAGAGAAAAGGGAAATCATTTTTTTATAATTTGGATTATTTGGATAAAATGGAGTTCTGTTATTCAGAGCTTTCTGGATAACGGATCCCATTTCTGTACAAATATTTCACAGCAATATAAGAAGCCTCCCTCCCTACTGAGCATGCTCCCTGACCTGCAGCTTTACTATACAGTCCATTTTCTAATAAACCCCAAAAGGTAAGAGCATACCTAGGTTCCCTATTACTTGCCTTTTTAGCAGTTCTGGGCAGTCTCGGCCCGTGTATATCTTTCTCCTTTGACGCGAGGAACTTCAGCTTTTTCTTCTCGCGGATCTGCTGTGCCAGTTCTCTGATTTCGACCATTTCTTCGTCCTCGCTCTCGGGATCACTGTCGTATTCTCCAGCGCCTTCCCGCAGTTCCTCCTCTTTCTCCAGCTCCTCCAGTTTCTAAAGGAACAAGAAAAAGAAGAAATTCAGCTGCAAATTCTTAAGGAGAAACGCATGAAGTTTACAATGCCCTGGACTGCAAACTTAACGGGGGTTATTTTGCAGCCAATGGAGCGAAGCTACCATCTGTGGGATTATGACTGAACGCCTCTAAGTCAGAATCCCCCCTAAACGTGACGATACCGCAGCGCCGCGGAGCCTCGGTCGGCCTCGGATAGCCGGAATTTATGTGAAGTGTTTTTTTATACCTCAAATGAACTCGAATGGTTTCTGATTAAAAAAAAATGGAAAAATCTCAAATCAGCGAATTCGGGGTTAACCGGAAAACTTAAATTGATAAGCGTTTCGTTAAAAAAAAAAAAACACGAGTCGCTCGAATTCATTGAGTTTTCCGGCAATACCCTCTGAAAAAAAAAAACTTGAACATCATGAAGGCTATTAACATTTTCAAATGGTCAAATACAAGAGTCCTCAGCACTCAACCCATTATCAATATATTTAAGACAGAGACATTTTGTGCATACTGCTACTGAAAAATGCCTTACCCTTTAAACAACACAGGGATTGTTTGTCCATATATTGCAATATATTTAAGCTGGCCAACTACGTCACAGTCATCCCATATCTGGCCAGTCCTACGCTTAATTTTATCTGATTCATTAAGAATTCTATTGCTTCATTATACATTTTACAAAGGGACTTGGTTTTACCTGCAACTTAACTTGCTGCTTTCAAAGTAAAACTCCCAAACTTGGCTGCCCTTTTATTAGACACCAGTCAGGTGATCCCACTGGTGTCTAAGTATGGAGCATAGGACTGGCCAGATATGGGATGACTGACGTAGTTGGCCAGCTTAAATATATTGCAATATATGGACAAACAATCCCTGTTTTGTTTAAAGGGTAAGGCATTTTTTAGTAGCAGTATGCACAAAATGTCTCTGTCTTAAATATATTGATAATGGGTTGAGTGCAGAGGACTCTTGTATTTGACTATATGTATTTTGTGGTCATCGCCTCATTGCACCCCTGCCTAATGGTTTTAAAAAATAGTGGTGAGCACAACTTTCCCTTGTTTGTTATAACATCTTCAAATGGTTAAGGGGACCTCTGCCATTGACTCCTGAATGACAGGTTTAAAGAAAAACTAAAGCTTAACTAAAGAAGTAGCTAGAAATGTTGTACATTATGTTTTGAGCTTCTGTACCAGCCCAAGGCAACCACAGCCCTTTAGCAGTAAAGATCTGTGTCTCCAAAGATGCCCCAGTAGCTCCCCATCTTCTTTTCTGCTGATTCACTGCACATGCTCTGTGCTGCTGTCACTTACTGAGCTTAGGGACCCACTCACAATATACAGTACACATAGAATAGAAATGTCACAATATAAGGCTGATTAGTAATTAATACAGATAATTACTACATGGCAGCACAGAAACCAGTGCAATTAGTTATCCTTTAAAGGAGAACTAACCCCTAAAAATGAATGGCTAAAAGTACTATATTTTATATACAAAACTTATTGCACGAGGCTAAAGTTTCAGCTTGTCAATAGCAGCAATAATCCAGGACTTCAAACTTGTCACAGGGGGTCACCATCTTGGAAAGTGTCTGTGACACTCACATGCTCAGTAGAATAGAAATGTCACAATATAAGGCTGATTAGTAATAAATACAGATAATTACTACATGGCAGCACAGAAACCAGTGCAATTAGCATTAGAATTTAATAATCAGCAAACCTGTAGCATCAGCTTATATTACAGGGGAAGCTCATTTTCTACTGGATAATTAGTGACGACCCCTAAGCTTAGCTTCTCAACAGCCAATCAGAGCCCACTGAGCATGTGAGTGTCACAGACACTTTCCAAGATGGTGACCCCCTGTGACAAGTATGAAGTCCTGGATCATTGCTGCTATTGACAAGCTCAAACTTTAGGCTGGTGCAGTAAGTTCACTATATAAATGATGGCATTTTTAACCATATTCATTTAAGGGCTTAGTTCTCCTTTAAGATGGTGTATTTTCAACTCAAGCTAAGTTTTTTTTACCTGAAAAATCTATTTTTGACTCCAAAATAACCTCTATTTTTAGTGGAAAACAGAACTGGATTGTTAATAAATCTTTATGGGATAACACTGCAAGCAATATCTTCTTAAAGATTACCCGATGCCCACTGACAGTGAGCCGACTTGGGTCATGCTAACCCTGCAGCTGTCAGTTGGTTTCCATGGAGATCCTACGTGGGGTGGTTTGGATTATGGAAGGATTTCCCATCCACCCTACACTAGACATTGATTAGGAATAGAAGGTTTTAGTCCTATAGAAGAGTCGGATCAATGGTTGGTGCTACAGTGAAAGTTTTCTTCTCCAGGACATTGTTCAACCAACTTCCTTCCATCACAGTCAACTTGCATCACCACTGAACAAACAGAGCAGCTCAACAGGAAGCCAGTGCAGCAGAGAACACTAGCAAACTGACCCTTAATAATAAACACCTACACAGGGCAAATAGCCAAACACTAGCCCATCTATTTGCCATTGTCAGGCTGGTTAAGCGTATGGATCAGTCTCCGAGATTTCCAGAGCTGAATACAGAAGGCACGGGGCTAAGGGGCAGATTTATTAAAGGACCAGTAACAGCAAAAATTTTTTTAAAAGATTCGTTGGTATAAGAGGAAAAAAAACACCAAGACTAATTAAACGTTAAAATCGCACAGCCTTCATTAAGAAATAACTTACTGAAAACTCAGCTTGTGCTCCTCTTCAGAAAAGGTGATCCGGTGATCCATCGTGCGGCGCTCCATGACTCCTCCCTAGGAGATAACCAGGGAGGAGAAATCGAGCGCAGCACGATGGATCGTCGATGTGTTGCCTTTTCTGAAGATTTCTGCAATTTTAAAGTTTTAGCAGAGATGCACTATTTTGGATTTGGCCGAACCCCCAAATCCTTCGCAAAAGATTTGGCCGAACACCGAACTGAATCCTAATTTGCATATGCAAATTAGGGGTGGGAAGGGGGAAACATTTTTTTACTTCCTTGTCTTGTGACAAAAACTCATGCAATTTCCCTCCCACCCCTAATTTGCATATGCAAATTAGTATTCGGTTCAGCCAGAAGGATTCGGCCGAATCCTGCTGCAAAAGGCTGAATCCTGGCCGAATCCCGGATTTGGTGCATCCCTATTAATTAGTCTTGGTGGTTTTTTTCGTGGTATAGGAACGAACTTTTTAAAAAAATGTTTTGATGTTACTGTTCCTTTAAGGGTCGAATAGTAAATTCAAATTAAGAGTTTTGTTGTCAAAATTCACACATTCCAATTTTAATCCCCCAATGCGAATGTAAATTTGAATGTGAGATTCATCACAAACCTGGACCCTAGTTCTAATTTAAATATTTAAATATTCGCCCCCTAAAACCTGCCGAGTTCAAGTCAATGGCAGAGATCCGTTCAACCATTCGAATAGGTTAACTGTCTTCTTGACATTCAAGGTTTCTTCCGGAAGGAAAACTCGATTCGAATTTTCGGGACTATCCCATTGAATTTAAGACGTTTAAAATCATTTCTTAATTAGCCTCCCATTCGAGTTGTGAGTATATTCGAATTTATTAGAGTAATGATAAAATTCACATAAATTCGACCTTTGATAAATCTGCCCATACGTGGGTATAAAACTGCGGTACCTAATCAAATGGATCCTGTGATTAACCCCTTAGTGACACACTAACATACAAGCCTTACCTTCATGATCTCCGGATCAATATAATCAGCAATATTGTGACCCTGCCAGATTTCAGGTATTATGTCCTGTTTCTCAGTGGGATTCATCAGGTCCCAGTATTCTAGAGAAACAATGAAAATTCACAATAAGCAAACCAATATTTGAAGATGATGATTGGTCCCCACCCCCAACAAGGTTCCTATGGGATTCTGCTTTATTGCTCAGTTTAGGAATTAAAAACTTACTCTGCAGATCCAAGATATAATCGTCTCCCAGTTCCATTTCAATGTCCCTTTCCTGCAGAGAAACACACAGTAAATACAAGGCCTAGAAGAGGGTTAAAGCACATTTATACTACATTTGCCCATATTAGCCCAAAAACAGCTTGTGGGTTCCCCTGTGTTGTTTACTTACCAGTCTCTTTTTAGGCGCATCTGTAACCATGCGCTTCTTTCTCTCTAGTGCACCCTCAGGAATAAATGGCAGTCGCTCCTGAAATTAAACACAGCAATTCAGGTTAAGTGCTGCAAGCTGAGCTTTCCAAAAAGGGCAACTATCGTGAAAATGAAACTTTAATATAAGCTTCCTCATACTGAAGTAAGAAACTATCCAAATACAATCAATTAAATATTCTGCACTGTTTCTGAAACAATCAAGTTTATGGTCACTATTCCTCTCTCAGCATCTGATTCTCTTCATTCTGTCTTCATGCAGCAGTTGGGTGTCAGATGTTAATTGACAGTTAGATCCAATATATCTTATAGAGGGGCTTCCTTTCCTAGCAGATGTATTAGAGCTCACTCAAATAACTGATTCCAGTACAAACAAAATCTAACAAAATAACTGCCTTTTGCACAAATTCTGCATGTAGAGAGACATGATTTGAATAGAGAGAGCTCTAATACATCTTCTAGGCAAAATAAGCCCCCCTATAAGATACCAACATGCCCCACAACATGCAGCCGTTAAGCTGGTGAGGGACTAGCTTCATGTCATTCCAAAACTTTGACTCAATCGAAGGAGTTTGTAGGCTACCCACCTTCCCGTCTCTCTTCGCTGGTATGGCCAAGTGCAGCCGGTTCAGTACGTCGTTCACCTTGTTGCCTTTCATTTTGTTTTCAACGCGATGAACCAGAAGTCGATCACAAGCCTGGGAAAATTAAAAAGGACCATCAGCCTGGAAAACTCACTGGCATCTGTGTTCTACTGACACAAGCCAAAGCAGCCCAAACAAACCTCCGTTTTGACAGTCATCACTCCTTCCTCAGTGAGGGTGCTGGTCTCGATCACGGTCAGCCCTTCATTTTCCAAATCCTGGAATATTTTCTGAAAACAGAGACCATCAGTTAAACCAGTGGTCCCCAACCAGTAGCTCGCGAGCAACATGTTGCTCACCAACCCCTTGGATGTTGCTCCCAGTGGCATCAAAGTAGGTGCAAATTTTTGAATTCCAGGCTTGGTGGCAAGTTTTGGTTGCATAAAGACCAAGTGTACTGTCAAACAGAGCCTCCTGTAGGCTACCAGTCCATACAGGGACTACCAAACAGCCAATCACAGCCCTTATTTGACATCTCCATGGATTTTTTCATGCTTGTGTTGCTCTCCAACTCTTTTTACATTTAAATGTGGCTCACCAGTAAAAAAGGTTGGGGACCCCTGAGTTAAACCTAGAGGTAGTTCACAAACAGAACCAACACTTGGAAACAAATAGAACACCAGCCTGGGCTTCTTCCAATGATGATACACCATTATAATAACAAAAATAAAACTAGAATTATATATCACTTGAGCAAACTCTCTTCAGTGTGTGATAAATATACATGTTGTAACTAGAAGGTGGCAATGAACCAGTTGTGTATCCCTTTACTTTAAAGGAGATGTAAAGCCTAAACATAAATATGGTTAGAATTGGCTGTATTTTATAGGGGTTCAGCAGCCATTTAAAAGCAATGATCCAGGACTTCAATGACGTGCAGAAGAACTCCCCTCTTAAATTTGGCTATATCTTTTTAAGTGCCATTGGCACTGCACATGCTCAGTGAGCTCTGGGCTGCTATTGAGAAGCTAAGCTTAGGGGCCGTCAGATAGATATAATCAAGCTGAAATTGAGGTTCATCTGTCATTGAAGCCGACGCTCTCTCTCTCTATCGCTCTCTCTCTATCCATTTCTCTCGCTCTCTCTCCATAGCTCGCTCTCTCTCCATAGCTCTCTCTCTCCATAGCTCTCTCTCTCTCCATAGCTCTCTCTCTCTCCATAGCTCTCTCTCTCTCCATAGCTCTCTCTCTCTCCATAGCTCTCTCTCTCTCCATAGCTCTCTCTCTCTCCATAGCTCTCTCTCTCTCCATAGCTCTCTCTCTCTCCATAGCTCTCTCTCTCTCCATAGCTCTCTCTCTCTCCATAGCTCTCTCTCTCCATAGCTCTCTCTCTCCATAGCTCTCTCTCTCTCCATAGCTCTCTCTCTCTCCATAGCTCTCTCTCTCTCCATAGCTCTCTCTCTCTCCATAGCTCTCTCTCTCTCCATAGCTCTCTCTCTCTCCATAGCTCTCTCTCTCTCTCCATAGCTCTCTCTCTCTTCATAGCTCTCTCTCTCTTCATAGCTCTCTCTCTCTCCATAGCTCTCTCTCTCTCTCCATAGCTCTCGCTCTCTCTCCATAGCTCTCTCTCTCTCCATAGCTCGCTCTCTCTCTAGCATGCCTATTTCTGGTTTCTTATTAATTAGGGGGATTATAACAAAATATAAGGACTAATGGAGATGAATAGGAAGATTGTGAACAGTCAGAATGGCACTTTAGATTTGGCTAAAACTGCAAGTGACACCTTCACAAATGGCGAAGGCCAAAAAAGCAAAATACAAATACATGATTGATAGAGCCGGGCAATTAGATGCAGGATGAAATATAAATGGTGTTTATAAGCTTCAATTATATCTGATCAGGACACACATATATATGAAGTAACCACTTACCTGTTGTTCTTCAGGGAGTTCAGAGACCCTCTTAATATCACACTTATTCACGACAATAATCAGAGGCTACACAAAGAAGAGAAAGCTGGAGTTCAGTACGGCATTTGTGTGGATGAATTCAGACTGGCTATAGGCACACTACTTACTTTATTGGAAAAGAGGGGACGGATGTTGCTAAAGAGCTCCAGCTGTTGTTCTATGGAATGGCCACACTGCTCGGAGATGTCCATCACGTAGAGAATGGCAGAACGCAAGTGAGCGAGGGCAGTGATTGCCTGCATCTCTATGGTGTTCCTCTCCTCTAGTGGGTGGTCAAGGATTCCGGGGGTGTCTACAACCTGCAAGGACCATCACATGGAAATACTTTGACTTTGTTGCTTAAAGGGATTCTGTCATAATTTTTATTATGTAGTTTTTGTTTCTAAATTACACTGCAAATAATTCACTCTACAATATAAAATTTAATTCCTGAACCAGCAAGTGTATTTTTTTTAGTTGTAATATTGGTGTGTAGGCTCCATCTCAAGTCATTTTGCCTGGTCATGTGCTTTCAGAAAGAGCCAGCACTTTAGGATGGAACTGCTTTCTGACAGGCTGTTGTTTCTCCTACTCAATGTAACTGAATGTGTCTCAGTGGGACCTGGATTTTACTATTGAGTGCTGTTCTTATATCTACCAGGCAGCTGTTATCTTGTGTTAGGGAGCTGCTATCTGCTTACCTTCCCATTGTTCTGCTGTTAGGCTGCTGGAGGGGAAGGGAGGGGGTGATATCACTCCAACTTGCAGTACAGAAGTAAAGACTGACTGAAATTTATCACATGACTGGGGGCAGCTGGGAAACTGACAATATGTCTAGCCCCATGTCAAATTTCAAAATTAAACATAAAAAAATCTGTTTGCTCTTTTGAGAAACAGAATTCTGCTGGATCAGCTCTATTAACTGATGTGTTTTGAAAAAAAGCATTTTTCCCCATGACAGTATCCCTTTAAAGCATTACTTATAAGTCATGCACTGAAACCAAATGCTGGCAGGTGCCTGCAGATTCTTCTGCCTACCCCTAGTTCAGATTCACTTCCGTCTGCAGCTCTCGCTTATCCCTGACCCTCTCCCTCTGACCCTCCCCCCCCTCACCTTACCCCTTTTCGTTGCCCTTCCCGGCCCTGATCAAGAGCCTTGAAATGCAAAAAGACCAACCTGCCACCGTAGGTATTTATAATCCATATGTCCCACGAATAAGGACTTTGTGGTGAAGGCGTACGGCTGCACCTCTACATCTGCCCTGGTCACCTAGAAAGAGAAATCGTTCTTAGCACCAATATGCACTTCCTTTCACAAGAATAAACCAGGTACCCCAAGGTGATTGTGCACAAAGCGTTACTCAATTCACCACTGAAATGAAGGCTAAACGTACCTTGTTTATGAAGCTGGATTTGCCCACGTTTGGATAACCGCACAACAGGAGGGTTCTGGTGTTGGGATCAATGGTTGGCAGACGGGAAAGATGTTGCCGCACTGGGGAAGAGAAAACAAATCTAGATTATGAACAAGACACGTTATTTTAAGGGACATACACTGACCAAGGAGGGAGTCAGAGTAAAACATGCTTTGTATGACCTGGATAAAAATATGAACCATTCAATGATTATTTGCCCATATTTTAACAGCTTCTTTGCCGAAAAATGAAGGAATTGTAGACCATATAAAAAGGACATATTTATTCATTTATTAAGGGTCGAATTGAAAATTCTAAATTTTTTATGGTCAAAACTCAAATTCAAATTGTGAATTATCCAAACTCGATTCCAGTTTTAAATCGAATTTTGAGATTTATCATAGTCTGGACCTTTAAGAACTCAAATTCGACTATTCGGCACTGAAAAGCTGCCGAGTTCATTATGGGTCAATGGGAGAGGTGCAGGGACCAATTTGGACATGTTCTTGATAGCTGTCCTGACATTAAAGTTTTTTTTTTCAGAGAAAAAACTCAATCCGAGTTTAGTCTAATTTGATGCGAGTTTTACCCAGGGGAGATTAGTCCTCAGGAGGAAACTTTGAGGCGACTTTGGAAACTAAGCGATCCAAGGGCCATCCCGCTGTCGATTTAGATTTTAGCCGGCAGGAAGGCATTTAGGGGAGATTAGTCGCCCGAAGAAGAGGCGACTAATCTCCCCCAGTAGCCTCGTGTGCCACTACCCTTAAAGAGCAAGTGGGTCTACGTAACTTTTCGTTTCTATGGTCTACTGGCAGGAAGGTACCAGAATCCCCCACTCCTGTCCCATTGTTTCCTGTTTTATACTATGAGACAGTTAAACGGATGTGTTCAATGATGTCAACATACAGAGACCCAAAGAAATATAAAAAATTACAGAGAAGTATAGTTTCTCTAAGAGCCCTCCGTAGCTATTTAAAGGAAGCCTTGGATGGAGAACTGAGCAGAAACCTGCTTGGAAAACCCATGGCCCCTGCCAGGTTAAAAGGTTTATTCACCTTTAAAATTAACTTTTAGTATGACGTAGAGCGCGATATTCTGAGAAAATTTGCAAATGGCTTTAATTTTGTTATGTTATGTGTTTTTTTTTTTTTTAGCAGCTCTCCAGTTTGCAATTTCAGCAGTCTGGTTGCCATGGTCCAAATTCCCCTAGTAACCATGCATTGATTTGAATAAGAGACTGGAATATGAATAGTAGAGGCCTGAATAGAAAGAGGAGTAATAAAAAGTAGCAATAATAAATGTGAAGCCTTACAGAGCATTTGTTTATATAAGATGGGGTCAGTGACCCCCATTTGAAATTTGGAAAGAGTCAGAAGAAAACAAACAATGCAAACAAAAAAAAAATGAAGACAAATTGTAAAGTTGCTTGGAAGTGGCAATTACTAAATACTAAAAGTTAATCAAAGGTGAACCATCCACTTTAATGTAATACTGGCCCTACCTTGTTCCAGGTACTCCAGGCTCTGCTTCTGCCTTTTGATAATTGTGCACATGCGCCCCAGAGCCGCTCGCTTTAACTGCTTGCAGCGATACAGTGAGTCGCCGTATTTCATCAGTCTCACATAATCCTTAGACACACTGGGAAAGACAAAGGATTAGTCCAATGTGCCCCGGCACAGCAATACAGGTACTATATACAGGAATGGGACCTGTTATCCAGAATGCTCAGGAGATGGGGCTTTCCAGATAAGGGATCTTTCCATAATTTGGATCTTCATACCTTAAGTCTACTAGAAAATAATGTAAACATTAAATAAACCCAATAGTCTGGTTTTGCTTCCAATAAGGATTAATTATATCTTAGCTACTATTTTATTATTACAGAGAAAAAGGAAATAATTTTTTACAATTTGGATTATTTGGATAAAATGGAGTCTATGGGAGATGGTCTTCCCATAATGCAGAGCTTTCTGGATAATGGGCTTCCAGGGAACGGATCCTATATCTGTACAAGATAAAAATGGGTTCTTACTTGTCAATGAGATTCTTGGCTATGTTGAGCTGTCCCAGTGCCAGTTTGTAATGATCTTTGTCATACAGGACGTTCATTAAATCGGCATAAAACGGATGCACGTCCTACAGTAAGAGAAAACACAGTCATTTTACTATACCCATTAATAACTGTAACAATTAATTACTGGGCCCCACAGCAGAATCAATGTGGGCCCCCTAAACTTTGGGAAGAAGACATTTGTTATAAAAAAAAATATATATTTATATTTTATATATATCTATATATCTATCTATATATAGATATATATAAGTTACATCTCTAGGGGTTTACACGTACAGGTATGGGCCATGGTATTCAGAATGCTCGGGAACTGTGGTTTTCCGGATAATGGGTCTCTCTAATTTGGATCTTCATGCCTTAAATCTAATGTAAACATTAAATAACCCCAATAGACTGGTTTTGCTTCCAATAAGGATTAATTATATCTTAGTTGGGATCAAGTACAAGCTACTGTTTTATTATTACAGAGAAAATGTTATTTTTTTTTACTTTGGATTATTTGGATAAAATGGAGTCTATGGGAGATGGCCATTCTGATTAACGGGTTTGCAGATAACGGATCCCATAGCTGTATAGGGAATCAGGCGGAACCACTAATCTAGGCTCTACTTCTTAAGCTTTAGATATCATCTTTACAGCAAAATGAACACTCCCAATGGTAATTCTACTGCATTCTGTACCTTTAATTCACCTTTAAAGGGCAAGTCAACACCAAAATAAAAATGTGCCTAATAAAAGAAACTTTCCAATACACATTTTTCATATTTTCAGCGCTTTTCAAGTTAGTAGTATAAACAATTGCTATTGAAAGCAGCATTTGCTTAACTCCTGATTGTTTAACTGTTTAAATAATGTTGCAAAAGTCTTAGTTCCCCAGGTCTGTTAATCAGCTTCCTTGTCTTACATTGTATCAACAGTCTGACACAGCAGGACAGAGAATAGAAAGGGACAGACACCGATTTCAATGGCAATACATATACAAATAACAAACACCATTGAACATTTGTAATGAACGTATATTACAAAGATGTTTTCATTTATTATTGCTTGGGTCGACATTCCCTGTAAGTCAAATAATACTTACGTCCAGTTTAGGGAAATCCGTGAGTATCTGGGACAAGCGGTCATGGTAATTCTGCTGAGTGTACTTCACTTTCCTCATATAAAAGTGCCGAATTCGGTTGATCTGATAATGTTTGTGAACTACAGTCGGCGTCTTTCTTTGGGTTTTGGACAAAGTCAGATCTATGAAGTCCTGAAAGTAACAAAGAAAATTTTCATTAGTGAAAAGAAAACTAGAACCGCCATAACGCATTACAGCTATGGGACCTGTTATCCAGAATGCTGGGGTTTTCTGGATAACGGATCTTTACATGATTTGGATCTTCATAAATTAAATCTACTAGAAAATCATGTAAACATGAAATAAACCCAATGGTTTTGCTTCCAATAAGGATTCATTATATATTAGTTGGGATCAAGTACAAGCTACTGTTTTATTATTATAGAGAAAAAGGAAAATATTTATAAAAATTCTGATTATTTGGTTAAAATGGAGTCTATGGGAGACGACCGTTCCGTAATTCTGAGCTTTCTTGATAATGAGTTTCCAGATAACGGATCATATACTTGTAAAATAAATATATAGCACGGATATTCCACAGCTCTATACATTAAAAATATAGACTGTTTGCAAAAACGGACTCATAGCGCTCATTAGAGATCACAGTCCTGAGCTATAGATACAGGCGATTGAAGAGAGTAATATGTCAGAGTCTTACAGAGAATATTAAAGGTATCGCTCACCTTTGAGAACTTTTAGTATGATATTGAGAGTGATATTCTGAGACAATTTGCAATTTGTTTTCATTTTATTATTATTTGTGGTTTTTGAGTTTTGTTTTTTGTTTTTTTTTAAATTCTTTAGTCATTTTTTTTCCATTTAAAAAAAGAAGTCAAGATTAAACAGCATCAAATGTATTGTATCATTTTATAGCATTAATCAAAACATAAAAGATAACCAAATAAAAGTTAGAAAAAAAAAACAAACATTATAATTATATTTTATATAATCAAATTATCACTTCTGTTCCCCTTTTACATAATTATTTCAGTATCCTTTTCCCTTTTATATTTGCTTTTTCTAGCATCGTTTATACCTTTCACAATTATTTTCTTTCCTTATTTAAGGAATTAACCCATCGTTCTCATAATTTATGGTGTTTAATAATTTTTTCCCTTCTTTTTTGCTATTATGTCTTCTATACCTCATTTCTTTATTCCCTAAATAGTTTGAGTTATTTAGCGTTTTTTGCAGCTTTTTGCAACTTCAGCAATCTGGTTGCTAGGGTCTAAATTACCCTAGCAACCGTGCATTGATTGGAATAAGAGACTGGAATATGGAAATGGGAGAGGCCTGAATAGAAAGAGGAGTCATAACTATAAGTGTGTAGCTTTACAGAGCATTTTTTTTTTTTAGATGGGGTCAGTGACACCAATTTGGAAGTTGGAAAAAGTAAAAAAACGAATAAAATAATAATAATAAAAAAAAGTCTAATTGAAAAGTTGCTTAGAATTGGCCATTTATGCTCATCTCTTCACCTTGGGATAGGGTTGCCACCTGTCCGGTATTTTACCCGCCTGGCAGGTAAAAATGTTGGTTTATCCCAATGTTATGAATAGGGAAAAACCATAAATATATAAGAAGGCCGGTATTTTTTTCCAGAAAATGTGGCAACCCTACCTTGGGACCAGAAATTAATTATTTTCCGACTTTACTATCTGACATAATATGTTATCTGTCTATCATGCCTATAAGGAATGGCACATCTCCATGCAAGTCATTCCTGATATTTATTAACTACAATTCCCTACACTCCCTGGTAACAAGGCCAAATAACCCAGTGTGATTAATTAACTTTTAGTATGTTATAGAACTGCCAATTCTAAGCAACTTTCTATTCAGGCCTCTCCTATTCATATTCCAGTCTCTTATTCATATTAATTCATGGTTGCTAGGGGAATTTGGACCCTAGTAACCAGATTGCTGAAATTACAAACTGGAGATCTGCTGAATTAAAAACGAAGTCAAAAACCACTAAAAAAAATGAAAACCAATTGCAAATGGTCTCAGAATATCCCTCTTTACATAATACTAAACGTTAATATAAAGGGTATGAAATAATGTTCCTCTCTGGGCATTTAATTGAGCTTTTATATTAAAAGTGAAGGGAAAAGAGATGGTATATTCCTGTGCTCACTAATAACGTGCTGTAGGGGGGATAGCTGATTAAATATCCCTGGCAGGGGCATGTGTGTGGTTGGTAGGGGACTGAATATGAATAAATTGAGTTTTTCTGGCTACAGGCAATTACTGTCTAAAAGATACAACTGAAAGTCGCTGTCCCTATGAGCAGAGACATTGCAGCGTTTCCCCCCGCACAGAGCAGAGAAGTGATCAGCGTCTCCACGTGTCCGCACTGGGGATTTAAACACGTGCCAAACCCGCACTTCCCTAACCCGGAAACCACTCATAACACTAAACCCTCATCTCCCCGGCACCAACAAGCGCCACCCGACCCACCTTAGCGGCCGGGACCACCATAATCTTCTTAAAGTTGTAAAGCGCCATGGCTGCGGCCGCTGATCTCCCAGGCCGAGCTCAGCGTAGAAGGGAAGGAAAGAGGCAGCGACCGGAAAGAGACGCATCAGGAAACCGGAAGACGGTGTTGGTGAGTCAGTGTCGGCCATGTTTGTTGGGGCAGGTTTTACCTTGTTGCGCCATAAAGTGAAAGTGATTCAACATTTCAATTACTGCATCAGATCCCGTGTAGATTTAGAGGCTTCATGCTTGGGTTATTAGATGTATATCCCTATATAGCCCTACATACATGTGCGTGAATTATTGTGCTTCACCTTTCAGCTAAGTTTTAGTATTTGTTATAAAATGGCCAATTCTAAGCAACCTTTCAGTTGGTCTTCTTTATTTTTTATTGTTTTGAAACGAATTACTTTCTGCTTCTGACTCTTTCCAGCTTTCAAATGGGGGTCACTGACCCCATCTAAACACAAATGCTCTGTAAGATTACAAATTTAATGTTGTTGCTACTAGGGATGCCCTCAATCCACTATTTCGGTTTCGGCCGAACCCCCAAATCCTTCACAAAAGCTTTGGCCAAATATTGAACCGAATCCTAATTTGTATATGCAAATTAGGGTGGGCAGGGCTTCCATTTGAAATCACGGGGCGCTGTACAAAAATATTCAGCCCACCTAGGGTTGGAACCCAGCCAGTATTTTACCGGCCTAGCCGGTAAAAGACCTGCCAAGGCCGGGGCCGGTAGTACAAATTTACCGGCAATGTAGTTGCCGGTAATTTGTAATATCCTTTAAAAAAAAGCCCTCGGCCTGCCCCCATTTGCGCAGAACTTACCTTTTTTGTAGTGTTCTTCACATTGCCGTGATGTTGCTCCGCCCCTTTTTGCGGCACACTGCGGAGCCCGTCCCTTTTTGCGTCATAGACCGCCTCCTTTTTGTACCCGCCCCCCACCGGCTGGTTATTTTTTTCACTAAAGGAGGCAACCCTAGGCCCGCCCTGGCCCCCAAGCTCCACCCCAGATCCCACCCACTCTACATCACAGTTAAAAGACCACACAGACATCAGCGCTAAAAAAGGTAACCCCCACACACACACACACACATGTAGGGTTGCCACCTTTCCCTGTGGCTCCAGCCGGACAGGGGGTGGTCCCGTGACGTCAGTGGGCGTTCCCGTGACGTCAATGGGCGTTCCCGTGACGTCAGTGGGCGTTCCCGTGACGTCAGTGGGCGGTCCCGTGACGTCACGGGGCGGAGCTATGACGTCGCGATCGCCGATTGGCCGATCGCGGCGTCAATCAAGCTAATCCCGCCCGGTTTTCCTTATTTGGAAAACCGGGCAGGAAGCATTGAACCGGGCAGCCCTTCAAAATACCGGGCTGTCCGGTTCAAAACCGGACAGGTGGCAACCCTACACACATGAGTTATAAAAAACATTGGTGGCAGGGGCCTATACAATATTAAAATAATACATTGGTGGCCAGGGGATTAAAAAAAAAACCACACACATTTCGTGACTTCGCTTCAGGACTTCAATTTCGGCTGTTTTCTTGGCTTCTGGTCTTTTCGCCGCTTCGGGATTTCGGCTGTTCCACTTTTCGGCACTTCCGCTTTCGAGACTTCAGCTTTTCTGCAGTTCCGCATTCAGGACTTCGGCGCTGTCAAGGGGGGCCAGGGCCCAGTACACTTGTACCCCATGTGTCCCCAAGTGGTAGACTAAACAGTACTGTAAGGGCTTGCTAGCTTTTCATCTGAAAATTCATATAATACATTTGGATCATTTCCATTTATGTGATCGACTGTTGATGTGTGTTGTGCAGGTTGTTTTTTCTTGTAGGATTTCTTAACAGCAAAATAAAATGAAAACGGATGTCTCCTTGTCAGTGGCGTAACTAGAGTGTGCCGGGCCCCCCTGCAAAAAAATCTTCAGAGGGGCCCAGCGCACTCCCTATCCTCCCGCCTACTTCCCGCCCCATCTGCCCCACCCACATCCCACCTCTGCCCCACCCACTCCCTGTCCCCTACTGCTGCCGACTTGTGTCCCCCCTTCCTCGCTGCAGGTAAGAGAGCCTGCGACTGCGGGGTCTGCTTCCTCTATAGTTACGCCACTGCTCCTTTTGACTGGGCCCAGGAGGATATTTTATCACCCAAGTCTGAATTTGCCTAGATAGCTAGACCCCCTTAGCTTATGTATTGTTGAAGAAATTCAGGAACTAAAGATAACTTGAGGTAAAAGACAAAAGTTTATTTGGCATGCGCTCCATGGATTCTGAACTCACAAAGCATCAGAACCCTGAACAAAGGAATCACAGCGTTTTATAGATTTGGGAACATTTAAAATGAGAATGTAAGGGAGTAAAAAGAAGTTACAGATGTGAGAGCAAAGAGATATCACTCCACAACACAGAAAAACAAAGAACTGCTCTTATAGCCCAGGAGGTGGCTCTGCCTCAAGGCCAGGATACTATTGACCAAGGCTAGTTTGAGAGCACAATCCATCCATATCACCATCATCATCATCACATATGTGCAAGTTATGCAGCCCTTTACAATTACATGTATGACAAATAGGGTTCTTACAAGGGTTAAAAATAACAATAGAATCCGAGGTCCATGCTTGTAAGAGCTTACAAAATTTTAAAGACTTTTAAGGTTTAGATCTCCTTTAAACACACATTATGCCCTTAAATATAGCAGCTGAATAAAGCTTACACAGAGCAATAACAATACCATAGTTTTATGGTATCTTATATAGTCTATCAGCTCAGCATACCCAGAACTGCTTATACTGACTGCCATTGACTATAATAGTAACAGTCAGTAGGCACAATGGCGGTTGCCATTCAAGTAAATGGTTTTATTATAAGTATTTCTGTGCTGACAGAGAAACTGCTTGTTTTGCCAATAGCCTAAACTTGCTCATAGCCTGTATACCAAAAAACAAGGCCAGTGTAGTTATTGCTCTGTGTTAGGCTCAATAGAACAGGTACATTTAAGAGCATAGTAAAATAATAAATTGATATCAATTTAGAGTGATCCTCTGAGCACTTTTGCAATTTACATAATTTTTTTTATGGTATCTAAAATACTATCCATTTTAGAAAGTTTAAGACAGTCAGTGGGGCAGATTTATCAAGGGTCGAAGTAAAAATTCAAAGTAAAAAAAATCGAGTTTCACGCTATTATAGTATACTTCAACTATCAAATACGCCAAAATTCGATTTGAAGTTTAAAAAAAATTAGACTATTCAAATATTGAAATTCATCATGTACTTTCTCTTTAAAACTTCGTCTTCGAACATTCGCCATCTAAAACCTGCCAAATTGCTGTTTTAGCCTATGGGGGACCTCCTAGAACCTATTTTTTTAAATACTTAGAATCAAATTCGATCTAATACAATCTTACTTAGATTTGAACGATTCAAATACAGCCGATTCACCCACAGAAAAAAAACTTTGATTTTTTTTTTTAATGAATTTCGGTTGGTCTTTTTTCTTCAAGTTTCGAAGTTATGGGAGTTCAAAAAAACTCCCATTACTTTGAAATTCGACCCTTAATAAATCTGCCCCAGTGTGTAAGTGATCTTAACTGTCTATGCCCTTTGTGAATAGTACTTTACCCTAAGTTTGCTGACTCACTGGGGCTCATTTATAAACAGTGGGCAAATTTGCTCCTGGGCAGTAACCCATGGCAACCAATCAGATGATTGCTTTCAGTGCTCATCCTGAAGCTGGCTGAAAAAAGCTAATCACTGATTGGTTGCTATGGGTTACTGCCCAGGTGCAAATTTGCCCACTGTTTATAAATGAGCCCCAGACTTTCAGAGGAAGCTGTTGAGCCAAAACCCTAGTATTAGCGGTCTATAACTGCTAATGTACAAGAAAACACTAAAACTAGAAAATTAATATAAAAGTGACTGGATTAAGGTCCCCTATAAGAGCATGTAAATATAAGATAAATGTCTTTCTCTTTAAAATGTTCTAAATATTCATGCATCATATGTCTGGAATCTCAGTTAATCACAGTTCTGTCCTCATTCCACAGGTCTGTATTTTTATCCAGAGTGGTTTATATATATCGTCAGTGATTTGCATCATGTCATTCACCTGTATATTTATTAGAGTCAACTTACTTTAATTAGGTTTGCTTTGTCTTTGTATTTTTAGAAATCAATAATTACGTTTGCTGTGAATTGCAAGCTATAAACTCTGTCATCTCAGACCTGGTTATTGAGTAACGACTGACTCAGAAAATGTTGTCACGGTTCTATGGCAGAAAAAAAAAAAAGCCGTCTCCCAGCGAATTATTAATTATTATAATTCTGTGTGAGATTGTAGAGAAACATATTTTAGGAAGGAGTGGGCGAGCAGGCAAGATTAAAAGTCTGAAGCCTCTGATACAGAGGAATTGCCAATCAATTAAAGGGGAACAATCATCTTTAATTGTTGTTATCGATGAAGGTGTAGATAAGGATTGCCCTCGAAATGGTTTAACGAGTTGCCTCACGAGGAAACTTCTGGCGTCTTCGGTAATCGAAGCGCTGCGAGTGCATTGGCGCTGGCGTTTTCTTGTTATAGCAGGCGGAAGGCAGTTTGGGGAGATTGTCACCCCACTGAAGAGGCGATTAGTGGCCAGGCGACTAAATCTCCCCAAATCTGCCTGTGTGCCCCTGCCCTTAATAGTACAAAACTCAATAAAAGAGTGGTAGTATTATGTGTGTTCCACCAAAGGACAAAGCAAGTGTTAATCAATATCATTTTGCCCTGTGGGTCTATACCCAGAGATAGGTCATACCTCCCAACTGTCCCTCCCAACTGTCCCGTTTCTTGTGGGACAGTCCTGATTTTGACAGCTCAACCGGCAGTCCTGGTTTGTTACTGAAATGTCCCGACTTTCTCTTTGATCTCCTGCACCGAACAGCCAGAAAAAGATACAACGTTTCTGAAACTTAATTGGCTTTTGGCAGACAGCCCAGAATATGTCGCAGGTGCACTTGGATACTTTTGTAACAATTTAATATAAGCAAAGAAGCAAATGTGACAATTTAAAGGAGAATTAAACCCCATACATAGACCCCCTCCCCCCAGCCTAGCTGCTACCCCAGGGCCCGCACCCTCTCAGGGCCCCCCGGCAGCTCACGCGCCATTGACAAATGCGGCTGTACGGAGGGGGGCGGGGCCGGCTGCGCGTCACGCACCAGGGCCCGCCCCCCTCTAGTGACGCTACTGCAACAGTCTGAACCATCAGGGCAGAGAATAGAATGGGACAAACACTGCTTTCAATAGCAATACAGGAATGGGAGTACCAGAAAGCTCAGAATTACAGAAAGGCCGTCTCCCAAAGGGGTAAATTTATCAAAGAGTTAAGTTCCGCCACTAGAGTGAAATTCCACAGCTCTCAATTCATTTCTATGGGATTTTGAAAGGCGTATTTATCAATGGGTGAAAGTTCACCCTTTGATAAATACGCCTATAAAAATCCCATAGAAATGAATGGAGAGTGGCGGAATTTCACTATTAACTTCACTCTTTGATAAATATACCCCATAGACTCCATTTTATCCAAATAATCCACATTTTTAAAAATGATTCCCCTTTTCTCTGTAATAATAAAACAGCAGCTTGTACTTGATCCCAACTAAGATATAATTAATCCTTATTGGAAGCAAAACCAGCCTATTGGGTTATTAGGGGGTTTATTATGCTCTGAATATCCGAAATTCTAATAATTCATAGTTTTCGGACTAAAAAAAAAAAAACTACTAATTTTTCGGAATTTATTAAAGCCTGATGAACTTAAAAGTCCGACTCTGAAAATCCGGTATCTCAAAGCTCTCGAGGTCCGTTATAAGTCAATGGGGAAGGTCCCAGTGTCTGAGCTGCTGTCCGTACTGATATCCAATAATTTCTGTGATTTTGGGCCAAAAAATCCAAAAACTCAGAAAAATTCATAGTATTTGCAGAAAAGTATGAAAAATTCATACTTTATCAGATCAGATCAAATGATAAATAAGGTCCATTCGGGCAGTCGGAGTTGATTCGGTTTTTATGTCAGAAAATTTTTTGGACCTTGATAAATAACCCCCTTAATGTTTACATGATTTTCTTGCAGACTTAAGGTATGAAGATCCAAATTAAGGAAAGATCCTTTATCCAGAAAACCCCAGGTCCCGAGCATTCCGGATAACAGGTCCCATACCTGTAGAAATAATTTTTTAACCCATAGAACATTTGTAATTAATGTATATTGCAGAGTTGCTTAGATCGATGTTTCTTTTATTAGGCAAAAGTTGATTTTTTTGGGTTGACATTACCTTTAAGTGACTTTCTCACCAAGACACAGAGTTGCTCATATTACACTGAAATGAGACTGGCTGTTATGTAAACATATATATTTGCTGCCAGTGAATAATTCTGATGGAATGTATAAGTGGGTTGTTTAATACTGCATTGAGAAATACATTTATAGGGATGAGAGGATCTCCTCCTACTTTACCCTGATGTTCTTGTTTCCAGGAATGTGTGCCAGTTCTTGTTATAAAAGTAAGACCTCTGTGGGCTGGCTATCAAACAGATGTATGCATTGAAACAATCACTCGTTTATTTACTTTTTATAAAGCACAGACGCAGCTACACATTTTTACATGTTTGTGAAGGGTGGAAGGAAAGCAGAGAACCCAGAGGAAACACCCATAGGCACACAGAGAGAACATACAGACTTCTTGCAGTTAACGCATCATTGCAATGCAATTATCAAAGGTCGAATGCTAGAGTTTTTTTTTAGTTCGAATGAACTTGAATAACCTTGAAACTCGAATGGTATCTTATTTAAAAAAAAACCTAGAAAGTCTAATATTCAAACGAATGTTACTGCCCCGAAAACTCAAATCGAATTCGAACGCAATTTGAAGCGATTTTATCTCCGGAAAAATTCGAATGTCAGGAAGGCTGTTAATTTCTTCAAATAGGTCAGCGGACCTCTGCCATTGACTTCTACATGAACTTGGCAGGTTTTAGGTGGCAATCTATCGAATTTGAGGGGTAGGGTGATTATAAATCTCATATTTCGCTCAGAAGACGAGGCGATTATCACCAGGCGAAAACATCTCCCCGAATCTCCTCGTGTAGCCTTACCCTAAATTGTGAGTTTTGACAAAAAAAAAAAAACAGCTTTAAAATTCGAATTTACCATTCAAACCTTGTTAAATCTGCCCCTTAGAGTGTTGTTTATCAAACGTGAATTTTAGAGTTTTTTATACTTCAAATGAACTCCAATTAACTCACAATTCAAATGTTTTTTTTATGTAAGAAAAGATTTGAATGGAAAAAAACTCAAATTCTTGAGTTTGAGTTGCAAAACCCAAAAACTCGGATTGTTTTCTGCAAAAAAAAAACTTGAATTGATCAAGTTTTTGAGCAAAACCCTCAGAAAAAAAGTTGAACATCATGAAGGCTAATAATATCTTCAAATGTTTCAAGGGACCTCTGCCATTGATTCCTACATGACCTCGACAGGTTTTAGATGGTGTATTTTCGGATTCAAGCTATATCCAGGGTCGGGGTATAATAAATCACATTCACATTTTTTTTATCCGAAAAATTGATTTTTAACCTTAAAACCCCCCAAATGTACTGCCAACTAGCCGATGTGGTCCTGGATCGCAGCAAAAAAAAAAAAATCAAACTTGCCTGAGTGATATCTTTCCGATTTTTGGCCTGATATCATTCGGAAGCCCCCCCCACACGGGCCGATAATCTGTCTAAAGGACTAGTATTGGCAGCTTTAATCTGCCTGTGTATGGCCACCTTTAGTGATGTGATATCCCCATTACTCCACCTACTTCATTATGTCTGCCTCTTATGTCATCACTGCTCCACCCCCAATGCAATCTGCCCTGCCGACTTTGTTTGGGTTTAGCCACCAGCAAAGGTGTAAAAAAGGTGTAAAACACCTGCCAAGGCCGGGATTACAAATATAATTGCCTGTAAATTTGTAATACCCTTAACAAAAGCCCTTGGCCCTCTGCTCCAACCTTACCTTTTTTTTGCCTTCTGGGCAGACCCGGACTGGCAATCTGTGTATTCTGGCAAATGCCAGAGGGCTGCCATAAGATGCTATAGAAAGTTACTATTTTGTGGGCTGCCGGGGAGCTGAATGGGCCTCTCTGTACTTGGAATGCCAGGGCCTATTTTGACTTTCAGTCCAGCCCTGCTTCTGACCATCGTGCGATGAGGCTCCGCCCCTTTTGCATCACAACACTGTGGCTCTGCCCCTTTTGCGTCACAACACTGTGGCTCTGCTCCTTTTGTGCCCACCCCCACCACATCTGGTAAAATTTTCCTGAAAAGATGGCAACCCTAGCGGTGCATGAGCTGCCAGGAGGCCCTGAAGGGCTACTAGCCCTGGTCCAATCTCACCCCTGCTTCCTCCAGTAGTTCCACCACTGACCTAGGGTTGCCACCTTCCCACATAACAGGCAGGGGGTGGGGCTGTAACATCAGTGGGCGTGTCCTTGCCATCAGGGGGTGGGGCTATGACGCAGCGATCGCCGTGTCAATCAAGGGAATCCTGCCCGGTTTTCCTTATTTGGAAAACCGGGCAGGAAGTTTTTACCCAGCAGCCCTTCAAAATACCAGGCTGTCCGGGTCTAAACCAGACAGGTCGCAACCCCTGGGTAGGGTTGCCACCTGGCCGGTAAAAATAATGGTTGATCCCAATGTTCTTAATAGGGAAAAAAGATAAATATATAGGAAGGCCGGTATTTTTTTTCCAGAAAAGGTGGCAAAAAAAAAAATCCCGCCCTTTTTGGTTCTTATCAATAACATTGACATCAGGCAGCATTTTTATCAGACCAATCAGGCGACAACCCTAGTCAGGTCAATGTTCTCCTCATATAACAAAAATAACTGTCAGCCCAGTGTAACGAGAAGCCATTGCTTTAAACTGCTGTGTAAATTCCTTACACAAGAGAGGATTATAATTCTCTGGATATTTCTTTATTGATTTGGGCTGGTCTGACAATTCCCCAGACACTGCTGCACTGGACATAAAGGACAAGTCCACTCTTCTTAATAAAATAGATTATCCATCCCTAAACCGCATCCCGGCTATCATTCATATTGATATAAGGCGGGAGAATTCAAAAAGATTCTCCAGTCGAAAACATTATGACCAAAGCCATTGTCAAAGCGCCAATGGATAAAGCTCCTCCCACTGCGTCACCTGTTGCTACGAGGGCTAGCGATGTGGGTGGAGACGTGGTGGAAGGACGGGAACCCTGCGGCAGCCAGACACCGCCCACTCAACACGGCCGGACTTCCCCCGTGACGTCGGTAGCAGTTCCCTGCGTCAGGACAGCGCGCAGGCGCAAAGAGCTCCGTTCGAGCCAAGCCAGCTTGACATTGGCCAATAGACTGAGGCGCTGGGCGGGATTTCCGGCGGGCGCAGGAAGTTAGATAGTGGCTAGTCTCCACCCCCTTCTCCCGGGATAGAGTGCTCCCTATTTCCTGTGGGTGTCCCTCCGCCTGACTTCTTCTACTCCCGGGCACCCGCGGCAGCGGCTCCTGTTACCCCCTAACCCCTATCCCTGTTTGCGGGGCCTGCGTGGTCGTTTCCTTATTTCAACCTCCCGTCCTCGTCAAGTGGAATATCGCCTCTTGCCCCTCCTCTCCCGCCCTCCCCATCCGACACCCGCCGGCAGTCCGCATCTTAGCCGGAGGAGACCAGGGGAAGTGACACGAGAGAGGAGGCCGGGGACCCGAGAGGCACACGCACAGGTGAGAGCGCTGGAAACACAGGTTGTGGCCTGCTCAGCCCCGGAAGGCTGCTGCTTGTTCACTTCAGGATGTCCTCTCCCTTCAGCAGTTGTAATACATCTCCCAGCATCCCCTCTCAGCTGCAGGTTAGCTGGGGTGTAGCTGGACATTGCCCTTTGTGCCTATGTAGTTTAGAGGCTTGTTTAATATCTGTCAGACTGGACCTTTATCCATTCATATAACTACCCTTTATCCTTCCCCACCCTTATAATTATCTTTACTGATTTTGCACCTTGTATCCCTTGTGTGAAGTTTGTCCCACTCTCTGCAATAAGCTGAGCTACTGCTTCTGTCTGATTATGTCACAAACTGGGAAATGAGCTTCAATGTTGATAAATGCAGGTTATGTACAAAAATAACATAAATGCAAGTTATACACTAATTGGCAGTGTGTTGGGAGTTTCCTTAAATGAGAAGGATCTAGGGGTCTTTGTAGATAACAAGTTGTCTAATTCTGGGCAGTGTCATTCTGTGGCTACTAAAGCAAATAAAGTTCTGTCTTGTATAAAAAAGGGCATTAACTCAGGGGATGAAAACATAATTCTGCCTCTTTATAGGTCCCTGGTGAGGCCTCATCTGGAGTATGCAGTGCAGTTTTGGACTCCAGTCCTTAAGAGGGATATAAATGAGCTGGAGAGAGTGCAGAGACTAAGTGCAACTAAATTGGTTAGAGGGATGGAAGACTTAAATTATGAGGGTAGACTGTCAAGGTTGGGGTTGTTTTCTCTAGAAAAAAGGCGCTTGCGAGGGGACATGATTACACTTTACAAGTACATTAGAGGACATTATAGACAAATAGCAGGGGACCTTTTTACCCATAAAGTGGATCACCGTACCAGAGGCCTCCCCTTCAGACTAGAAGAAAAGAACTTTCATTTGAAGCAACGTAGGGGGTTCTTCACAGTCAGGACAGTGAGGTTGTGGAATGCACTGCCGGGTGATGTTGTGATGCTGATTCAGTTAATGACTATAAGAATGGCTTGGATGATTTTTTTGGACAGACATAATATCAAAGGCTATTGTGATACTAAACTCTATAGTTAGGTATATAGAATTTATGTGAAAGTAGGGAGGGGTGTGTGTATGGATGCTGGGTTTTCATTTGGAGGGGTTGAACTTGATGGACTTTGTCTTTTTTCAACCTGATTTAACGAAGTAACTAACTATGTCACAGTAGTGATGTCACACACAGCAGTCTGTGGAACCAATAGGCAGCCAGTGGGCCCTGACTATACCTAGTGAGACATGGCCTCCAGTTGGGCAGCTCTGCTTATTGATATGTCCAAGGGGTTAAAAAAACTCTAGGTGTATAGTGAAGAATTGGATTGTGGGGAAAAGGTGGGTTTTTGCACAAATAGGTGTAGGTCACACTCAAGATTGTATCCTGAGGAAGGGAGGTTAAACCCCTGCCAGAAACGTTGATCTTGTTAGTGGTATACTAATAAAAAGAGGGGCCCCTTCTCAGACTGCAGATAATAGTGTGTTTGTGTGCGGATCAGTGAATTCCCTACAGCTCTGCTTTATGTCATGTGCCCTGGGTAAAGCTGCATTTGTACATTAGAATGAATGCAAAAAATGTAAAGTTTGGTGATACCTTCTATTGGCTAACTGAATAAGTAACATTTGCAAGCTTTCGGGGCACACAGGCCCACACTTTATACCATTGGATTACTGAAAAAGTGTTTATGGGCAATACATTAGAAAGTTACAGATAGACAGAGATAACTTGTAGATATAATAAAAGTCATTAGGGTGGGTTGTAAATAGTCCAGGGGTCTGGATTCCATACCTCCCAACATTGCCAATGGTTGAACGTATGAAGAAAAAGACGCTGGACCCAAGCTGCAGCGGTTCGGGTAACCGAGGGTTACCCACAAGAACCTGCAGGTTGTGGGTAGAAGTTCCGGGTGCGGGTATAGACGCGAGTCAGCGGTTTTGCAGGTCGGTCCGTGGGTCTTCTCAATAGTGTGTTGTTTTTTTTTACTTATTTTTTCACGTATACTTCCGATTATGTCACTTCCGGGTTACAATGACAGCACTTCCTGATTCTTGATGGTCAGCGGGTCCAGGTTGCGGATAAGGTACTTGCAGGTCGGTTAGGGGGTCCCAAGCGGGTAAGAATGCGGATTCCAAAAAATGGACCCACGCAGGACTCTAACCCAGGCAGGATAACAGTTATCCTGCTTGGGTCCAGCTTCCTTTAATTCATATGATTATTTTAGGAAAAACAAAGTCTCTGCCATGTGTCTTTGCATGCTCTTTTAGAGCTCACTCAAATAACTGATTCCAGTACAAACAAAATCTAACAAAATAACTGCCTTTTGCACAAATTCTGCACGTAGAGAGACAGGATGTCTGGTGATTTTAATAGTGAGTTCTAATACATCTTCAAGGTAAAAGGAGCTCCCCTATATATATTGGGTGTCAGATAGACATTGACAGTTAGATCCAACTCCTGAATGAAGAGAAAATGAAGAGAAACAGATGCTGAGAAAGGACTAGTGAAGATGGACTTGATTATATAGAAAGTTTCTTATTTCTGTTTGCTGAAGATAATATAACATTTGCATTTTCGAGAGTTCCCCTTTAAAAAAGTTCCCCCAAACTTTTAACTCTTTACACTTAAATATAATTTGTTTGTTTTCTTAATGTAATGTCTACAATGTTCCTCATGATGATAAATCAATTAATTATCTTTCTGTGCATGCCGCTGTTTGGGTTTTGCAGAACTATAACTCCCGAAGTCATCCAAAAG
This sequence comes from Xenopus laevis, assembly GCF_017654675.1. NCBI lineage: Eukaryota > Metazoa > Chordata > Amphibia > Anura > Pipidae > Xenopus > Xenopus laevis. The sequence continues at coordinate 17,935,523 of NC_054381.1, read as the reverse complement.
TTAGGCTATGTTTTAGAATGCTGCTCATTGCAGTTCTACAGCAACAGATGACGTCCTGGGCTTGTCTAATGTTTCGAAGAACATCATTTTTGTCATTCCAGTATAAAGGGTTATTCTTAATTTGCTTAATTCTGCAGTAGGGCTCTCCAGGCTGCTCACTGCCACTTTAAAAAACTGACGTTCAGGATGAGCTTAGCAGGTTACAATTTATGTCTGTGCCCTGATTGGTTCCTTTGAGTATATACTCCTCCATCTTCAATGTACAATTCTCCAGTATGTTGTGTTAAATGGATGGGTGTAAAGTTCTCCCTTAGCTTTATTTGTAGGGGCTGAAGTTTCAATTCTCTGTTCCCTTATTCTGAATGGCCCAGTGCCGACTAAAGAGCCTGGCATAGTGCCCCACACATGCACATTTGTTAAGTATTTAATTGCTGCATCGAGTCAGCACTTCAACCTGTCTGGTGGATAATATTTAACTCTTTGTGATCCTCTCCTAGGATCAGGAGTTGGAACGCTCTCGTGTAAATCTGTTCTATGGCCTCCCCCTGCTACTCGACAAGGGATCTCATAATGTTGCTACAGTGCAGTCACCCCTAACCTATTTCTCTTTAAACGGCTAATAAGATTTAGCAATGTTTCCCTCGCCCCTGCCCATCCTCCCATTATCAGGAGCACTCCTCTGCTTCTGCAGAACCTGCACTGCGTATGCTGCAGCTACAAACTTCTCCAACTTCTGCTACCTTTTTTTTTTTTTTTTTTATTCCCCCTCGTTCCCAAGGGACTGGCAGGTCCCACGACTTCTTTTTTTTTTTTTTTTTTTTTTTTTATACATATAAATGATAATTCAGCTTGATCACTTTTATCTTCCCCTTTGCCCATTAAATAAAAGACAGAGAATAATTACTTCTGCGTTTGATGTAATTGTAATTTACTTTTAACATAATCTTCTTATTGCTCTTTTTTCTTTTTTTATCTTTCCTGCACTTGTATTTACATACGTTCAGATATAGATTAAAGGACAAGGCGACCGCCAGAATGAGTCATTAGGTGTGTAAGGTTACAATAAAAAAGTGCATTTTCCAGTCTTCCAACTATGCATGATTCTCCCTGAAGTACTACATCAATATGACTTTTTCTGCTTTAACTTTTAGGGTAGAACTACACGAACGACTTCCAAGCGGATCTGACGCCCTGCGCTAAAACGCAGGCGTCTAATCGGATGCAACGAAAAATAAGGTAGCAAATGTCGGATGTTGTTGCAGCGTTCATCCGTCAAGACACGTCTGTCGGATGCAGATGCTGCGGCTGCATCTGACAGTCGTGTCAGAGAAATGCTGCGACAACATCCGACATTGCTATTGCTTACCTCATTTCCGTTGCATCCGATTTGACGCCCGCGTTTTGGCGCAGCGTGTCTGATCCACTGAAAGGTGTAGTTCTACCCTTAGTATGATGTAAACAGTGATATTTGGAGACAGTTTGGAATTGGTTTTAATTTTTTTTTATTTCTTGTGGGTTTTTGAGTTATTTTGTTTTTTATTCAGCAGCTCTTCGGTGATCTGGTTGCTAGGATCCAAATTAATAGCACCCATGCATTGATTTGAATAAGAGACTAAAATATAATTAGGGGAGGGTCTGAGTAGCAATGTAAATAATAAAAAGTTGCAATGAATATGTAGCCTTACAGAGAACTTGCTTTATCGATGGGGTCCTTGACCCCCATTTGAAAGCTGGAAAGAACCAGAAGAAGGCAACAAATTAACAAAATATAAATAATGGAGCAATTGTAAAATTGCTTAGAATTAGCCATCCTGTAACTTATTAAAAGTGAAAGGGGCTGTTCACCTTTGAGTTAACATTTAGTATGATGTAGAAGAGAGTCATATTCTGAGACAATTTACTATTGGTTTTCATGTTTTATTATTTGTGGCTTTTGAGTTATTTAGCTTTTTATCCAGCAGCTCTCCAGTTTGCAATTTTAGCATTGATTTGAATAGGAGAGGCCTAAATAGAAAGATGAATAATAAAAAGTAGCAATAACAATACATTTGTAGCCTTACAGAGCATTTGTTTTTAGATGGTGCCAGCGACCCCCTTTTGAAGCAAAAGGCAAATAATTAAAAAAACTAAAATGAAGACCAATTGAAAAGTTGCTTAGACATGGCCATTCTATAACATACTAAAACTTAACTGGAATGTGAACCACCCCTTTAATTAAAGGTGAACCACCCCAAAGTAAATGGTATTGTGCTCAGGTATTTTTTATCTTAAATTCTAAATAAAAAAAAGAAAACATTCTGTTAAAAAGCTTGGAAGAATCGCATTCCTCCAGACATCAAAAACTCCAAACCACCCACCCATTTACTTTTATTTATTGCAGCCACTTTAAAATATGTCTGCTTGTTAAGGTGGCCATGTCGTTAGTAACCTGACAACTGTTACCATGGGCCAAACAGAGCGATAGGGGCCATTCATATGCACCACTGCTCTTCTGTTGTTCCTGCCGACTGCATGAATGCTTTTGGCAGTAATGTTTAGAAATGCAGCAGTTAGGGCTTGCCATATGAGTAAACTGGGAGCCATTTTATCCACTGAGCTGCTAATTGTGTCGGCAACAAAATGCTTGCCCCTAAGGTGGTGGTTTTCTGACTTTATTTTAAGTAGGGATGCACCAAATCCAGGATTCGGCCTTTTTCAGCAGGATTCCGATTCGGCCGAATCCAAGTGCCTGGTCAAACCGAATCCAAAAAAAATCATGTGACTTCACCATACAAACAAGGAAGTAAAAAAAGTTTGGTTTTTTTCCTCTTTCCGCCTTGTTTTCCTAATTTACATATGCAAATAAGGGTTCATATTCGGTTTAGGATTTGGCCAGATCTTTCATGAAGAATTTGTCCAAATCCTAAAATAGTGGATTTGGTGCATCTCTACTTTTAAGCCTTTCAACATTAGGTCAGGGCCCCACTTGAACATGAAGGTTTAAGACTAGCAATATATCACCTTAACTGAGCTTTATGCTGGACTTTCAGGAGTATATAAGCAAACAAATAGTTATTATCCCCAAATCTCACTGTAACTGGTCTAGAGGCTGAGCCTCCACAGACACTGCACTAGCCATGACTCAAGGTGGACCAACCAGAAAATTTGGGAAGGACTAAATCGGACCTGTTGGAGGCAGTACCTATGTCTTTTTTTTTTCAGAGAGAGCTCATCACTTGTGCCATTGCCCTTGGCGTAGTGTTCTTAGCTGGTTTGAACGATTTTCCTCCCCTTTCCACGCTAACAAACTAAACACCTTCACTAAAGGCAACCCGAGGGCACAGTGTAATTCAGCACCTAGTGTCTTGGAATAGATATAGATTAAGAGCAACCTGATTTTTTTTTTTAGATTTCATTTTGAAATCTGACATGGGGCTACACATATTGTTAGTTTCCCAGCTGCCCCCAGTCATGTGACTTGTGCTCTGATAAACTTCAGTCACTCTTTACTGCTGTACTGCAAGTTGGAGTGATCACCCCTTCCCCCCCCCAGCAGCCTAACAACAGAACAATGGGAAGGTAACCAGATAACTGCTCCCTAAAGCTTCCCATAGACGCAAATATTTTTCTTTCCAAACAACCGATTTTACCAACCAATCCTTCGAAATGATGTTGAAGTTAGTGGGATTCGAACGATCTTACATCTTACGATTTTTCGGCCAACATCTGTCAGGAAATTGATCGGCCATGTTTGCAGGGCCAAGCAGGCAGCTACCCTTTCCTGGCAAATTGGTCTTTTTAGTTTATAGCAATTCAAACGATCATTCCGAGATAATCATGGTCTCACGATGACAATCGGATTCTCAACATCTATGGCCAGCTTTACACCAGATAACAGCTGCCTGGTAGATCTAAGAACAGCACACAATAGAATAAGTAAAAAATTAATTTATTGGTGGCATGGCCAGTTTTGGGCTATCCAAATCAACTACTCAGCCTGTGCATTAGGCCACAAAGAACTTTTTTTAGGCGCATTTATCTGAGGTTGAATATCAAATTCATGTGCGTTTTTTAAACTCCTTCAAATTAGAATATACTCGAAATTCAATTGGGTTATTAAATAAAAAAATTGAATATATAAAACTCAGACTAATTTTACTGACTCTAAAACTCCAATCAAATTTGACTATATTTTTTCTCTGAAAAAAACTCAATGTCAGGAAGACTACTAACGTCCAAATTGGTCCGTGTACCTCTCCAATTGACTTATACATGATTTCGGCAGGTTTTAGGTGATGAAGAGTTGAAATCCAGTTCTTAAAGGGCCAGGATATGCTAAATCTCGAAATTCTAATTAAAACTGGAATTGGGTTTGGATATTAAACAATTCGAATTTGAGAGTTTTGACCGTAAAAAAAAAAATTTCTGGTGCCTTGACCAACCACAACAAAATCCCTTTGAGGACTGCATGAACCTGTGAGCCTCCTGTTGGGCAGCCCTGCTATATTCCATTGCTTCAACTTGTGTCTTAGCTAGAATGCTTGGTTCCTCCTAGAGAATGATTGTTTGATTTCTTAAGAAAATTGCTTAATAAACTGACTTGACCTGGCTCTTTGGCAATTGCACGAAGACCGCCAAGAACTAAGCTCTTCTCCATCATAGTTTAGCTGGTGGGACACAAGGCATGCAGGTGCAAAGAATGATGAAACAGTTACCCTTTAAAATCTGTTTCTATCCCCAAATTCAACACATAAAAGGGGATTTATGAGTCAGATTAAAAAGAGGCATTTCCAGCCACCTTCTGCTTCCTGACAAAGGCACCATTGTAAAAGAAAGAAAAAAAGGGGTTTATGGAGAAGTGGAAGCATAATACATTTTTTTTCTTCTGTGTGTAATCATCTGGTGTTAATCTTGTGAACAGATCTGTTGATCCTTTGTAAACCTGTCTCCCTTACACATTCTTTACTTTCAAAGTAAAGGAAATCTGCTTTTGGTATTAAAGGGGCTCACGCTGCACATAAATAAAAGTGTCATGTGGGTGGTTTTATATCTAAGGTCCTTGGCTTTCTGTTATATGCGGAGTGTTCCCCATTCATTATTGGAATAATACAGCCAGTATATAAGTAGATTGACTGTATTTTTCTATAAATGCTCAGTAAAATGTATGTAGTAACTATTAATGTATGAACAAGATTGCTCAAATAGAGAGGAAACCATAGTGATCATAGTGATCTCACTCCTCCTGTTCCATATTAGGGCAGAGACACAGATTCAGGGAGATTAGTCTCCAGCGACAAATCTCCTCTTCTTCAGGGTGACTGATCTCCCCAAACTGCCTTCCGCCAGCTAGAATTAAAATCGGCGGCGGGATGGCACTCGGAGCGATTCGGTTTCCGAAGTCGCCCGGAGTTGCATATGCAAATTAGGGGTTGGAAGGGGAAAACATTTTTTACTTCTTGGTTTTGTGACAAAAAGTCATGCAATTTCCCTCCCCGCCCCAGGATTTGTATTTGGCCAAATCCTGCTGAAAAAGGGTAGGTGATTCAGTGCATCCCTAATAGTGAATAAAGTTCCCCCCTTTTGTAAAATATATTGTGAATAAAGTCCCCCCTCTTGTAAAATATAAGGATATTATAAGTTACCGAGGAGTTTCATGACCATATAAAAACACGAGGCCGAAGGCCGAGTGTTTTTATACAGGTCATGGAACTCCGAGGTAACTTCTAATATCCTCATATTTTGCAACTGGGGGTACTTTATTTATTATAATACACAAGTTTCAGTGAGTCATGTGACAGAAATTACATCAGAACTCACCGTTTATAACTGATGACATCAGAACTCACCGTTTATAAAGATATCATTTACAAGATATTCATGGCTTTTGTGTATTATGAGGATATTATAAGTTAAAGAGGAGTTTTCATGACCATACAAAAACACGAGGCCCCCAACAGGGGGTACTTTATTTATTATAAAATACAAGTTTTAGTGAATCAAGTGACAGAAATGACATCACTAAACTCGGATTATAACTGATGACATCACTAAGCACTGTTAATATAGTGAATAAAGTACCCCCTCTTGTAAAATATAAGGATATAATAAGTTACCAAGGAGTTTCATGACCATATAAAAACACGAGGACAAAGGCCGAGTGTTTTTATACAGGTCATGGAACTCCGAGGTAACTTTTAATATCCTCATATTTTGCAACTGGGGGTACTTTATTTATTATAATACACAAGTTTCAGTGAGTCATGTGACAGAAATGACATCACTACTCACCGTTTATAACTGATGACATCACTACTCACCGTTTATAAGGATATAATTTACAGGATATTCATGGCTTTTGTGTATTATAAGGATATAATGTACAGGATACTCATGGCTCTTGTGAATTATAAAGAAATCAATAGGCTGTGCTCATGTCGTACCTTCAGAATGAAAGTTGATTTGTTGTGCTTTATGCTAAATAATTGTTTTTCATTCCTTGTCATTTTTGACCAAAGATATTAAATATTTAGGTTGACTGTGAGTCTATTGGCCACAATTGTAACTGGCTATGCTGGAGACTTCTCTAGCAATGATGATTTATACAAGAGACTTTTTATTTCTGATACCTCACTGGATAGGTCAGTCTCCATTGCTGGTCCATATTTTGTGTTCATCCTTTGTATACACTTTTAGGTGAAACGTACTACAGGTATCCGGAAACTTGTTATCCAGAAAGCTCTAAATTACAGAAAGACCATCTCCCATAGATTCCATTTTACCCAAAAAAATCCAAATTCTCTGTAATAATAAAACAGTAGCTTGTACTTGATACCAACTAAGATACAATTAATCCTTATTGGAGGAAAAACCAGCCTATTGGGTTTATTTAATGTTTACATAATTTTCCAAGGAGAAGCAAACCCTAAATGTAAAAATCCCTACCCCCCTACCCTACATAGACCCCCTCCCTCCTTCCCTCAGCCTAGCTGCTACCCCCGGCAAATGCTCCTAACTCTTTACTTACCCTTCGGTGCAGATTCTGTCCAGCGGAGTTCACTGGCGCCATCTTCTTCTCTTCGGGAAGTAAGTTGCATATCAGCGCATGTGCAGTTGGAGCAATTTTTTTACTCGCGATAACTGTGCATGCGCTGAAACTCGCAGAAATTGCCGAAGCGCCGGGAGAAGACCTGAAGATGGCTCCCGTGAACTCCGCTCGACAGAATCTGCCCCCATAACAAGCAGTTTTGTCATTCACAGTTTCACTAAACAGTACATGGTATGAACAATACTCAAATCTAAATAAATCAAATATTTTATAGCGTCTTCTCCATCATATATGCGGGTTCATAAAAGCTGTGTAAGATATTTTTGCATTTATTCAAAATAATGCAGTTGCTTTAACGGGGCAGTTCACCTTTAAGTTTACTTTAATTTTATAGTCTAATGTCCCGTTCCTAGCAACTTTGCAATTGGTCTTCATTATTTATTTTTTATAGGGTTCTTTTTTGTTGTTGTCTTTTTCTTCTACGTCTTTCCAGCTTTCAAATGGGTGTCCCTGACCCTGGCAGGCAAAAAAAAAATTGCTTTTTGAAGCTGCTATTTTATTGTTACTTCTTATACCATATCTTTTATATTCAGTTGCTCTCCTATTTATATTCTAGTTAATAAGACCCTAGCAACCAGATAGCTGCTGAACTTCCAACTGGAGAGTTTCTCAACCAAAATCTAAGTAACTGAAAAAACATCAAAACTAAATAATTAAAACCAGTTGCAAATTGTCTCAGAATCTCAATGTCTGTTATACTACAAGTTAAATTTAAAGGTGAACAACTCCTTTAAAGGATAAGTAAACCTTTAAAATAAGTGAATTTAAAACGGACGAGGGGGCTAAGCACTTTTGTAATTTACATTCATTATTTATTGTTTTTATTCCAAGACATTAAGGGATACATGTACTGTTAATATGAATGCATTTTGTTACAGCGCCACCTGCTGGTAATTTTCCCACCATTCTGACCACCAAGTAGTCAAGGAAGTTTTTAGGAGAAAAAAAGAGGCTGCTCTGATGTTCTTCTGCTTAGGAAAGATGAGAGGTTTTTACATTTTTTTCCGAAGCAGAAATACTTTAGTATATATATATATAGATATATATAGATATATATAGATATATAGATATATAGATATATATAGATATATATAGATAGATATAGATAGATATAGATATAGATAGATATAGATATATATAGATATATATATATATATATATATATATATATATATATATATATATATATATATATATATATATATATATATATATATATATAATTTTTTTTTTTTTTTTTTAAATAAGTAGCAACAACGCTGCTAATTACAACAATGCTTGCTGTATGACTTTTCTTCTTGCTGGACTTGAAAATCTGGCCACATTGGCTTGTGTTGGGTGTGGTTTAATGTTATACCAGGGTTTCATAAAGGCCACAGTGTGTGTATCCCCTGCACTCTTTACAGCCATTTCACTGTCTACAGTTGCTTCTGTGTAAAATATATCTAGTACAGGTATTATACATGTGTTACACCCCCGCAACTTGTGACGGCAGTGGGTCAGTCCCACAATCTGGGAGACACTGAATTAATAGCTCATTATTCTAGTACATATATGGGATCTGTTATCCAGAAAGCTCTGAAGTCTCCTGTAGACTCCCATTTTATCCAAAGAATCCAAATCTTTACTTTTCTCTGTAGTAATAAAACAGTAGCTTGTACTTGATCCAAACTGAGTTATAATTTATCCTAATTGGAGGCAGAATAATCTTATTGGGGTTGTTTAATGTTTACATGGTTTTTTAGTAGGCTTAAAGGAGAGGGAAAGGTTAAAACTAAGCTTTATCAGAATATAAAGGTATATATAAATACACCAGTAAACCCTCAAAGTAATGCTGCTCTGAGTCCAAAGAAACACAGCATACCTTTCCTTCTATTTTGTATACATGGGCTTTTGTATCCGACTTCCTGTTTTCAACGTAAACCTCCAGGGCTTGGACTTGAGCATGCTCAGTTTGCTCCTCTCTCCCTCACTGCTCTAATCTGAGCCCAGAGCTATGAGTGAGCAGGGAGAGACTCAGGCAGGAAGTGATGCCACACCAAGCTTTAATATGTCAGCTATTGGCAATAAACTGCTTCGGTAGCTTTTTTTTTTTTTTTTTAAGTAGACTTAAAGTATGAAGATCCAAATTACATAAAGATCCCTTATCCTGAAAACCCAGGTCCCCAGCATTCTAAATTAACAGGTCCCCTACCTGTATTGGTAATGATCCATGTAATGTTGACTTATTCAACTAAAGATTCTTATTGTGCTAAAGTTAAATCCATACCACGCAGCACTAATCTGATCTATTTATGTCTTGCTTTGCAGAGTGTTCAGTAATTGTGCAGTTGTTGTGCAACGCAGTCAAACTTGTGGACTTCATATTGTTTCGGGGGATTTTAGGAGAAACTGACAAAAGCTGCAAAGACAGGTACATATGTTTGTTCTTATTTCATTAAATTGGTAATACACCTTTAAATTAGCTTTTGATATGATACCTGCTTTTCTGGGACAATGAGCTGTTCTGTACACGTCCAGTTTAGAATGTCAGCATCTATCTGGTTGCTAGGGTCTGATTTATCCTAACAACCAGGCAGTGGTTTGAATGAGGAAGCGAGAGAAGGACATAAGTAATAAAAAGTAGAGAATCTTAGCCTCGCAGAGCCATCATTTTTGTGGTTGCTGGAGTTACCTCCATTGGAAAGCTGGGAGGAAGGCAAATTATTAAACTATGAAGAAACGCACACCAGTTAAAGTTAGTAGACCATTTCACAACATACCAATAGTTAACTTAAAGGTGAGCTGATCATTGATTTTATGATTTACGGCCCATCAACTGTCAAATACCTGATTTACAGCATCGTAGATACTGTGTTTCATATTTGCTGTTTATTCTGTGCCGCTCTCTGGGTGTTGTCTGCGTGAACTGTATTTGGCTTCTACTTCTAAAAAATTACAATTATGCGCATCAACTACACGCTCGTGCATTTGGCAAGTGTGTCTTTTGCGATGATAAACACAGATGGGATCAGTAGCTTGTACTTGATCCCAACTAAGATATAATTAATCCTTATTGAAAGTAAAAACAGACTATTGGGTTTATTAATGTTTACATAATTTTCTAGTAGACGTAAATTACTTTCTATTTTCTTTGTATCACAGTTTTTCTAATATTGAAGTGTCAAGTGTAATTTTTCACCTTCTAAAGCAGTTCTGGGAAGGAGGGTCGCCGACCCTGTAAATTGATACATAGTTGAGATATTTCTTATCTTTGTCCCTGCTGAGCAGAATCCCTTATGGTCCCCATAGACGCGACGATTCTTCTTGCCGAACGACCGATTTTAGGGAAGCCCGACCGATCCTTCGAAATTATCGTGCGGTTAGTGGTATTCGAACGATCGTACATCTTACGATTTTTCGTCCGACATCTGTCAGGAAATTGATCGGCCAGGTCAAAAAATCTTTGTCGGTCCCAGTTCAATCTATCTGTTTGCAGGGCCAAGCAGGCAGCTCCCCATTGTTTTCCTGGCAAATTGGTCTTTTTAGTTGATGGTAAATTCGTACGATCGTTCTGAGAAGATCGTGGTCTCACGATCAGGATCTGATCTTTTAAAAATCTCAACATCTATGGCCAGCTTTAGTTTCATTAAAGGCAGCTGTTAGAATGGATACAATAGTTGCTAATACTCCAGAAATGTAGCAACTAAATGTAGCAACCTAATTGTATCCACCAAATGTTGCAAAATTGTATTAGAGTCTGCACCTGAATTACTGAGCTGTAACAACAGAGACAGGAACATTCAACTTTAAAGGGGTTGTTCACATTTGAGATAACTTTTAGTATGATATAGAGAGTGATATTCTGAGACAATTTGCAATTTGTTTTTATTTAGCTTTTTATTCAGCAGCTCTTCAATTTGCATTTTAAGCAATCTGGAAACTAGGGCCCAAATTACCCTAGCAACCATGCATTGATTTGACTGAAGAGACTGGAATATGAATAGGAGAGGCCTGTATAAAAGGCTCAGTAATAAAAAGTAGCAATAACAATACATTTGTAGCCTTTTGAAAGCTGGAAAGAGTCAGAAGAAAAAGACAAAAAACTATAAAAAATAAATAAAAAAACAAAAAATTGAAAAGTGGCTTAGAATTGTCTGTTCTATAACATAATAAAAGTTACCTTAAAGGTGAACACCCCTTTAAACTTATACTTTGGAAAAACCGTAAAAAATAAATAATGGAAAGTAATTGAAAAAAGGCTTTATTTTTGGGGAGCAATCTGATAACAACTGAACTGAAAAAAGTGTTTGGAAGGTTATCAACCCCTTTAAGATATGAAGATCCCAATTACAGAAAGATCCTTATCCGGAAAACCTCAGGTCCCGAGCATTCTGGATAACAGGTCCCATACCTGTACTTTGAGCAGGATTCAGATGCACTTATTCAAGAATTTGCTATCCTTTTTTTTCTAGTATTTGACTCACAGAGATGAATATTGGGATTTATGGGAGCACGTTGCAAAAAGTATTGCATATTCTATTCTCTCGTGAAATTTGCCAGCCATGCATTTTTCCATGGAACAGCAGAGCAGCTATAACAGTTTTTATTTGATTTCTTGTAAATGCAATACAATAAAAGCATGTAAAATGTGTGACTACGTCATCTTTTAATTGGCAAGCCCATTGTAAGGCATATAAAATGCATATTTATAGGCACACGAGATGTCGTTCAAGTGAAGCTGAAACCGTTTCCATGAACTACATCAAATATTCTGACTGCAAATAAAAACTGCCCCATTATCTTCCTATTTAGCTCTAACGTATTTGCAAAAACAGCGCCCTGGCTGGTGCTTTATTCTGTGGCGAGAGAGGGATATCTTCACTAGTCGTCCATTTAAAGGGGAACTATCGAGAAATTTAATATAAGATTCAGCATACTGAAATAAAAAACTTTCTAAATACAAAAAATTAAAAATTTTGTACCATTTCTGAAATAATCAAGTTCATGTTCACTATTCCTCTCTCAGCATCTGTTTCTCCTCAGTCTTTCTTCATGCAGCAGTTGGGTGTCAGATGAATGATCCAATATATCTTATAGGGTGGCTCCTTTTGCCTAGAAGATGTATTAGAGCTCACTCTATTAAAATCACCAGAAATCCTGTCTCTCTACTTGCAGGATTTGTGCAAAAGGCAGTTATTTTGTTTGTACTGGAATCCGTTATTTGCATGAGCTCTAATACATCTGTTAGGAAACGGAACCCCCCTATAAGATATATTGGATCATTCAGCTGACACCCAACTACTGCATGAAGACAGAATGAAGAGAAACAGATGCTGAGAGAGGAATAGTGAGGATAAACTTAATTATTTCAGAAGCAATGCAGAATTTTTAATTGATTGTATTTAGTTTCATTTTATATTTAATTTTCAAAATATTTCCCCGTTAATATTGCATTCTACTATGGCTCATGATTTGTAGATTAACTAGTGCCCAGGTACCGTATGTGTTTATTAGTATGCGCGTGCATAATTGTTTATCCCTATGGATATTTATCACTCCTTTGGGACTACTAGTAACCGTGGGAATGGATCTTAAAAAGGACTGAAGATTTACAGGGCCATATACTCTTCCATAGACACATTCTCAAAGTGCCCTTCTGAGCAATTCTGCAATTTCATCTACAAGTATGGGATGCGTAATCCGGAAACCTGTTCTCCAGAAAGCTCCGAATTACGGAAAGGCCATCTACCATAGACTCCATTTTAACCAAATAATCCAAAATTTAAAAAATTATTTCCTGTTTCTCTGTAATAATAAAACAGTAGCTTGTACTTGATCCCAACTAAGATATAATTAATCCTTATTGGAGGCAAAACCAGCCTATTGGGTTTATTTAATGTTTACATGATTTTCCAGTAGACTTAAAGAGATACTGACTAGTGATGGGCGAATTTATTCGCCAGGCGCGAATTTGAAATTTCCATGCTTCAGTGCTGCAGCAAATTTTCAACGGCGCCAATTGCGATGCCGACGACAATTACCTTATGACAATGACTTTAATGCAATTGGATAAAATAGGCATGCGGCAAATTTCCGCCGTCATTTCGACTCTAGCAACCAAATTGCAAACTGGAGAGCTGCTGAATAAAAAGCTAAATAACTCAAAAAAACACAAATAATAAAAAATGAAAACTGATTGCAAGTTGTCTCAGAATATCACTCTCTACATCAGACTAATACTAAACTCACAGGTGAACAACCTGTTTAAGAAAAACGCATATATGTATATCTTTTCAATATTTTTTCTGCGTGTAACGCACTCTATGCCATGAGCTCTGCACTGTGCAAAATAACAAAATCTGATGTTTTACAGAAAGATTTATATATATATATATATATATATATATATATATATATATATATATATATATATATATATATATATATATATATATATATATATTAATAATTAAAGTACATTGTTTGTGTTTATAGTGTTTTTTTTTTTTCTAGAAATGCTGTTCTTTATCCCAGTGTTCTCCTTTTGAAAGGGAAGCTGCTTGGAGTGAGTTGCTAATAGATATGTTTGCTTGTTTAGCTTTCTAGGGGTGACTCGTTCTCTCTGAGGAGCCAAGAAGCAGACGGCTCATGACTTCTGATCAGGATACTAAAGTTGTGGCTGAACCGCAGGTGCAGCAAGTCCAAGAAGCCAAAGACAGTTCTCATCTCGTAAGTACCGAGTTCTGCTGTCAATGTGTTTATCTGGTAACTCAAAGCAACCAATCAGATGTTTGTTTTCCAATACATGCTTCTTTTTTGTTACTACAACAGTAGCAAACATTGCACCTTAAAGGAACTGTAACATCAAAAAATGTAATTGTTTTAAAGTAATACAAATATAATGCAGTGTTGCCCTGCACTGGTGAAACTGCTGTGTTTGCTTCAGAAACACTACTATTGTTTATATAAATAAGCAATGGGGCAGCCATTCAAAGGAGAAAAGGCTCAGCTTGCACAGCATATAAACTCTGTAGAACATAAGGGTCAGGGGACATGCTCAGATTCGGGGAGATTTGTCACCCTGCGACAAATCACCTCTTCTTCGGGGGCGACTAATCTCCCCGAACTGCCACCCGTCGGCTAGAATGTAAGTTGCCAGCGGGATGGCACTCGGAGAGAGCTTCGTTTTCCTAAGTTGCCTCACGAGGAAACTTCAGAAAACGAAGCGCTCCAAGTGCCACCCCACCAACGATTTCGATTCTAGCCAGCAGGAGGCAGTTTGGGGAGATTAGTTGCCCCAAAGAAGAGATTTGTTGCCAGGCGACAAATCCCCCCCCGAATCTGAGCGTGTGCCCTGAACCTAATGGTGTTATCTGTTATCCACTATTTATAGCCTTTTTTCAATTTCCGCCATTGCTACACAGCAGCTTGTTTATATGAACTATAGTAGTGTTTCTGAAGCAAACACAGCAGTTTTACCAGTGCAGGACAACAGTACGTGATATTTTCATTATTTTAAAAAACTTTCATTTTTTGGTGTTACTGTTCCTTTGAAGCTGAGGGCACACAGAGCTCCACTGCTTTCAGTCTGCAAATTTTTTGTTTGTTTTGGAAGCTGAAAGAAGCAGATGAGCTCCCTTACATACATCTGTAAGGGTGGTGACACACAGGGAGAGTTAGTCGCCTGCAAGAAATCTTTGCTACTGCGACGACTAAAATGCTTTCCCACCAGCAAGAATGTGAATCACCAGTTGAATGGAATAAGTGTTGCTTCCAGGTGCAAGCACAGGGAACAGGCTGACAGCAATGGAGCCAATGATCATAGGCCTATGTGTAAGTGCCCCAGCAGGCACGAAACGCGTTAGGCCTTTGGTTTTCATGGCCTTATAAATGTTTTAGTACTTTTTTTTTTTTTTTGGAATACTCGCTTTGTTTGGTTTGTACCGCATGCTCCTAGATTGGGGGAATGTGAGTTATTTTACTTTATTTTTGATTTACTATTGCGATTAGATTATTATATACTTGGGTAGTGCCTATAATTGAGTTGGCGTTTTTTAGTCCGGCAACAGCTGTTTAAATTTCAAAGCTGAATGGTATGGGGGAAAATAAGGAACAATGTGTGACTGAATTATAGGAATGCACCGAATCCAGGATTCAGTTCGGGATACAGCCAGGATTCGGCCTTTTTCAGCAGGATTCGTATTCGGCCTAATCCTTCTGCCCGGCCGAACCGAATCCTAATTTGCATATGCAAATTAGGGGCGGGAGGGAAATCTCGTGACTTTTTGTCACAAAACAAGGAAGTAAAAAATGTTTTCCCCTTCCCACCCCTAATTTGCATATGCAAATTAGGGTTCGGATTCGGTTCTGTATTTGGCCGAATCTTTCACGAAGGATTCAGGGGTTCGGGCGAATCCAAAAAAGTGGATTCGGTGCATCCCTACTAAATTACATACCAAGGGCTTGATTTACCAACATTTGAATTCATATTTTTTCAACATTTTCTGCATAAAAATTAAAATTTGAGTTATGTTTTTAAAAACTTGACTGCTGGGCAAAAGAACTTGAATGTAAAACATTGGCATCTTAAAGCTTGCAAGTTGATTTTGAAGCCGGCAGGAGTTGTCCTAGACAGAACTCAAGCCATATTTGAGGTTTTCGAGTTTTCTTGGGCTTGTAAACTCACAAATACAAGGTATTAAGAGTTTTTTCCACGATTATATTCAATTGAGGTTTTTTTTATATAAAAATTCAGATGTTTTTAATAATAGTAAGCAAAACATTCAAGGTTTTTTTTTTTTTTGTTTTGGTAGGAAAAACCTCACAAATGAGATTTTCGATAAGTCCACAAATTGTCAAAGCAAACGGCAGAACAGTTTAGATAGCTCGTCCTATATCCACTATGTACATTATTTCTCAGGTCCTGCCAGTCTTCTAGATGAGCCGTATGAGTCTGGCTGCAGGCTAGCTATAAGCTGATGTAAGATGCGGGATCCACAACAGACACTTTTCTCCTTTTTAAGGCAGTTTATTTACACACAGGGGTGACCATTTCAGGATATAAAACAAAATCATAAAAATAAATCCTGCCCACTGGGCTCTAGCTTCACACATGAAGAGTTCCCTTACTAAACTGGGCCCCTTGTGGACTACCAGTAAGCCAACACATAAGTAGGGGTCACGCCTGTACTCCCATTTCTTTTGGGGGATTGCTCAGCCTCTGTCACTTGCTGTCGCCTCTCTCCGCACCTTGCAGTGGAAAATGGCACCCCAGCCCCTCTGGGAGTTCCTCACACAGGCAGGTCTCCTACCTGCTCTGAGAGAGATTCCAAACAGCCTCACTAGAACTAAATGCCTTTCCACAGGACAGCCTTCCATGAGCTGGATTACTGGATTGGCCTTTAAAAAAAAGCCTTTAAACAAAGAACATATTCTCTGTCTATTAACACCCATTCTGGTGCCTACCTCTCCCATTATAGAGATCTTAAAGGGAAAACACACCTTTTCCTACATCTTTTTATTTGCTCTACCGCACTGGTTATACCCATACTGAAAAAATCACGTTGCACTAGTTATGTTACATGTAGTGCTGGGTACACGATCCTGTCCAATATATCTGTGCCATGGATATCAGTCGGCCTGTTAATCAAACTGCTTAAAAAGTTCACTAGTTCACCATGTTGCCCAGTGCTTTTTGCATTACAGGTCCACTATACTGTTGTCAGCCAGAGGGTTATAGGTGCTAGCAGCCCGCTAGCCAGATGCTAGCAGCCCGCTAGCCAGATGCTAGCAGCCCGCTAGCCAGATGCTAGCAGCCCGCTAGCCAGATGCTAGCAGCCCGCTAGCCAGATGCTAGCAGCCCGCTAGCCAGATGCTAGCAGCCCGCTAGCCAGATGCTAGCAGCCCGCTAGCCAGATGCTAGCAGCCCGCTAGCCAGATGCTAGCAGCCCGCTAGCCAGCTTTATGATCTGGGGCAACTCTGTGCATGTGATTGGTTGTGTTTGGTGGTATCATCTTTTCCCCTCCTTTTCCCACTGTAATCACTGATATGCAGTGCTAGCGTAATGCTTGTTAAAGAGGTGCTTCACCATTAATATAACTTTTAGTATGTTCAAGAACGGCCAATTCTAAACAACTTTTCAATTGGTCATCATTTATTTTTTATATTTTTTTACATTATTTGCCATCATCTTCTGACTCTTTCCAGCTTTCAAATCGCAGTTCTCGGTAAGGCTACGAATGTATTTTTATTGCTACTTTTTATTACTCGCCTTTCAATTCATGGCCTCTCGTATCCATATTGCAGTCTCTTATTCAAATCAATGCATGGTTGCTAGGGCAATGTCGACCCTAGCAACCAGATTGCCGAAACTGCAAACCAAAGAGCTGCCGAATAAAAAGTTAAATAACTCAAAAAAAAAAAACCCTCAAATAATAATCAATGAAAACCAATATCAAGTTGTCTCAGAATATCACTCTCTATATCATACTAAAAGTTAATTTAAAGGTGAACACCCCCTTCTTTGACCAGATGGTTTGCATTACTTGTTCACTGTCGCCAGCTGCTCGTCCACGTTTCATTGATTCGTTGCCAGAAGCAGTAAAGTGACAGTTTGTCAAGCCCTCCCAGTCCATACGCTGCGGCTGCTTTGCTGACAGATGAGGCCTAACATATAGATCTGCTAACAGGCTATTTATGGTGAAAACGTATCCTGCTAGTTCTTACTCCATAGATGTGTGGCCTCATGTATGAACATATGAATTGCACCTGTCTCTGCATTCCCTTGCTCGCTGCTCATGTAACCTGAGCCTGTGATCCGTAAGGAGGAATAGAGGCTTATTATATTTATTCTGTGAGATTTTACATGCGTATGTTTCAGCTCGCTGGCATAGGATAAGTGACAGTTAACCCCGTCACTCTGTGTACTAATTGCACTCTGGAATAAACAATTGTATGTTTCATTGGATATGTGACGGTAGATTAGGTATAAATACTGCACGTGTTCTGAGTCACATGTTTTATGCAGAGGGAATTTTATACACTCTGATCCAATGAGTTTACTTTCTGATCTCGATACGGACAATGAAGTGAATTTCCTACTCTGAGTAGAGGCTGATGTGAATATGGAGGATAGACTTCCCCATGTCTCAGCCTGTGATGTGAATATGGAGGATAGGCTTCCCCATGTCTCAGCCTGTGATGTGAATATGGAGGATAGGCTTCCCCATGTCTCAGCATGTGATGTGAATATGGAGGATAGACTTCCCCATGTCTCAGCCTGTGATGTAAATATGGAGGATAGGCTTCCCCATGTCCCAGCCTGTGATGTGAATATGGAGGATAGACTTCCCCATGTCTCAGCCTGTGATGTGAATATGGAGGATAGGCTTCCCCATGTCCCAGCCTGTGATGTGAATATGGAGGATAGACTTCCCTGTGTCTCAGCCTGTGATGTGAATATGGAGGATAGGCTTCCCCATGTCTCAGCCTGTGATGTGAATATGGAGGATAGGCTTCCCCATGTCTCAGCCTGTGATGTGAATATGGAGGATAGGCTTCCCCATGTCTCAGCCTGTGATGTGAATATGGAGGATAGGCTTCCCCATGTCTCAGCCTGTGATGTGAATATGGAGGATAGACTTCCCCGTGTCTCAGCCTGTGATGTGAATATGGAGGATAGGCTTCCCCATGTCTCAGCCTGTGATGTGAATATGGAGGATAGACTTCCCCATGTCTCAGCCTGTGATGTGAATATGGAGGATAGACTTCCCCATGTCTCAGCCTGTGATGTGAATATGGAGGATAGGCTTCCCCATGTCTCAGCCTGTGATGTGAATATGGAGGATAGACTTCCCCATGTCAGAGCCTGTGATGTGAATATGGAGGATAGACTTCCCCATGTCTCAGCATGTGATGTGAATATGGAGGATAGACTTCCCCATGTCTCAGCCTGTGATGTAAATATGGAGGATAGGCTTCCCCATGTCTCAGCCTGTGATGTGAATATGGAGGATAGACTTCCCCATGTCTCAGCCTGTGATGTGAATATGGAGGATAGGCTTCCCCGTGTCTCAGCCTGGGATGTGAATATGGAGGATAGGCTTCCCCATGTCTCAGCCTGTGATTTAGGATAAAGATATATTAAAGTGTTGTGATCCTCTGGCTAGGTTGAAAAGACTTGATTTAGGCTATTGTTCACCTTAAATCAGTGCCTAATCCTCCTGCGTGTTCCAACCACAGCACGTTCTATGCCATTGCTAATATTGTCCTTGTGTATTTGTCATCACCGTGTCTCAGCATTACTTACAGGCACCAAGATTGTTTAATCTCCTTGGCAAAACTGTGTATCGCAGCAACAAACTTACACAATGGGCATGAGTAAAACCCTGCTTTTGTCACGTTTGATGGCAGAATTAAAGGGGTGGTTCACTTAAGTTAACTTTTAGTATTATATAGAATGACTAATTCTAAGCAACTTTTCAATTGACCTTCATTGTTTATTTTTTATATTTTAATTATTTGCCTTCTTCTGACTCTTTCCAGCTTTCAAATTGGAGTCACTGACCCCATCTAAAAAAAAAACAAATGCTTTGTAGGCCTACAAATGTATTGTTATTGCTTTTCTGTCCCTCTCCTATACATATTCCAGTCTCTTATTCAAATCAGTGCATGGTTGCTAGAGTCATTTATACCCTAGCAACCAGATTGCTGAGACTGCAAACTAGAAAACTGCTGCTGAATAAAAAGCTAAATAACTCAAAAACCACAAATAATAAAAAATGAAAACCAATTGAATATTTTTGCAGAATATCATTCTCTACATTATATACTAAAAGCTACTATAAAAAAATTTTTTTAAGGAAAAAAAGTTTTGTTCTATGTATGTACAGGTAAGTGATCCCTTATCCAGAAAGCTCTGAATTACAGAAAGGCCATCTCCCATACTCTTATTTTATCCAAATAATCCAAATTGTTAAAAAAACAATTTTATTTCTCTGTAATAATAAAACAGTAGCTTGTACTTGATCCCAACTAAGATATAATTTATCCTTTTTTCAGGCAAAACCAGCCTATTGGGTTTATTTAATGTTTACATGATTTTCTAGTACACTTAAGGGATAAAGATCCAAATTACGGAAAGATCCGTTATCTGGAAAATCTCAGGTCTTGAGCATTTTGGATAACCGGTCCCATACATGTCCTTTTGTTTATGATAAAGGAAGTCTAAAACTGCTGTAAATTGTGATTGTTCGTTCAACATCTTCCATCAGACTCCAGCCCTAGTGTAACACAGGGATATTTATTTGTGGCAGGTGATTAACTGCATCATAGTCTTTAATTCTACATCATATGAGGATAGTTTAATTGGTTATTTCCTTACTTTATTTCATGGGAACATTTCCTAGTTCACTTTTCAAGCAGTTACATTAATTAACTTGATTTGCAGCCAGGTTTAAAGAAACTGCCTGGGCCTGAATCTTTGTAAAAGTCAATAATGCCGAAGCCTAATAGCATATCTGGGGGGTTAAAGGAAAAGCATCAATGGAACATAGATGAACAAATAAAGACTTATTGCTTCAGAAGTGACATCAGAGCAGCATGATTTAGAAAGTGGCTCCTATAGATAAAAAGAGAGAGCAATGTGTGTGAGCTCTGTGCTGCTTATAATGTTTCCCCTCTCATTGTCAGACGCTTGGGAATCAATTGCCTTATGAAGATAAATAGTGTTCCAACTAGGCATTTTCCACAATGTGTTTAAAGGGGTTGAATTTACTTCTAGTACAATGTAGAGCCTTCTTTTCTAATTTCAATAAGTTTTTATTGGGGGTTTTTTCAAGTTAAATTACAGCTTTTGGTAAAAGCCTAAGTAAAGGTTTTTACATTAACACATAATGACATTAATAATCACATTAATTATTAAAATTTGTATAGAATTGGTCACAAACAATATGTTTATACAGTATTTTAGTAATAAACTTATATTTCAAAACATTGTTATAACAAACCTTATTGTTTGACTAAATACCTCTATTAATAGTAAGTCAAGGGATATCTGTATTACACCCCAATGGTGGGGGTAGAGGGTTCTTTTCTGAGACCATTGGTTTTCATTTTTTTTTTTTTTTTTTTTTTTGTGGTTTTTGAGTTATTTAGCTTTTTATTCAGCAGCTTTGCAGTTTCAGCAATCTGTTTACTAGGGTCCAAATTCCCCTAGCAACCATGCACTGATTGGAATAAAAGACAGGAATATGAATAGGAGAGGCCTGAATTGAAAGATGAGTAATACAAGTAGCAATAACAATACAGACAGTCCTCTGGTTACATATACCCAACTTAAATACAACTCACACTTACAGACAGGGGCTGTTTCACTAACGTATTATGTTTTTCTTGGCCTTTATTAGCATTTAGCTTTAATAAACTGCCTGCCCCAATCCCCTCTGACATGTGTTGTCTACTGCAGAGCACAGAAAGGTAAAAATAAATACTATATAATAATAAGACAAACGCCTGTCTTGTTGCATTTAATAAGTAAATCCATTTCAACTTACTTACATATTCAATTTAAGAACAAACCTACAGACCCTTCATAACCCGGGGACTGCCTGTACATTTGTAGCCTTACAGAGCATTTGTTTTTTTAGGTGGGGTCCGTGACCCCCATTTGAAAGCCTGAAAGAGTCAGAAGAAAAAGGCAAATAATTAAATATCTATATAAAATAAATAATGAAGACCAATTGAAAAGTTGCTTTGACTTGACCATTCTATAGCATACAAAAAGTTGACTGAAAGGGGAACCACCCTTTTAAAAGCTCTCTTGATATCTCAGTGACTCGTGTTGTAATATCTTGAAGATTTTGGGGCGCAGTGTATGATACAACTTTTGTTCCTTAGTCCCCACAGGTGGCTTGTGTACATGAGCATTGTTCTTGGGTGAGCCATAAACCTTGATGGGACCTTCCCTTATCGATCGAGAGATCAAGGATGGTTTTAATTGTATTCTCCCCTCAGTCTTTGGTGAATTCCCAGTTTGTGTACTTCTATGTTAAAGGAAAACTATACCCCCAAAATGAATACTTAAGAAACAGATATAGTTTAAATCAAATTAAGTTAAAGAATCTTGTTGAACTGGAATATATATAACCGCAAATATTGCCATTTTACATGTTTTCCCTTGAGCCACCATTTTGTGTCTGTGTGCTGCCTCAGAGATCACCTGACCAGAAATACTGCAGCTCTAACTGTAACAGGAAGAAGTGTGGAAGCAAAAGACAGAACACTGTCTGTTAATTGGCTCATGTGACCTAACATATATGGTTTGTTTGTGTGCACCGTGAATCCTAGGATCCCAGGGGGCTTTAAAATGGCAATTTTCTATTTATGATTACCCAATGTCACGTACTACTAAAAAAGTATATTATGAAAATGGTTTATTTACATGAAGCAGGGTTTTACATATGAGCTGTTTTATGAAATCTCTTTTTATAGAGACCTACATTGTTCGGGGGTATAGTTTTCTTTTAATGAATTGTAATGCCAACATTGCATAATATTTGCACACTTATTCGACTGCCGGACCCCCCCATCCAATAGCAGTGTCTCTGAAGGGATTGTGTTGCATTGAAAACCTGTCTGGACTCTGCAACTTTTAAAGCAGACAGCTGCTCATTTTCGTATCTTGGCATAGCCCTTGAATGCAGAGCATCCACTATGCTTTGGATTGTAACTTGACTGACAGGGCCATGTGGCCGGTTTGTCTGCAAAGTGGCTATTTTTGTCAGCCCTGGCAGTGGCCTTTTTTTTTTTTTTTTAATAAGCGATATTGCAATCTGTCGTAGTCTGGTTAAAGCATCGGCAAGAGCCGACAGCAGAGCATGCTTGTAGAATGGGCTGTTGTTTTAGTAAAGAGTTGTGTCCACGCAAAACCATTGAAAAGACTGGATTGTTCAGTACAGCATCATGTGATGACTTGGGACAAAGCCCTCCTTCAGAAAATGAGGATTTTCACGCAGAAGAAAAATCATCAGGCTTTTTGAAAACTGCCGTTTCCATCCCAGGAGATGTGCCTTTCTCCAACTTAAATTCAGACCTTGGAAGTCATGGGTGCAAGGGCTCAAGATATACATGTTACAACAGCATGGATGAGAGTCAGCCTTCACAGAGAGCAAGCCGATACAGGTCAGACAACTTTTTATACCCTTTAAACTGTGCTCCTCATGTATTGGCGAAGTATGACAGTTTGAAAGAGGCAGAAACCAGAGAAGGATTAAGCTGTGAAATGCACTCACAACTTGATTCAGAGGCTTTAAAGGGCCGACACTCACAGGGGCAGGAGACCTGTAATGGCGTAACCTCTAATTCTGCTGCTGCAAAAGTTTCACCGGCGGGTTGTGACCAGGGTGCTCCTTTTCACGTGTTGCTGAGTCTAGAGCAGAGCCAGCAGGAAGCTCCCTCCTTAAAAGCACAAGGCTTGGATGAAAGCCAGACCACATGGAAGGGTTCATTAGCAGAACAAGCGAGTGAAGAAAATGATGCCACCAACATCTGTCAGGTCAAAGCTGTAATAGACCTCCGTAAAACAAAAAAACACATGGCTGAAAGCCTGCACTTAGCCAGCTCTGCGGATGAAAGTGAAAATACAAATATTAGGACCAACACGTTTTATAGCATTTGTGTGGTTGATGCTGATGATCTGAAACTTGATGAAGTGCCTGAGTCATCTACTTCGGCAAAGCAGCCGGATCCGTCTCCCTCTGAGGGATCAGATGGTGTCGTAGAAAGCACCTACAGCCCAGCACACGGTGTAGCCCAGCAATCAAATAAACCTCTGGAGCCAGATTTTGTGCCTCCCACAGTCAGATCGGATTTAAACCATGTTGGCAATGTGCATACGTTTTCCAGTGGGGCAGTTTTTTCTGTGAATTTGCCAGATTTGCTCACATTTGATACTGGAAAACCAGAATGCGTTGGCGATGATTCTACAGAACTCCCTGTAGATACACGAGCAAATGAGCGTGAGCTAAACTCAGACCAAGGTGGATCACATACAGTTTCTTTCTCCGATGACGCAAGTGATGAGAAATGCTCCAAAGAGCAGAATTGCATTGATCCTTTCCCCAAAGAGATAAACAAGCTCTCACAACATGAGTCGGCCCATTTACTATATTCTTTAAATGAATCTGTGCAATGTAGGGGGGTAGAAGATTCGGAAGGTGGTTGTACAAAGTACGACATTCAGCCGGACATTAACACTATTCATAATACACTTTATTGTACAGATTCAGGAACAGATGAGTTGGCCAATGATTCGACACGTGTACTATATTCTTTAAATGAATCTGTGCAATGTAGGGGGGAAGAAGATCCATTAGGTGATTGTACAAAGTATGACATTCAGCCGGACATTAACACTATTCACAATTCACTTTATTGTACAGATTCAGGCACAGATGAGTCTGCCAATGATTCAACACTATATTCCTTAAATAAATCTGTGCAAGGTAGGATTGAAGAAGAATCCAAAGATGGTTGTACAAAGTACGACATTCAGCCGGCCATTAACACTATTCACAATACACCTTATTGTACGGATTTTTGTAATGGTATGCAAATCGAAAACTCTGAATTTATCTCGCGCCAAGAGGTGCTCTTCAGCAATGACCATCTTCCAGCATGCACTGATGATTTTATGAGCAACTCTATTGATAACTTCTTATTGGAGTGTAAATCGATTGCTCAGTCCCCAATGGGAGATGGTCTAACTGAAGCATGTTCCCTAGAAAAAGTGGAATGCTTCAATACAGACCTGGATAGAAATCTGGAAGATCCTGTTCAGCTACACTTCACAGAGGAGCAGTTATTGTGTAGTGCTGTGTCTGTGGATGAAAGCAGTGTTGTATCCAATTTCCATTCAGATTTTTCAAAAGAAACTGTGCAGTGTAGGGGGGAAGAAGTTTCCGAAGATGGTTGTATAAAGTACGATGTTCAGCCGGCCCTTAAAACTATTCACGATACACTTAATTGCACGGATATTTGTAATGCTATGCAAGGCGAAAGCTCGGAATCGATCACGTGCCAAGAGGTGCTCTTCAACAATGACCATCTTCCAGCATGCACTGATGATCTTATGAGCAACTCTATTGATAACTTCTTATTGGACTCTAAATTGATTGCACAGTCCCCAATGGGAGATGGTCTAACTGAAGCATGTTCGCTAGAAAAAGAAGTGGAATGCTTCAATACAGACCTGGATAGAAATCTGGAAGATCCGGTTCAGCTACACTTTACCGAGGAGCAGTTATTGTGTAGTGCTGTGTCTGTGGATGAAAGCAGTGTTGTATCCAATTGTTATTCAGATTTTTCAAATGAAACTGTGCAGTGTAGGGGGGAAGAAGATTCCGAAGATGGTTGTACAAAGTACGATGTTCAGCCGGCCATTAACACTATTCACGATACACTTTATTGTACAGATTCAGGAACAGATGAGTCGGCCAGTGATTTGACCCATTTACTATATTCTTTAAATGAATCTGTGCAATTTAGGGGGGAAGAAGATTCTGAAGATGGTTGTACAAAGTATGACATTCAGCCGGCCCTTAACACTATTCACAATACACTTTATTACAAGGATTTTTGTAATGCTATGCAAGGCGAAAGTTTGGAATCGATCAAGCACCAAGAGGTGCTCTTCAGCAATGACCATATTCCAGCATGCACTGAAGATTTTATTAGCAACTCTGTTGATAACTTCTTATTGGAGTCTAAATTGATTGCCCAGTCCCCAATGGGAGATGGTCTAACTGAAGTATGTTTGCTGGAAAGAGAAGTGAAATGCTTAAATACAGATCTGGATAGAAATCTGGAAGATCCTGTTGAGCTACACTTTACCGAGGATCAGTTCTTGTGTAGTGCTGCGTCTGTGGATGAAAGCAGTGTTGTATCCAATTGTCATTCAGATTTAACTGAAGGTTTACAGAACAATATGTTCACATTAGAGCCTGACGTCAGGAATGTATGTAAAATGCTTGCTGTCCCAGAAGAGTCACACCCCATGCCCAGTAACCATGAAATTGTTGACGACAACACAGATCTAAGGAGCTTTCCAACTGAGGATCCAGAACACTATGCATATAATATGGGACCTTTAGGAGCCAACGGGCTACCAGAGGGTTTACCCTGCTTAGAAATCCAGGGCACTGTTTCTCCAGACCATATTAGTGAAGAGACTTTAATAAGCTGTGATGTTTCCCGCATGAGCCAACATCCAAATGCCGTGCTGTTGGCTTGTGTTTCCAGTGATCTGGACATGAATCCAGTTATTAAAGAGGGTACTGCAAATCTGCCAGCTGAGATTTCATGTTCTGAATTTTTTGACACGGAAGGGAATGTTCTCTGTGGGGTAAATTATTTTGACCTAAATTCACCTTTTAGAAGTTTTCCGGACAATGAGGAAAAGCCTACAATGAATTGTTTTTGTGATCAGATAGAAGAAGCTGGAGAAGATACATATGGGCCCAGTTGTGGTTTGGGTGCCTACTATACGGGAACTTCTTTGGAATATGAGTTCTTGGGCGAAAGCGAGTTAATTCAACCCAGACCCCCAGTTTCAGATGAGCAGATAGATTGTAGCATCAAATATGAACTTGGACAGTTGGTAACAGAAACCACACAAGACCATGTGGATCACAATCCGAATGACTTTGAGGCAGAAGACGATGCTAATCAGCTAGGTAAGGGTGATGGACTCTGTACCAACAGGGCAGATTATGACCAAAGCCAGGTCGACGAGTATGTGGCTATACCTTCTTATGAGATTCACAATATGGCCCAGGAAGCTCTCTGCACTCTAGAATGCTCAGAATCCAAGGAAGAGCCCGCACTACATCTAATGCAAGAGCTCCTGGATGAATCGCTGGCAACAACACTACCTCTGGATGACAGTTGCCACTGCACTTTACCTGATGGCGGTTTTATTGTGAATTCTGACTATCCAATTGACTTCCTATGGCATCAAGCCCTATTGGCAAACCTAAACGGAAACCATGGTGACCACTACAGCGACAAGATTCTCGAGACCACATCGGATCTCTCTGCCTCAAAATATGCATTTCATCTGTTGGTTCCAGAAAGTAACCGCATCTGGGAATGGCAAGAAATGTGTTCCAATTCTGTGAGTATCTCACAAAATAGTCCCTTATTTATTCTTTATTGGCCAGTACAATTGTCTGAAGATTCTTTAGATCTTCTTTGATGGTTCATTTACTAGTGCAGTCTTTTATTATAGTAACTGATCTACAGTTTTCTTAAAGGGGTGGTTCACCGTTACATTAACTTTTAGCATATTCTAGAATGGCTCATTCCAAAATTTTTGGATCAGAACTAGACTGCTGAAATTGCAAACTGGAGAGATGCTGAATTAAAAAGTTAAATAACTCAAAAACCACAGATAATAAATAATGAAAACCAATTGCAAATGGTCTCAGAATATCACTCTCTACATCATACTAAAAGTGAACTTAAAGGTGAACAACCCCTTTAATATGAAGGTTGCAGATATTCCTGTTGTTTATTAGAAGGCTGTGCGTTGCTTGTAGGTTACGCAGGCGCATAATGCAATGTGATATAAGGTTCTTGCTTTCCCAGCCTGAAAGCATTCATATGTATGTAATCAGCTAGTGCTTTGGTTTTACTGTGATTAAAATGTATGATCCATCCCTTGCATAACAGGTGCAAGAGGGAACTCTAACAGGCTGGAGCAAGCGTTATAATAACAGGTGGTGGAGGTCACTTGCACTGCAGGCTTTCCAAAAGGGAATCAGAGAGTTACAGTTGACCAGAATCTTATTTGGGTCTATTATGGGACCTGTTATACAGAATGCTCGGGCCAGGGGTTTTCCGGAAAAGGGACCTGTCTGTAATTTGGATCTTCATACCTTAAAGGGAAAGTAACACTAAAAAGTGAAAGTAATTAAAATATAATGTATTGTTGCATTGCACTGGTACATATGTGTTTGCTTCAGAAACACTACTATAGTTGACATAATGGTGGTGCTGTGTAGCAATGGGGGCAGCCATTCAAGGATCAGGTTACATAGCAGATAACAGATGCATTATGTAGAACCCATTGTATTCTACTATCTGCTAAAGAATACTGATTGAATGTGTATGGTGTATAGTTTTAGCGTGTGGTTGCATAAATTAATATATACACAGTGAGCAGCACACTGATATTGTTCTAGACTTGACAGTGGTTTAAACTGATACATGTCTGTAATTTAAGGGGTCTTCGGCACAGGCAATTCTTCATGCATTCCCAGGCAGTGGCTTTTCATTCTTTCCTACCCTAGTCCCATGTGCACTGCTCACTAGCTCATACAGATCAATCCTAAACAGGAGAAACTGATTAACTTCATCAATTACTAATTGTGTATGGAGTCACTGGCCACCCTAGTCTGTCCCCAGGTCAAGATTTTTTTTTTTCATGTCTGTTTCATCCATGTATTTCAGTATACGTATTTTTGTGTGACCCTGTCACTTCTAATTACACTGACCTTTATAAAGGTCTTAGAGACAGACCGAAATCTTGGCCGGTTCCATTTTAATGTATCTAATAAATATGAAGTTTTAATTTTTTTTTAAAAAAAAATCCTGGTGTGGACCTGTCTTTTTGGATAATATATATGCATCTGAGTTGTTTCATTTAAAATTCATTGTGGTAATGTACAGAACCAAAATTAGAAAAAAAGTTCTGTCCAAAGATTTAGGGACCTAACTGTATAGTTAGTAAGACCTATAGACAGTCGCTATATATTGGGCTGATGAGGGGCTGTTTGGGTCTGTGTGTACCTGAAATGCCAGGGCCTATTTTCATTCTCAGTCCAGACCTGATACCAAAGCAGATACAGTATATAGTAACCAGGCAGATATATACTTTGGCCAGTACGACTCCGCTCAGATGTAGAAATTAAAAAAAAAAAAAGGAAAAGGAATAGCACTGATAAATCCATAAATCCTTAAATAGGATTATACAGGGGTTAATTAGTTGCTATAAGCACATACACACAATTATCATCAGCCAGGAATTGATCAAAGTGCAAAACAAATCAGTTCACGTATAAGGCAGGTGCACATAAATACATTATGGTGATTTCTTTTTTTTAATGTATTTTTTTGTTTGTTTTTTTATTGTAGGAATCAACCAAGGTCTCAGAGTTAAACCCCAATGCTAAAGTATGGGGGAATCCCATGTTAAATGTGGAAGCTGGGGGTACTGCTGATGGAACGGTGGGTCCATCCTGGGAAGAGATACCCGATGAACCCCCAGATTCTTCCAGAGAAGGTATGTGCATCTTCTATTCAATACACTCCAGTATGACTTTTGTGTACATTCTGAGATCAGCATTTAAATCAATGCTTTATATTTCCATACACCAAACTCAATTCTCCATTGGATGACAAAGTAGAGCCGTAAAGCAAAGCAAAATTGCTGTTCTATTTGCAGGAAGGAAACACCAACACTTACATTTACCCTGTAAAACTTATGAAGAGACCTTTAAAAGGAATGTCAACCCCAAAAATATTTTATGCCTACTGAAAGAAAAAATATTTCTACGCAACTTAGAGGCCTATTTATCAAAGGTCGAATTTCACATTCATGTAAAAAAAAAAAAAAAAAAACACATTCGAATATACTTGGAATTTGATTCGGGGGTTATTTAATTAAAAAAAAATCTAAAACTCGGACGAATATTACCGACCCGAAAACTCTTAATCAAATTAGACTAAATTCGAATCAAGTTTTTCTCCGAAAAAAACGCGAATGTCAGGAAGGCTATTAACATCTTCAGATTGGTCACTGGACCTCTCCCATTGACTTATAAGTGAACTCGGCAGGTTTCAGGTGGCGAAAAGTCAAATTCAAAATTTTAAAGGGGCATGGTTTGATAAATCTCAAAATTCAAATTGATTTAGAATTATTCACAATTAGAATTTGAGAGTTTTGACCATAAAAAAACCCAAAAATTCAAATTTTAAATTCGAGCCTTAATAAATCTGCCCCTTAGTGGATAAAGTTTATTGGAAAGTTGCTTAGAATTATGTTTTCTTTTATTTGGTAGATTTTTATTTTGTGGTTGACTTGCCCTTTAAAAGACAAATAAAGCCAAATAAAGCAAAATTCACTGGAGCATAAATGTAAGCACTGCCTAGTGAATTCAATAGCTGTTTTTTCGAATATAAATAAATAAATTCGAATATACTCGAAATTTGATTGGGGGTTATTTAATTTTAAAAAAATCAAGTA
This sequence comes from Xenopus laevis, assembly GCF_017654675.1. Lineage (NCBI taxonomy): Eukaryota > Metazoa > Chordata > Amphibia > Anura > Pipidae > Xenopus > Xenopus laevis. Next base: position 17,905,154 of record NC_054381.1, on the reverse strand, counting down.
TCTAAAACTCAAACTAATATTACCGGCCTGAAAACTCTAATCGATTTAGACTAAATTTTAATCAAGTTTTTCTCCGAAAAAAACGTGAACGTCGAGAAGGCTAGTAATATCTTCAAATTGGTCACTGGACCTCTCCCATTGACTTATACGTGAACTCGGCAGGTTTCAGGTGGCGAATAGTCAAATTCTAAATTTTAAACGGGCATGGTTTGATAAATCTCAAAATTCAAATATAAATTGATTTAGAATTATCCACAATTAGAATTTGAGAGTTTTGACCATAAAAAAATGTACTTCGAGCCTTAATAAATCTGCCCCTTAATGTATAATGTATATTAGAAAGTTGCTTAGAATTATGTTTTTTGGGGTTTTTTTGGCAATTTTGACTTGCCCTTTAAAAGACAAAGCCAAATTCACTGGAGCATACATGTTAAGCACTGCCTAGTGAATTCAATAGCTGTTTTTTCACCCGCACAGGGGAAAAGAGGAGGGGTGTTTGCATGTGCATCCACTCCCCAGTGCGTTTTACCTTTTTTATCTTTAGAAATGCTCTTTTTCCACCCAAAAAAAAAATGAATGTACTCAGGATTGCATGCTATAATGAGATCCTCAGGCCTTGGTGTAGCCTCCTGCTAACATACGACTACATGAATATTTCAGGCCTGGAAGCCGATGATGAGAGTGAGAAGAAAAGTGAAAATGCAGTGTTAACAGTGTTACAAGAAGTACCCCCATCCGTTTCTGTATCAGACAGAACAGACATGAACACTATATCTCTGGGAAACTCCGAATATGAATCTATGCACGAAACCACCCATTCAGGTAATGACTTTCTATGTAATTTGTGTTGGGCTGCCAGGAAGATATCCAGAGGGCACTTGCTTTAGCTATATACGGCCTTGCGTTCCTATTAGTGATGTGTGGTTCAAAAAAGTTTCTACCCACGCTTAGAGCAGCTGTGAGTGGTCAGCATGGTGACCATTCAACCTGGTCAATTCTCAAAATTAAAAAATCACTTTTTATTCATCATAAATATTAAAAAGTAGGCATACAGACCAATTGATGCTCCGCCTTACGCGTTTCGCCGTAAGGCGGAGCATCAATTGGTCTGTATGCCTACTTTTTAATATTTATGATGAATAAAAAGTGATTTTTTAATTTTGAGAATTGACTGGGAATATATTTTTGAATTTTTGATTTGAGTGCCCTTTGGAGTTGGGGGCTATATTCCAGCACTTTTGGCCCTTTTTGACAGGCCTGTATAGACTGCAGCAGTTGAGTAGTAAATTTTTTTGGACCATTCAACCTGGCCAAGACCCTCCTCTGGGGGCAGTTTGTTGGTTCGAATCCGCCAGAGCCATGCATCACTAATGCCTATACCCTAGTAATTCTCTACTTCTCTATAAAATGCATGCAAATGAAAGAAAAAATAGTTTACAGAAGAGGCCTTATTCTAAGGCACCTGGTATTTCCATCTGACACTGATCATTTCCTCAGTACAGGTATCTGACCTGTTATCCAGAATGCTCAGGACCTGCAGCTTTCTGGATAACACATCATTCTGTAATTTGGATCTTCATACCTTAAGGGCAGAGACACACGCGCAGATTAGTCGCCCAGCAACAAATCTCTTCTTCGGGCGACTAATCTCTCTGAACTGCCTCCCGCCGGCTAGAATGTAAATCGACGGCGGGATGGCAATCGGATCGCTTCGTTTTCCGAAGTCACCCGTAGTTGCCTTCAGGCGTCTTTGGAAAGCTAAGCATTCCGAGTGCCATCCCACCGGCAATTTACATTCTAGCAGGCGGGAGGCAGTTCGGGGAGACTAGTCGCCCCTGAAGAAGAGGCGATTTATCAACGGATGACTAAATCTCCTCAAATCTGAGCATGTGTCTCTGCCCTTACTAGAAAATCATGTAAACATTAAATAAACCCAATAGTCTGGTTTTGCCTCCAATAAGGATTAATTATATCTTCGTTTGGATCAATACAAGTGTGGGACCTTTTATCCAGTATGCCCGTGACCTGGTGTTTTCCAGATAATGGATCTTTCCATAATTTGGATCTCCATACCTTAAGTCTATTAGAAAATCATGTAAATATTAAATAAACCCAATAGGTTTTGCTTCCAATAAGGATTAATTATATCTTAGTTGGGATCAAGTACAAGCTACGGTTTTATTATTACAGAGAAAAAGGAAATCATTTTTGAAAATTTGGATTAAATGGAGTCTATAGGAGACAGCCTTTCCATAATTCGGAGCTTTCTGGATAACGGGTTTCTGGATAATGGATCCCATACCTGTACTACATTGGTAATGAATGTATTTTAAAAAAGGGCAGATAACGTTACCAACCCTGCAGGCAGCAGCAGGAAATTACCTGCATTAAAGGGGTAGTTCACCTTTAAGTTAACTTCTAGTTTCTAATTTGGACCCTAGCAACCAGATTGCTTAAAATTCAAGAACTGCTGAATTAAAAGGTAAATAACGCAAAAACCTTAAATAATATAAAATGACAACCAACTGCAAATTATCTCAGGATATCACTCTCTACATAATACTAAAAGTATGAACAAGCCCTTTAAGTGGAAATAAAGACATTGTTTGCATGAGCATGTATAAGCCCTAGACTAAAGTGCAAGCTATGTATCACAGCACAGAACGAGTGTCTTGGACAAGCCAACTTGTGATCCAAATGCAACTTTCAGCTGGCTGTGTATAGAAAGATGATTGTGCACTGATATCTGAATGATACATTTTCGACCTCCATGCTCCATACATGGCTACCTGGCTGACAGTTGTGACAAACCCAAATGGACACTTTGATATATGGGCTGGAACATTTAAGGATAAGGAAAGATTAAAACTAAGTAAGCTTTATCAGAAATGTCTACATAAATACACCAGTAAACCCTCAAAGTAATGCTGCTCTGAGTCCTCTGTCAAAAGAAACACAGAATGTCTTTCCTTCTATTGTGTACTCATGGGCTTCTGTATCTGACTTCCTGTTTTCAGCTTAAACCTCCAGGGCTAGGGCTTGAGCATGCTCAGTTTGCTCCCCTCTCCCTCCCCCCCCCCCTCCCTGCTGTAAGCTGAGCCTAGAGCTATGAGTGAGAAGGGAGAGATTCAGGCAGGAATTGATGTCACACCAAGCTAATATGGCATCAGCTAAACAGAGAGAGAGCTTCTAGAGCTCTTTGCTCAAGTAAAGAATAGAAATTTCGTTCTAACTTGCACTGTTGTGGCTTATCTATATGCAATAAACTGCCTTGGTAGCTTTCCTTCTCCTTTAAATGGATTTTCTTGAGAAAATAAAACATGTTTTAGCCTTGTGGCTGTGCAGAGATGATGACTATCATTTCAATGCTTTCCTTTCCCTGCCTGTTTGCAATTATGGCTGTAAAATTATTATTGACAATTTCTGGTATTTTATAAAATTTGTTGGACTAATATGTGACAGGTGTTAGTGATTTGGTTGCCGGTTTATCAGGATGCACTTTTATCGCTCACTAACTTTTATCGAAAATCCTGCTCATGTGTTTTTCATTTCTTTCCCCATTAAACATTCAGGAGCAAATGATCTGCCACAGCCAGAAGGTCAAGAAGACCTCCGCGATTTGCTTAAGAAAACACTGGAATTTTGCTTGTCTCGGTAGGTGCCATTGTAATAATGATTGTAAGCTCACATTTCATTGTCTGCAAGGTGGGAAAGGATGAGCCCTTTAGCAGAGTTGATTAGCGAGCATTATGGCTAGCTAAACGTTCATGCCTTAAAGGAGAAATAAACCCTAAACATGATTGTGGCTAATTTTACAGTCAAATTAAAAAGTTTGGGAACCCCTCTCAGCCTGCATAATAATTTACTCCAGTTTCAACAAAAAAGATAAGTGTTATGTCTTTCATTTTTGTTAACAAAGAATTTTAGTGAAGCAGTATTCAGTTGTATGAAATTAAATCAAATGTGAAAAACTGGCTGCAAAAATTTGGGTACCCTTGTAATTTTGCTAATTTGAATGCATGTAACTGCTCAATACTGATTACTGGCAACACCAAATTGGTTGGATTAGCTCCTTAAGACTTGAACTTCAAAGACAGGTGTGTCCAAACATGAGAAAAGGTATTTAAGGTGGCCAATTGCAAGTTGTGCTTCTGTTTGACTCTCCTCTGAAGAGTGACAGCATGGGATCCTCAAAGCAACTCTCAAAAGATGTGAAAACAAAGATTGTTCAGTATCATGGTTTAGGGGAAGGCTACAAAAAGCTATCTCAGAGGTGTAAACTGTCAGTTTCAACTGTAAGGAATGTAATCAGGAAATGTAAGGCCACAGGCACAGTTGCTGTAAAACCCAGGTCTGGCAGGCCAAGAAAAATACAGGAGCCGCATATGTGGTGGATTGTGAGAATGGTTACAGACAACCCAAAGATCACCTCCAAAGACCTGCGAGAACATCTTGCTGCAGATGGTATTTTGGAGATCTTTGGAGACACAGATCTTTACTGCTAAAATGCTGTGGTTACATTGGGCTGCTAAAGAAGCCCAAAACATAATGTACAACATTTCTATCTATGTCTTTAAGTTTTAGTTATCCTAAAGGAATAGTTCAGTGTTAAAATAAAAGCTTTGTAAATATATAGGCTATGGAAAAAATGTTTCTAATCTAGTTAGTTAGGCAAAAATGTAATGTATAAAGGCTGGAGTGACTGGATGTGTAACATAAAAGCCAGAACACTACTTCCTGCTTTGCAGCTCTCTTGGTTTACACTGACTGGTTACCAGGCAGTAGCCACTCAGTGATTGGAGCGGAGGGGCCACATGGGTCATACCTGTTGCTTTTAAATCTGAGCTGAATGCTGAGGATCAATTGCAAACTCGCTGAACAGTTATGTCCCATAGGAGCTTCCTTCAAGTCACTGACTAACTCAGAGTTAGAGAGCTGAAAAGCAGGAAGTAGTGTTCTGGCTATTATGTTAGACATCCAGTCATTCCAGCCTTTATACATTTTTTCCTAACTAACTATATTACAAACATTTTTTATTTAGCACAGCCTATTTACTTGTCTTGTCTGGTGTGAGGAGAATCTATCTACCGGTATATTAAATAAATTGATTAAAAAAGGAGTCTGATTTAAGTCAGTGTGTAAAAAATGGTTTCTTAAGAATAAAGAGACACCCCTTCTTTATCAATTGTAGAGTATTAGAGATTTGCTGGAAGGATTTTTATTAAGAATTTTTTAAAAAAGACTGATTGATTGCACCAAGTGTTAGTGTATCCGTATTTGTAATAACATGAATATCTCAGAAACTTGCTCACATTTATAGTGCGTGATCAAATTGCACTAGCACTTTATCTAAGTATATCGTTCTAATTTGATCACACGCTATCAATGTGGGCAAGTTTCCGATGGAATAGGAAATATTGAAGTTATTACAAATACTGATACACTGTTTTTTTTCCAAAACACATCAGTTAATAGTGCTACTCCAGCAGAATTCTGCACTGAAATCCATTTCTCAAAAGAGCAAACAGATTTTTGATATTGAATTTTGAAATCTGACATGGGGCAAGACATTTTGTCAATTTCCCAGCTGCCCCCAGTCATGTGACTTGTGCCTGTACTTTAGGAGAGAAATGCTTTCTGGCAGGCTGCTGATTTTCCTTCTCAATGTAACTGAATGTGTCTCAGTGGGACATTGGTTTTTACTATTGAGTGTTGTTCTTAGATCTACCAGGCAGCTGTTATCTTGTGTTAGGGAGCTGCTATCTGGTTACCTTCCCATTGTTCTTTTGTTTGGCTGCTGGGGGGGGGGGTGATATCACTCCAACTTGCAGTAAAGAGTGATTGAAGTTTATCAGAGCACAAGTCACATGACTTGGGACAGCTGGGAAATTGACAAAATGTCTAGCCCCATGTCAGATTTCAAAATTGAATATAAAAAAATCTGTTTGCTCTTTTGAGAAATGGATTTCAGTGCAGAATTCTGCTGGAGCAGCACTATTAACTGATTCATTTTGAAAAATTGTTTTTTTTCCATGACAGTATCCCTTTAAGCAGATCCATGCCATAAGTTGAAGTGATACTGACTTCTGTAATAACACTATTGAATTCCTGACATAGGTCCCCAGGTCTATACAGTATGTTAAAGTATTCGTTCGCTTTCCTGCAAACCTGAAATATCTGAATGCAGCCCACACTACACCGAGGGCCAGTTTTTAAAAGTCGTTTTCCCCTAGGCTGCTAGGCTTGCCCCCCATCTCCTACTGCTCCCCTCACCCTTTCATTGCCACTCCTGCTCCAACATAATCACCTCCACTGGGGACTGAGTGGGAGTCATTGTCCCCTTCCAGATTTTTGCTTCCCTAGGACCAGGCCTACTGTTCATTAGGGTATTTAACATGTCTGGTTCATTGCTGGGCAGGCCTCCTCAGTAATACAGCATATTCCTATATTATTAACACTGTATCTGCTTGCTTTTTCGCAGAGAGAATCTCGCCAGTGACATGTACCTAATATCACAAATGGACAGCGATCAATATGTGCCAATAATGACTGTAGCGAATCTTGACCTCGTTAAAAAACTCAGCACCGATATGGATCTAATCGTTGATGTGTTACGATGTAAGTTTAAAAAAAAATGGTCATGGTTTTAAATTCTGATAATTTCGATTTTGGCTGATTTTATTGCGGGAAGTGAAAGATCGGCATTCTGTGATCCTGTGTAGTACGGCTGCATTTGTTAGTATCCCTAGTCTCTGCAAGTGCATAAACCTCTCTTTGCTTGCGATATCCGACTCTCCGATGTTTGGGAATACATCTTCTAGGCAAATGAAGCCCTCTTATAAGATCTATATTGGATCTCACACGCAACTGCTGCATGAAGAGAGAATGGAGAGAAACAGATGCTGAGAGGAATAGTGAAGATAAACTTGATTATTTCAGAAACAGTACAGAATATTTAATTGATTATTTATTTTCGCGGTAGTTCCCCTTTAACAATGCTTGGTTGTAAGTTGTACATGATTTCAAATATCCAAATCCATTTGGATATAGGAGATCTTATCCTTGACACATTTATAAAACTGGCAGAGGCTTGGATATTCTTAACATATAGGTGCTGAACTATATTCAACTATAGTGTTTCATACTATAGGGCAGATTAACTTGGGTATAATCCCCTTGGAACGATTCGCCCCAACTTCATCAGACGTTAATTCGCAGCGCATACGCTTATTAACCAAATGCAAAGTTACATCTTGGCAGACGAATGCTGCTGAAGCGTCACCAGCGATCATTCCTCCGCATGAACATTTCATAGCGAACTTTCGCTAGCGTTTATTTCTGCCTAGCGAAACTTTATAAGCACTCTAACTCTTAGGTCAATTTGAATAGGGCGGGTACATATAGGTCATATATATGTCTTTATTAGAGATGTTGTTCAGATTGCTGGAAGTGGCCACAAAATGTTCAAGGAAGCAAAATAAAGAAAAAAAGAGATCCTCTATTGTCCTAAACACAAGCCCACCCTAAAACAAATGTGGCATGACTCTCAAATGGTTAAAGGAAAACTATACCCCCCAAACAATGTAGGTCTCTATTAAAAGATACTGAGTAAAACAGCTCATGTGTAAAACCCTGCTTCATGTAAATGAACCATTATCATAATAATATACTTTTTTTTAGTAGTATGTGCCATTGGGTAATCCTAAATAGAAAATTGCCATTTTAAAAAATAAGGGCCGCCCCCTGAGATCGTAAGATTCACTGTGCACACATACAAACCACATGTAAGGTCACATGAGCCAATTAACAGACAGAGTTCTGTCTTTTGCTTCCTCACTTCTTCCTGTTACAGTTAGTGTTGTAGTATTTCTGGTCAGGTGATCTCTGAGGCAGCACAGATAGAGTCCCGAAATGGTGGTTCAAGGCAAGAGATGTAAAAGGGCAATATCTATGTAAATATATATTCTAGTTTGGTAAGATTCTTTAATATGTCATTCAATTTGATATAAACTATCTGTTGCTTAAGTATTCATTTTGGGGGTATAGTTTTCCTTTAAAGAAAAATTTAAACAAAAAAAAAAAAATGTAACGGTTACAACCGTTAAACATAATCCCACTTTAAAATATGAAAAAAAAAACGCCAGTGTTTTGTAGGCATACAGGATATGATGTCACTGACAAGATTCATGAGGTATAACCTGGAGAAGGAAACTCTGGCAAAAAGGGGTGTATTACTGGAACATTTGCACTTTGATGAATTTGCGGAGTAACGATTGTTCACCTGCCAGGCGAAAAGCGCAAAACTTTGTTAGCACTAGCGCATTCTCCTCTTCGTCTGTTAGTAAATTGGTGATGTGCAACTTGAGCTTTGTTCTAATGTGTAAAGTTGGCCATACACACACAGATGTGACTGTACAAAACAAAGTTTCAAACAATATTCGGTGCATGTATGGCTGCAGAAGATTTGGATATCAGTCGTCTTGTCAGTTGTCAGAGATGGAAAACTTTGGTAAGAAATTTTGGTGCCTTTGAAGGCACCCGAACATCGATCAGAGGATACAGCTGAATAGTCGAAGGTGTAATTCTATTGTTTTTACCTGTTTATCCGACAGCAGATCTCTCTCCAATATGCCCACCTTGAGGTGAGCGATGTCAGGCTGATCCAATAGTGAGCTCTTGGGCCCAATGATCAGATCACAATGATGAGAATATGGGTGGTCAGTCCATGGACTGCATCAATGAACCTGGTCGATCAGGGGAAGCCCGTCAAAGGGTCCCGTAAACTGCCCAATAAACTGCCATTTTAATCTGTCGGCATCTTATATCGGCCCATGTATGGGGAGCTTAACTTTGTGCCATGTCAAATGTTCTTGTTATATTGCCCTATTTTATCATTTATTTATTTATTTTAATATTGCCATGTCAGTAAAGGGATTTCTTCTAATATTTTTGAAATTCACGTCCATTTTAGCTTTGCCTCTAGTGCAAGTGGACGAGAAAGGAGAGAAAGTCAGACCAAATCAGAATCGGTGCATTGTGATTCTACGGGAGGTTCCTGAATCTACTCCTATCGAAGTAAGAATGACCTTATTAATCATAGTCTTTGTTTCAAAGTCTGGTTTTTCACAAATTTTTTTCTACTGTTAGAAATGATGTTGCTTTTAACTTCTACCTAATTCTGCATTCTTTCAGGAGGTGGAAGCCCTCTTCAAAGGAGAGAATTTGCCTAAATTTATTAACTGTGAGTTTGCCTATAATGACAATTGGTTCATTACATTTGAATCAGAAGCTGATGCACAACAGGTAACTAACATTAAATGTAACAATACATCATTGACAAATACAAATTCTGCAGGCATAATACACACAAGCTGTTCCAAAAATGCATCTAGCATAGAGCCCACCTCTGATTTGCATCTCTAGCTGAAAATAAAAAGCTTCCCAATCAACCTGTCTACTGAAACTGGCTGTACATGGTTAGATTTGATTGGACAGTTTGGCTGATTTCAGTTACTGGCTGGGGATGTATAGCATGTTGGGGGGGGATGAATTTAGGCTGATAATCCTGTGAACCTGATGGAGATTTATTGTCAAGAGTGATAATACTCCATCCACTGGTCTGCTGAAAGGAAGCAAAGAGCTGCAGCTCCTGTCCACATCTTTCCGTGCATGAACTGTATCCATCCATTCTAAGATTGAATGCAAATGAGATATGATCCGAATGCTGGAGACCCTCCTATCGGGTAATCGCTCTTTCAGCAAAGGGTCTCTTATTTTCTAAATCTTCGATGACATATTCATCCTTTAAGTGAGTTTCCATTTGACTTAGATCATGCTACTGAGGTTTTCAGTGTCATTACTGTCATACGGTGATTCGACCAATCGTTTCAGTAGATGAGAACTAGGGACAGCTTGAAGGTGTTGATGAATAAAATAATCATTTGGGATAGTTTGTGTCTTTATGAATAAAATAAACACTTCCAGGCATCCTACTTGCTTTAGTTGAAGCCTTTTGCACTTAAAGGAATTGTTCAGTGTAACAATAAAAACTGGGTAAATAGAGAGGCTGTGCAAAATAAAAAATGTTTCTAATATAGTTTGTTAGCCAAAAATGTAATGTATAAAGGCTGGAGTGACTGGATGTGTAACATAATAGCCAGAACACTACTTCCTGCTTTTCAGCTCTCTTGGTTTCCACTGATTGGTTACCAGGCAGAAACCAATCCGTGACTTGAGGGGGGGCACATGGGTCATAACTGTTGCTTTTGAATCTGAGCTGAATGCTGAGGATCAATTGCAAACTCACTGCACAGTTATGTCCCATGTGGCCCCCCCTTATAGTCACTGACTAACTCAGAGTTAGAGAGCTGAAAAGCAGGAAGTAGTTTTCTGTTATGTTACACATCCAGTCACTCCTGAATTTATACATTACTTTTTTGGCTTTTAGTATGTTGTCAGTATGGAGTTCAGCGGCTTAGCATGGGCAAGGGGCTATGTCTGTGATGTTACTGTTCCTATAATGGGAAGGATTACTGGGAAGGGTACAGTTCCACCTAGTATTTGTCTAGTATTAATATAACTTCTGGCATTGGCAGGCAAATTAGCCTTCTCCAGGGAAATGTAGGTGTAAACAGGAGGCACACATTCTGCATATTTCTACAACTACTTGTGCAAACACGAATTCGGTTGTTCCTTGTTTAGTAAAGCTGTATCGAATACTCCCAATTCATTGCATCATCTTTGGCTGTTTCCTTGTGTTTGGTACTGTTGCTCCCCCCCCCTTACTTTCTGCCTTCGTCATTAACTGATCAACGTCTCTTCTGGTACAGGCTTACAGATACCTCAGAGAAGAGGTAAAAACATTTCAAGGGAAACCTATTAAGGTGAGTTAACAGAAGTATTTGCCTTGTAATTTGTTGAACGGGAAGTTGCAACAAGTGGTGTCTTCTTACACCCGGGCCAAGCAACAACAATAAGCTGGACTGGTGTATTTTATTAAGAAGAGCCGTACCAGCCTGGTGTATAGAAGGTCAACCATTTTAGTCCCTGGGGTAGAGTCCTGCGCGGGTCTATTTTTTGAAACCCGTACACGTATCTGCAATCCGCAACCCAGACTTGCATTCTTACCCTCTTGGACCCACGACCCGACCCGCAAGTACCTTATCCGTGACCCGCTGACTATTAAGAATCAGGAAGTGCTGTCGTAAACCGGAAGTGACATCATCAGAAGTAGGCTTGATCAGAAAACATTAGTAAAACGCTTTTGAGAAGACCCGCGGCCCGACCCGCAGAACCCCAACCCGCGTCTATACGTGCACCCAGAACTTCTTCCCGCAACCCACAGGGCACCGCAGGTTTTTGCGGGTACCCGACCCACTGCAGGACTCTACCCTGGGGGATGTCCTCAACAATTTTGCCAAACCCCACAAATTTTTTGCTTTTGTAATTTTTTAAAAAGGCCTTTAAACTTACTTTTAGAATGATGTAGACAGTGATATTCTGAAACAATGCTGCAGTTGGTCTTTAATTGAAAGTGACCTACCCCTTTATATAGGGCTTGTCTATAACAAGCCAGTCAGTAATGTTATTTTATTTTGTTTGTGAAGATTCTCATTCATCCAGGTCATGGTTTATCTGTAGAAAGAAGTCAAATCAACTGGACTTGCTTGTTTTTTGTTTTTTGAAGACGTTTCACCAGAATTCAGAATTGAGAAAGCCAGTTGGATGACTGGTGAAACGTCTTCAAGAATAAAAAAAAACACAGCAAGTCCAGTTGATTATTTGTACAGATATAGTGGAAACAGATTGTTTGTGGTATGCTTTCAGACCGTTCTTTATTAATGTGTTTCTAGAGCCAATCCAGTAATAACATTTTCCATCTGCAGGCGAGGATCAAAGCAAAGGCGATCGCTATCAATACATTTTTGCCAAAGAATGGTTATAGACCAGTGGACATGAACTTGTACACACAGCAGCGCTACACAACGTCCTTCTACATACCTCCAGTGTACAGCCCCCAACAGCAGTTTCCTCTCTACAGCTTAATTACACCTCAGACCTGGTCTACTGCACACAGCTACCTGGACCCTTCCTTGGTATGTGCCAAATCTTTATCTTTATTTTTCTCATTGAATGAATGCTGAAAATTGCACCATAGTACTTGGAAAAGCATATGTACTTGTTTTTATTTAATAGAGCTTAATATTAATAATAATCTGGTAAAATATAATTCCTTGCATTGTTTAGGTCACGCCTTTCCCTAATACCGGATTCATCAATGGGTTTACGTCTCCAACATTCAAGCCTGCCGCTTCTCCTCTAGCTACTCTTAGACCATATACACCAAGGAACAGGCAAGTAGCACTATTTTTTTTTTTTTTTTTTGGTATAACCTGATTTCTTTATGTATGTAGCACACCCTTGAGTGCACTGTGCATTTGTGGATTAGTGTGACCAAGTTAAACTGCCTGTAATGTGCCCAGAACCCCAGCGTACACATGCAACTCCCGGTACCTGGTGATAATTCAGTGCAGAAGGAGATTCAGTCAAGTTTTTTCTCAATAAAATAACCACTCACCCCACTGTATTCAGCCTCGGGTCTTGTATCTTGGCACCTTATTTGGTCCTCACTCACTGTATTCAGCCTGGGGTGTTGTTAACCGATCTGGTCCTCAACTCAGCCACTGTAGTCCCTACTCTAGTGGTTTACTTACCACGGGCTCCTAACCCAACTACTTATTCTCGTTGGAGCCACAGCTGCTCACTAGCTACTCTGTGCTGACTCTCACTCCTAGAGTGACTATTACCATATTCACTATCACTAAATAATTTTCTTATCTAGCTTTTCACTGGCAGACCTGGACCTGTAATACCTCCCAGTGAGGCAAGGTCCCAGGACAGACCTTGAGCACATGGAGCTAAACCCCTTTATACTTTAAACTACTGCCGCCTAGTGGACAAACCCTGTCTAGAGTAATCCCAGTGGACCCAGAAATGAGACATAGTTGCCTGTGTATACTAAGGGACCACCTATGTGTCCCAATACTAAGGGGAAAATGAGTAAAATACACTCAAATCTCAGGGTAGTGGAAGTATTTAATGGAAAAGTAAAATTTACACAGAGGGGAGGCATGCCAGTTAGCCTCCACAGAGGGAATATAATAACTAGTTTTAAACCTTTTGCTTATTACTTTGTGCACTTTGCCATCATCTTCAAGCATTTCCCAGAGATCCCTTGTTCCTGTCTAGGACCTTTGACATGTGCCTATTTATGTATATCATTTATAATTGGTGCCTAGAAATGAGTCAGGTCGCACAACTTTAAAATTGTCTGTTATCCAAAAACCATTTACTTTAGGTCTTGGACTGCAGCGTTAGGGCTTTATATGCTTATGGATCACCTTGGAAGATATTAAATATCTTGATTTTCTAATAGGGGCTACATTATAGTCAACATGCAATATACTGTCAGCCAGAATAACTGGAGAACAACGGAGAGTCAGAACAATAATTAGCAATTGCTGTAGAATAAAACCAGACTGATAATTGGCACAGAAAAACGTAAATATGTTTGTCTTTTCCCAATAGGAATCCTGGCAAATCACATCTACGACATACAATTCCAAGCACAGACCGAGGGCCAGCACTACTTGACGGGCCAACTATTTTCAACTTTACTACTGACCGCTTAATTAACGGGGTGCGTAGTGCGCCCACACGGCAACCGGGACAAAACAGAACGCGGATGCAGAATGCGTCGACTTTTGTAAAGCGGGATATTGGTACGGGCAGGGTGGAGCCCACAAATATTGATCCTTCACTTGGCCTTGGACGAGGGAGGTGAGTTTTACGACTCCTGAAAGAGTGTACTGAGAAAGAACTGACAAATGCTGCATGAAATGAATGTCTAATGTTGGTTTCTACAGCTGACTATAATCCATATAATCCATTGCTTAGAAGAAATGTGGGGGTTTCTTTCTCGGCAGGGGGCACTGCCATCCTTTATTGATTTATAGAAGGAAAGCTACCGAAGCAGTTTATTGCCAATAGATTAACCACAATAGTGCAAACTATAACACTATATTTATTCTGCAGAATGCTTTACAATATATGAGTAAACAGCTATAGAAGCTCTCTGTTTTTTTAAGATAGCAGCTGCCATATTAGCTTGTTGTGACCACTTCCTGCCTGAGTCTCTCCCTGCTCACTCATAGCTCTGGGCTCAGATTACAGCGGGGAGGGGGAGAGGAGCAAACTGAGCATGCTCAAGCCCAAGCCCTGGAGGTTTAACCTGAAAACAGGAAGTCTGATACAGAAGCCCATGAGTACACAACAGAAGGAAAGGAATGCCGTGTTTATTTTGACAGAGGACTCTAAGCAGCATTACTTTGAGAGTTTTTCTGGTGTATTTATATAGACCAGTGATGTGCGGGTTCATGCCGACCCCACACGCTTCTTTGCGGGTTGAGCTATTCTCCTGCTCTCCCCACCCGTCGCAGTCATGCTTTCTTACGACTTCCGGGTTCGTCTTTTATAGACGCTTCACCTGCTCGCCCCACCCCTTTTGTGTGTATGGTGCCGGTCTATAAAAGCAACCAGGAAGTGCGAATGCGGGCAGGCCAAGGGAAGGGTGGGTTAGGGTCGGGGAAATCACTGATATAGACCTTTCTGTTAAAGCTTACTTCGTTTTAACCTTTCCTTCTCCTTTAACATGCTAAACATTGAACATTCTTTCTTTCTTTCTTAAAGTAATGTACATTACATCTTTTATCACAGGAAAAATTCTTATGGCTACAGAAAGAAGAGGGAAGACAAGTTTTCGGTGAGTTTTTTTTTTTTTAGTTCTCTTTATCTGTGTTACTGATTAGTTGTACAGATATGGGACCTGTTATCCAGAATGCTCAGGACCTTGGGTTTTCCAGATAATGGATCTTTCCGTAGTTTAAATCTTCCTACCTCAAGTCTACTAGAAAATCATTTGAACATGAAATAAACCCAATAGGCTGTTTTTGCTTCCAATAAGGATTAATTATATCTTTTTCAGAGAGGTCCGACACAGTCCCCTCCACCTATGAAGCCGCCCTCTCCAAGCTTTGAATTGGGATTGTCTAGTTTCCCGCCTTTACCCGGTGCCGCTGGTAATTTAAAACCTGAAGACTTCTTTGAAAACAGAATGTCTAATATGGTGATCAGTACATCAAAAGAAAAGGTAAGTTATCATTCTGTGTCTTTTGAGCTGCCCAATGTTTTTGTGTGATCTGCTCATTGGACCAAGGCTAACGCCTTCAAATAAGAATCTGCCAATCCGCTGGCATTTGCTTTCCCCCATGTCTGCACCCAGGCCGATCTAGTGACTCTGGGTACATACACACAAGATTATGGTTATGATCAGAGGCCCCCCATGTGGTTGGAGCCTTAGTGCTTACTGATCCCATCTGTCCAATTTGGCCGAAGCTGACTACAGGTTTGGTGGTTTGGCAGTTAAAATTTTTGGCACTTGCACTTTCTCAAGCTGAATTCTCCTATTTGCATTCTGTATATTGGGTAAGGGGCAGATTTATCAAGGGTCAAAGAGAAATTTTTGAATTGTGAATTATCCAAACGCGATTTGAGTTTTAATTCGAATTTCAAAATTTATCATACTCTGGCCCTTTAAGAACTCAAATTAGACTATTCTCCAGCTCAAACCTGCCAAATTACCGTATAAGTCAATGGGAGACATCCAGAGACCAATTTGGGGATGTTTGCAGCCTTCCTGAGAAAAAAACTCGAATCAAGTTTTTGGTTTTTTTTTAAATTCAAATCAAGTCTTTTGAATTCGATTCGAGTTTTCTGGTCGATTCAATTAGTCCGAGCTGAGGAAATTAGATTTTAATAATAAATTTAATTGGTCGAATTTATGGGAGTAAAAAAACTTGTGTGAATTTGAAACTCAACCCTTGATAAATGTGCCTCTAAGTGTTAGAAAATGCACGGTAATGTCGAGAAATACATTTGCGTTCATACTAGTGTAGATGTTCGGAGTGCACTTAAAGGAAAACTATACCCCCAGAACAATGCAAGTCTCTATAAAAAAAATATTGCATAAAACAGCTCATATGTAAAACCCTGCTTCATGTAAATAAACCATTTTTTAATAATAATATAATTTTTTTAGCATTATGTACCATTGGGGTGATCATAAATAGAAAATTGCCATTTTAAAAAAAAAAAATAAGGGCCACCCCCTGGGATCGTACGATTCATGGTGCACACAAACCATACACGTTCAGTCACATGAGACAATAAACAGAGTTCTGTCTTTTGCTTCCACACTTCCTGTTACAGTTAGAGCTGCAGTATTTCTGGTCAGGTGATCTCTGAGGCAGCACACAGACCATCACAAAATTTTGCTTAAGTATTCATTTTGGGGGTGTAGTTTTTATTTAACCAGCACTTGGCTAATGCCCTGTTTCTTCAAAAATTACCCAATTGCCTTGTCTTGTGCAGCTTCTCGGCAATGATATTTGAATTTTATGCTTTTTGAAACACAAACATGTGCTCAATTCTTGCTGCTTCTTTCCTTTAGAACCTTAATGTGGATGCAAGTACAAACACTGTTCCTTCTGGAATCCCCCGGGAGCCACTGTTGCCTATTCCTGCTGCACTGCCAGTAACTTTCCAGAGCCCACCATCCCCATCACATTCTCCAGAGTAAGATTAAAATCTTTTGGGTTTTTTTCTTCAGTACATACAGCAAGTTAAAAGTTAAAGGACATGTAAAGGAAAAAAAATAAAATCCCATTTTTACTTTCTTTAATGAAGAAGAAATCTATCTCCAATATACATTAAAATATGTGTACCATTTTAATAAGAAACCTGACTGAATGCAGTGAAATTCTCCCTTCATTTACTGCTGTGGATAGGAATTGTCAGACGGCCCCTAACTGCTGAGCAGGGAAACAATCATACTTATGAACAGCAGTTGTAGCCCCCGCCTTACTTCCCAGCCATGCAGAACTCAAGCAGCTTTGTTTGTTTCCCTGTAGTGCAGTGGGCGACTGTGTAGAGATTTGTATTGGATTTTATTTTTAGCCTTTACATCCCCTTTACTGTTTCCAACTTCCACAATTATGGAGCCAGATTTAAACGGATAAACAAGAATTCTAGTCGGAGGATCATTTTGCTACAGCCACTGGTTCTGCAGAGTTGGAGAAAGTTTGTATTAAAAAAATACAAAAGCAATAAAATCCATATTCAATTTCATGACAACACTGGACCCAGTGCAGTCTGTATATTGTCATTATAAATCAGTCTTGCTGTATCGGTTTCTGTCTGATATTATATGACGTGCTGTTTTGATCATTTATGACAATCCCTAAGCAGCCCAGACCACACTGAGCATGTGCACAGTCTTAGTCTTGCAAAGATGTTTAACAAAGTTACAAGATGGTGACCCCCTGTAGCCAACTTTGAAAGCATAAATTATTTGTTTAATTAGGCTTGTGGTGCAGTAAGTTCGTGTTTGTTTAGTAAACAAAATACAGCATTTCTAGCCTTATTCTGTTTTACACTTTACTTCCCCTAAGTTCACATAAGAGCAATTGCACAAAAGGCAGTTTCAGGTGTTAACTTTGTTGTTTGCTATTGGTCTCCTGGGATGCGGAAAAACAAGAAATGTTCTCCCACATTAAAATGCAGGTTTATTTTTACTGGTTAAAGAGGTTGTTCACCTTTGAGTTAACTTTTAGTATGATGTAGAGATTAGTATTCTGAGACAATTTGCTATTAGGGTTGCCATCTTTTCTGGGGAAAAAAATACCGGCCTTTCTATATGTTTCTTTTTTCCCTATTAGTAACATTGGTGGCAATAACAATACATTTGTAGCCTTACAGAGCATTTGGTTTTTTTTTAGATGGGGTCAGTGACCCCCATTTGAAAGCTGGAAAGAGTCAGAAGAGCAAGGCAAATATTTGAAAAACTATAAATAAATAAAAAATCAAGGCAAACTGAAAAGTTGCTCAGAATTAGCCATTCTTTAACATACTAAATGTTAACCACCCCTTTAAAAGCAAACAAAGTGCTGTAACAACTGTTCTTCACTCCAGATGCCTCGTTGCTCAACCACACCGTAGCCAACCCCCCTAATACTGCCCAATTTGCTGTAATTAAAGGAAAAGTGGTTGTGCTAGCGTTTTGCGTTCTCCTTTGACCATGATACCTAATAATGATATGTATTTTTCAATGCAGTGAATTAAAGATGGTTGATGTACAGCAGAGAGAGTCTCCTACTATAGAAAGGATTTCTGCCACTCTAACCACTGCTAGCAAATCCGTTCAAGTCAATGGAGCTGCTACAGTAAGTATTTGTTCAACTGTGTAGTAATGCATGTTACTTCTAGTCTGTCAAACTTCATTGGATGTTTTCAGAATAAAAATATTTACGGTCTTGCTGGAGTATTAAAGGGTAGCTCAGTCAGTTTGTGTGTCCTATTATCCTTCCTTTTTCCACCACAAGTTTATGTAATGCCTAATACATATCAGTTTGACGTGAGGTCGGACACTAAATGTCAGGTTTTTTTTCAAATCGCATCAGTTAACAGTGCTACTCCAGCAGAATTCTGCACTGAATCCAGTTCTCAAAAGAGCAAACAGATTTTTATTATATTTAATTTTGAAATCTGACATGGGGCTAGACATATTGTCAATTTCCCAGGTGCCCCCAGTCATGTGCTCTAATAAACTGCAGTCACTCTTTACTGCTGTACTGCAAGTTGGAGTGATATCACCCCCCCCCCCCGCCAGCAGCCTAACAGAACAATGGGAAGGTAACCAGATAACAGCTCCCTAACACAAAATAACAGCTGCCTGGTAGATCTAAGAACAACACTCAATAGTAAAATCCAGGTCCCACTGAGACACATTCAGTTACATTGAGTAGGAGAAACAACAGCCTGCCAGAAAGCAGTTCCCTCCTAAAGTGCTGGCTCTTTCTGAAAGCACATGACCAGGCAAAATGAGCTGAGATGCACCTACACACCAATATTACAACTAAAAAATACACTTGCTGGTGCAGGAATGAAATTTTATATTGTAGAGTGAATTATTTGTAGTGTAAACAGTGTAATTTAGAAATAAAAACTACATCATAAAAATCATGACAGAATCCCTTTATTCACGTTATACTTCATTACATATTATGACTTTTTCATGCATACATGGGGACTTCCTGCTACTCATAGGTACTTTACTCCAAACAACACATTTTGCTTGTTTTGCTTTATTCCAAGGATTCCAGATATCCTCTCGGTATTAGAGACCATGTCCTACAAAACAAAGAAGGATCACAGTCCCTTTATTTGAAAGGTTCATTGATATTTAGGCTCATGGCACACTGGTGTCCTCTCCTTCAGCATTATTCAGTCTCTAGAGAAGCAGACAGGATCCATCTGTCTCCCGTCCTTGGCTCTAATCGAAACCACATACTGGGGTCAGCCAGTTAACTTTAACTAAAACTGCCTGTTACTGCTGGTGACATTTGGTTTAGAGCTGAAGCTAGTGGTTAGTGGAGTTGGACTCTTCTCTGCCAGATGAAGAACAACAGTGGAGATTAAAGGGCTGGTTCACCTTTAAATTAACTTTTTGCATGATATAGAGAGTGATATTCTGAGACAATTTGCTAATTGTCTTTTTATTCAGCAGTTCCAGCAATCTGGTCGCTATGGTCGAAATTCCCCTAGCAACCATGCATTGATTTGAATAAGAGGCTGAAATATTGATAGGAGAGGCCTGAATAGAAAGATGAGTAATAAAAAGTTAAAAAGTAATAAAAAGTTAATAATAATAAATGTGTAGCCTTACAGAGCATTTGTTTTTAGATGGGGTCAGTGATCCCCTTTTGAAAGCTGGAAATAGTCCTAAGAAAAAGGCAAATCATTAAAAAACTATAAAAACTAAGCAATGAAGACCAATTGGAAAGTTGCTTAGAATTGGCCATTCTATAACATAATAAAGTTTTCTGAAAGGTGAACCACCTCTTTAAAGGACCAGTAACATAAAAAAAATTAAAAAAAAAAAAATGTTGTACTTAACGAAAAAAAACCCACCAAGACACTTTTAACTTTAAATTCGTAAAGTCTTTATTAAGAAATAACTTACCGATTCTCCATTTGTGCTCCTCTTCAGAAACGGCGATAGGGTGACAATCCATCGTGCTGTGCTCCATTTCTACTCCCTGCCTTCTATAGGAGATAGCCAGGGAGGAGAAATCGAGCGCCGCATGATGGATCGTCACCCTGTCGCTGTTTCTGAAGAGGAGCGGAAGCAGAGAATCCGTAAGTTATTTCTTAATAAAGACTTTACGAATTTAAAGTTAAAAGTGTCTTTGTTGCTGGTCCTTTAAGGCTTAGTCTTAGTACTGTGTTGTCTGGAGAATTACCTGCTGGTTAAGCAACAAGGGGATAAATAAGTGCCTAGCTGGGATTAAGCTGTGTAAACACAAGCCATATAAATATATGAAATAAACATCTAAATTGAAAATGACTAAAGGTGGCCATACACTATTAGATCCGCTCGTTTGGCTGGGTCGCCAAATGAGCGGATCTTAACCCGATGCTCCCACTAACGGCTGGGCATATCGGCTGAATCCGAACGTTCGGCACTGGGGATGAACGATCGTATTATAATGCTGAGAAGGGTGCCAAACGGGTCGCAGGACCGAATCAGCCGTTGCGGTCCTGGATCGCAGAAAAAGTCAAACTTGAATTATCGATTTTTGGCCTATCGATGTCTATAGGACCGTGCCCGTGTATGGCCACCTTTAGAACACAGATGTACTCGTGCGGCTGCAGCTTCCCCTTAACATTTAATACCTAACAGCATTTTTTCCCTTTCGTTTTAAACAGGAATTAAGAAAACCCAGTTATGCAGAAATATGCCAGAGAACAAGCAAGGATGCAGCACCCACATTACAGCCTTCAAAGGATCCCAAGCAAAACTCGACCGTTTGCGTGAAAGAAGAAAAAAAGCTCGCTGACACACCGACGGAAAAGTCGAGGGAGAACCCACCTCCCAAATCTAACCCAGGGCGGCCCAAAGACCAGAGGAGACTATCAGGTCGCAGGTCTCCTCCTCCTCCTCCTCTGGCCATCGGAAAACGTGTGAATAAGGAACCCGGCAGCCCTCTGAAATCTCCTTAGTAAGACCATGGGCAGAAGGAGACCTAAGCATCACACCTTTATGGTTGTACCCCACTCAAGTACAATGAAATGAGCTGCTGGATTAGCATAGGTAGCAACGGGCGGATGAAAGGCTTCTTTCATTTCTCTCCCCATGCCTTGTAAACCCCAATGATTCAGGTTACACAATCACTTGCCAATATTCCCTATCAATATCACTTTGGTTGTTTGAGGGCTAGCATGACGACTGATATTCACGCCATAGACCAAATATATATATTTGTTTTGTTCAATATATACATTTTCTTTCATTAGTACATTAAATTCAGTGTACTGAAAGCTTCAGAAGGATTTTCTTTTTCTGTTTTTGCCCCATGCAAAAAAAATATTTAGCAAAAATGTATCCTTCTGCATTATTTTTATTTTTTTTTTATTGGTATTTCTGAAATTTTGGTTTTGTGATGGAGTGAATACCAACCGTCGATTGTTCCCAAAGAAGTTCCTTTAATTAATACAGCTACCATAACCTATCCAGCTTCACATTGTAAGTACAGGGATGCAATCAATTTTCAAAGCACATTGCTCTCAATTCAGAGAAGAGAGTGCTAGCACTGACGGCTGTAGTTCTCTTGCAAATTTCCATGTTTTCCTTCAAAAAAAAAAAAAAAAAAAAAACCACAGAAAAAAAACCCCATAGGTCATTTTTTTTTTTTTTTTTTGGAATCCAGTGGCAGCTGTGTACCTGTACATTGGCGGCTTACACCTCCCGAATTGCTGACACACCAGCATTTGGATTCACAAAACACGTGTGATAATGTTTAGAGGGTTCCTTCATCTAAGTGGGGTGGGGGTAGGAATGCCTGTCGACCCCGCCCCCACCCGGGGCAGGGTTACGGTTTTTATTACAAGACGTATTCAATTTAAAAAAAAAAAAAAAATTCTGAAGGACAAGGATGCACTAAATTTAGCACGTTTCTAATAAAGAAGAATATAAATTATTTTAGTTTTTGAAATGTGTTAAGAAAAAAAAAAAAAGTATTCGGGGGAAAAGCGGGGCGGATGTTTTCCCGCTACAGTTTATTCCACACATTTGTTTATTTAACCTGATAACCTACCGCCGCATCTACTTCGGGTAGTCCATAAGGTTAGAAAACTGTTATGATTTTTTTTTTTTTTTTGGTTTTCTTTTATGAAAAAAGAAATATTTCCATCCAATATTTAAAGACTTGAATTTTATTTAAACTTGAAAAAAAAATAATGACTTTGCCTTAACTTTTGTATAAGACAGCTTAGGTTTAATTAAGTCTGACCCCCTTAAGGGTTAGCATGAGTGAAATACAAACTTACTTGGTTTCAGTGTATATCTGTCACGGCTGACCCGAGTAATAACACTGTTGTACAGGAACTAGCAACAGTTTGTTTTTTGTAAAATACCTTCACCTTTTTTTTTTTTTTTTTGTCTGTTTTTTTTTTTTCTCCCCCTTTTCAGATTGTTAAAATGTAAATGCAAATAGTCGATACTGTATTAAATATGTGCACTTGAAAGTGTGTGCTTTGCTTGTACAGTTGTAAATAATCAGAACATATAAAGAGGAAAAAAAAAAAAAAGGTACCTTATGGGGAAAAAAATGCTAAAAAATTATTGTTGATATATTCTAAATGTTGCTGTTGAGCTGGATGTAGATAAAACTCAATGTTGTGGTTTGAATATTCATTTTTTTCTTTACTTTTTTTTTTGTTTTTTTAATCTTTGTGTGTGGAGCTGACTCGCCTGTTCACTGCAAAAAAAAAAAGGGAGATTTAGCAGAGTCTTATTTGGAAACACAAAAAAACCCTCATCTGTTTTGAATGACAATATTAACATAAAAGGACCTTTTTAGAAAACCTATGTAAATAGTGTTTGCTGGGAACCACTACCAATGGCACTAGTTCACAAAATTCATTTTGACACCACATAAAACCAAAAGGCTGACTAAAGGCCCCCAAACACGGGCCAACAGACCAAGTCGGCAGCTTATTGGCCCATGTGTGGGACCATCCGACGGGCTCTATGTTAATCGAGCAGGTTGAAAAATCGCGGCCGCATCTGTGCGTGTATGCAGTCCCGAGATCCTACCACCCGTTTCAGAATCATTGTGATCCAATCGTTGCGCCCTAGGGCCCACGATCTGATTAGCCCGATATCGCCCACTTCAATGTGGGCATATCAGGGAGAGATCCGCTCGTTTGGAGACATTGCCAAACTAGCGTGTCTCTGCGTCTATGGCCACCTTTAGGGCAAAGACACATGCTCCAATTTGGGGAGATTTTGTTTCCCGGCGTTAAATCGCCTCTTCTTCGGGGCGACTAATCTCCCCAAACTGCCTCCTGCTGGCTAGAATCTAAATCGCCGAAGGGAAGGAACTTCTAGCACTTCGTTTTCCAAAGTCGTCCGAAGTTTCCTTGTGAGGCAACTTGGACCACTTTGAAAAACGAAGCACACCGGTTTCATTTTTCCTGCGATCGAGGACCGGATCAGATATTGGGCGCAGATCGTACGTCCGCATCAATTTAATTTGTATAATCCGATCGTTTGGCCCTAGGGCTAAACATTCGGATTAACCCACAATCGCCTTGCTGTTTTTGCCATATCCGTTCTTTTGACAACCTCGCCAAACGAGAGAATCTTATCATGTATCTCCTTAAGGAATCGTACTACTTGACCGCTCATGCCAGTAGCAGTATTTAAACATGTGCTCGCGTCTCCGGGTTTTGTTTCACGCCGTTCTTTTTATCCGTGCTGGAGATCTATTCAGATCTGTTGGTCAATTCCTTTTCTATAGAAATATTCTTTGAAGAAGGAACTCAAATTCTTGCAGAACAGTAGTATTTAATTCCCCGCTGTCACGGCGCAAAGCATCAGGGAGAGAGTATTTATGGAAAACTCTTGCCTTTAATGAAGTTTTAATTAGTAAGTGGCAGAATTGCTGCTCAGAATTATCTATGCTTGATTACGGAAAACCTAACAAAGGAGCAGCTGGAATGGAAGCTGCAATATATATATAATACACAAAAGCCATGAATATCTTGTAAATTATATCCTTAGAAACGGTGACTAGTGATGTCATCCTTTATAAACGGTGACTAGTGATGTCACCCTTTATAAACGGTGAGTAGTGATCTCGTTTTTGTCACATGACTTACTAAAACTTATGTATTATAATAAATAAAGTACCCCTTGTTGGAATATATGAGGCTATTAGAAGCCACCTCGGAGTTCCATGACCTGTATAAAAGCACTCAGCCTTCAGCCTTGAGCTTTTATATGGTCATGGAACTCCTCGGTAACTTATAATATCCTTATATTTTACAATAGGGGGTACTTTATTCACTATATAAATTCATCTGGGAGCTTGCTATCTGCGGAGTTACATTTGTTCAGTGTTGGGAAAAGAATCCAAGTGCAGGGCTAATTTAGACCATAATTTACTTTGAAACATGAATCAGCAGAAAATTAGGTTTTCTTCTCCGTTGTTTTCACTTAAGCGTATCGAAATGTGTTTAGCTGTATATATTTTTTTGTGCAAACAGAACAATCCTGTGCAAAGTTGCGTTTATAGATTTGGAAGTGAATGCCGCTGTGTTGCTTGCCGAGGCCTTCACTTTGACTACACAGAATGTCCTGTGTGCACAAAAAGCTATAGCCTCCTATACTACTGTACATTTAAGGGTAACTTGACCGTACCACTACTTCTCTGTATGCTTGTTATATTTTTCAGCTCAGTAACTTAAGGTTTTGATATACTATGAAAGGGAGGAAAACTTGTAGAAAGCTGGGTTTCATTCTAGCATCCGAGAGTCAATTAAGCGGACAGTTGCAAGACATTGTAGACATTTACCCATTTTGTTTATATTTTCTGCCTTATGCCAATAATTTCTAAAAAAAAAAAAAATTCTTCTTCAAATGAGTTTTCTAGGAAGGGAGCCATGTCCATGGTGCAGTAGTCGGAAACCTTAAGGAGAATCCATTGTTGGACAATGAACCAGCAGACTATTGGCCGACATTCTAGTAAATGATTGCCCAACATTCTAGCAGACAGTTGCCTTTTTGGCTAATGTTGTCTGCTTTATGCCAATGATTTCTAAAAAATAAATAAATAAATAAAAAAACGGTTAATGAGTACTCTAAGAAGGGAGCAGTGTTTATCTTGTGGTAGTTGGAAGCCTTAAGGAAAGTCCCTTGTTGGGCCTTGTTGGGCCTATCTAGCAGACAGTTGTCGGTTGACATTCTAGCTGTCGGTTGACATTCTAGCTGTCGGTTGACATTCTAGCTGTCGGTTGACATTCTAGCTGTCGGTTGACATTCTAGCTGTCGGTTGACATTCTAGCTGTCGGTTGACATGCTAGCTGTCGGTTGACATGCTAGCTGTCGGTTGACATGCTAGCAGACGGTTGTCGGTTGACATGCTAGCAGACGGTTGTCGGTTGACATGCTAGCAGACGGTTGTCGGTTGTCATGCTAGCAGACGGTTGTCGGTTGTCATGCTAGCAGACGGTTGTCGGTTGACATGCTAGACGGTTGTCGGTTGACATGCTAGACGGTTGTCGGTTGACATGCTAGCAGACGGTTGTCGGTTGACATGCTAGCAGACGGTTGTCGGTTGACATGCTAGACGGTTGTCGGTTGACATGCTAGACGGTTGTCGGTTGACATGCTAGACGGTTGTCGGTTGACATGCTAGCAGACGGTTGTCGGTTGTCATGCTAGCAGACGGTTGTCGGTTGACATTCTAGCAGACGGCCGTCGGTTGACATTCTAGCAGACGGTTGTCCATTTTGCTAATGTTTTCTGCTTTGTGCTAATATTTTCTAAGAAAACCAAATATCAATTCAAATGAGTTTCCAAGAAGGGAGCAGTGTTTTATCTTGTGTTATTTTGAAACCTTAAGGAGAATCCCTTGTTGGGCATATGTAAGAGCAGAGAGTAGTGGTGCATCTGTGTCTGACGGTTGTCTGTTAACATTCTAGCCGATGGTTGTCCGTTGAAATTCTAGCTGACGGCTGTCCGTGGACATTCTAGCCGACGGCTGTCAATTTGGCTAATGTTTTCTGATTTATGCTAATATTTTCTAAAAAAAACAAAAACAAAATATCAATTGAAATGAGTTTTCGAAAGAAGGACACAGTGTCCATCTTGCAGTAGTTGGAAACCTCAAGAACAGTCCCTTGTTGGGCAAATGTAATAAGTAACAGCCGAGAGTAGTGGTGCATCTGTGTCTGAGTGACTTCTGAGCGTAAGTGTATTTATGTGTTCTGACTTTTTTACACTAACAGCTGCGGGCAGTTACACGCAACCACTTTTGGAGCCAAGCTCGCTTGCCATGCGTTTAGTTGCCCCGCGGCACACAAGTGGTTTCTGAGCGACTTCATGATTAAAGAACTTGTGACACTTGTACAGCTGAGGGTTTTCATTTTATTCTTTTTCTTCCATTAAGACTGGAATCAAGCTTATGTGTAAACTATTGGTAATTTAATTTTTGTTTTTATTTTTTTGTGACATATAATGTAAAAAGAAAAATGTCTAATTTGAAAAAAAAATGTAGGTTATTAAAATAAAGATTTAGGCACTGTTATGCTTTTTTTTTTCTTTTTCTTTTTTTTGTAAATGGCTGCCTGTACATGCAATGTTAAATGTCTGATGGGGTTTTGGGTGGCTTTGCTTTATTATGTTCATTTAAAGGCAACTGCTAATATCTTAAAAATGAAAGGGAAAAAAATGAATGTAAATGGCAAGTCTTTAGAGCATCACTGTGAGCAATTTTATGTTTGTTTTAAGAGTTTACATTTCCTTTATATATCTAGTTCACAGAGCAATGTCTATTTTATACTTTTTTGCAGTTTGCCCATGCTTACACTATTTCTGCTTAAAGGAGATCTAAAGCCTAACTAAAGAAGTAGGTAGAAATGTTGTACATGATGTTTTGTGCTTCTGTACCAGCCCAAGGCAACCACAGCCCTTTAGCAGTAGAGATTTGTGTCTCCAAAGATGCCCCAGTAGCTCCCCATCTTCTTTTCTGCTGATTCACTGCACATGCTCTGTGCTGCTGTCAAATACTGAGCTTAGGGACCCACTCACAATATACAGTACACATAGAATAGAAATGTCACAATATAAGATGATTAGTAATTAATACAGATAATTACTACATGGCAGCACAGAAACCAGTGCAATTAGCATCAGAATTTAATAATCAGCAAACCTGTAGCATCAGCTTATATTACAGACCAACCTCATTTTCTGCTGGATAATTAGTG
The DNA here is from genome assembly GCF_017654675.1 of Xenopus laevis. NCBI lineage: Eukaryota > Metazoa > Chordata > Amphibia > Anura > Pipidae > Xenopus > Xenopus laevis. The sequence goes on along the minus strand of NC_054381.1, from coordinate 17,877,704 downwards.
ACGACCCCTAAGCTTAGCTTCTCAACAGCTGCTCAGAGCCCACTGAGCATGTGAGTGTCACAGACACTTTCCAAGATGGTGACCCCCTGTGACAAGTTTGAAGTCCTGGATCATTGCTGCTATTGACAAGCTGAAACTTTAGGCTGGTGCAATAAGTTCAGTATATAAAATATGGAATTTTTAGCCATATTCATTTTTAAGGTTTAGTTCTCCTTTAAACTGGTTTACACCAACTAAATTAGTTAACACTGTACATCACAATCATCGCCTAGTACAATATGCTAGTCGTGGTCACAATGAATTTTAGTGCTTCTAAATATTATAGAACAGTATTTAAAAAAATATTTACAATTTTGTAAGAAAATTCACTTGACTGCACAAGATATGCAGTATAAAGAGTACTCCAATCGTTCTCAGCTTGTGACTGGTGCAATATGTACAAGTATTATTTACATGGAGATCTAAATGACAAAGCCAGCGTTGCTGTAAAATAAAGAAGGATTTCTATAGAGAGATTCCTCAAGGAGGCCAGTAGAGGGCAGTGTTGCCCATGGTATCAATTTCATCAGCCTAAAACTGGCGTCTTTGCTTTACAATGCAGGAGGATAACAGGGCATTGACATTCATGTAGTTCATATCACTCCAAACATATTCCGCATCGCTGTATAATACATGGTGCATACACTAAACATATAAATATCAACCAATATAAAAGGTGAAGATGGACTTGCTCAGCAGAGCTGACAATCTAAAAGGAGGAGGCTTGAAACACAAAGGGGGTTATTTACTAAACTCCTAATGCAAAAATCACGAAAAATTCGTGATTTTTTTTGTTATAAAAAAAAAAAATTCACAAATTTTTCGGAATTTATTAAACCCAGAGGATGGAAAAGTCAGAATCTCAAAATCCGGCATCTCAGCCTTGTCGAGGTTGTATATAAGTCAATGGGAGAAGTGCTAATGATTTTTTGATGTGCGCTGGGTTTCAGGCAATACCCCGAAGTTTTAGGGTGAAAATTATGAAAAAATCTTGAAAATTATATGAAAACTTCAGAAAAACTTGTGAAAATATGATTTTTTTTTTTTTCCCCGCAAAGCAGATTTTTGGGAAAATGTAATAAATAAGCATAAAAAACCAGAGCAGATTTTATTGGAGTTTGTAGCAGAAAATATTGATATAAATTCAGACTTTGATATAAATTCAGACTTAAAAATTATTATATGTATATTATATGTACGTCACCTTAAAGGGTTGTTTACCTTTGTGTTAGCTTTTATTATAATTTAGAGCAGGATATTCTGAGACAATTTGCAATTAGTTATTTTTTATTCTGCAGCTCTCCAGTTTGCAATTTCAACAAACTGGTTACTAGGGCCCAAATTACCCTAGCAACCCACGAATAAGAGATTGGAATAAGAATACGGGAGGCCCTGAATAGAAAAATTAGTAGTAAAAAGTAGCAATAACAATAAGGGGGTTATTTATTCAAATCCGAATTTATCCTGAATTTTATCTTAAAAAAAAATCCCAGAAAACCCAGAAAAAATCTGATTTTCGGGCTAAACCCAGCGCAGATCACAATAAGTTCAATTGGAGATAGGTCACCCATTGACCTCGATAAGTCTGAGATGTCGGATTCTGGCTTTTTGCAGCAACGGGGTATAATAAATCTCGAACAATTAGAAGTTGTTTTTTTTTCACTAATAATTAGGGGCAGATTTAGTAAATGGCGAAGTGGCTAACACTAGCGACAATTCACTAGCATTACCGCCTGCAGGGTCAAATCGCAAGCAAAAAGACAGACGCTAGCGGTCATTCACACTCTATCTCCAGGTGACTTTTCGCTCTTGCGAATGGACGTTACTCCACAAATTCACTAAAGTGTGAATTTTACTCTTTCGCCAGAATTGCCTTCCTCAATCTTCTGTCACTTACATTATATCATGTGAGCTGAAAATGCATCAAAGTCCAAAAAAACGCTGGCGTCTTTTCGTTTTTTCAGCCTTATTGCCTGCAAAAGACCTAACTTAAACTTTTATTGGGTAACTGGCTTTACCCAGACATTTTATAACATATGGAACATTAACTATACAGTGGGCTCATGTGTTGGGCATAAGAATAACACTATTGTCTTTATTAAAGGGATACTGTCATGGGAAAAAAAAAATTCAAAATGAATCAGTTAATAGTGCTGCTCCAGCAGATTTATGCACTGAAATCCATTTCTCAAAAGAGCAAACAGATTTTTTTTATATTCAATTTTGAAATCTGACATGGGGCTAGACATATTGTCAATTTCCCAGCTGCCCCTGGTCATGTGACTTGTGCCTGCACTTTAGGAGAGAAATGCTTTCTGGCAGGCTGCTGTTTTTCCTTCTCAATGTAACTGAATGTGTCTCAGTGAGACATGGGTTTTTACTATTGAGTGTTGTACTTAGATCTACCAGGCAGCTGTTATCTTGTGTTAGGGAGCTGCTATCTGGTTATCTTCCCATTGTTCTTTTGTTTGGCTGCTGGGGGGGGGGGGGAGGTAGGGGGGTGATATCACTCCAACTTGCAGTACAGCAGTAAAGAGTGATTGAAGTTTATCAGAGCACAAGTCACATGACCAGGGGCAGCTGGGAAACTGACAAAATGTCTAGCCCCATGTCAGATTTCAAAATTAAATAGAAAAAAATCTGTTCTTTTGAGAAATGGATTTCAGTGCAGAATTCTGCTGGAGCAGCACTATTAACTGATTCATTTTGAAAAAAAAAAAAATTCCCATGACAGTATCCCTTTAAGGTTCCCTAAACATGTGTCATTTGTAAGTATTTGCACCAACATTTAATTTAAAGACGTCCATACAACTTTAAATTTCCCGCCTATGCAAATTGACCTGAGCGCAAGATCACTAGCGAAGTTTCTATGGGCAGAAATGAACGCTAGCAAATCTTCACTATCAAATGCTCGCATTGCCGAAGTAACGCTAACGAAAAGTCGCCAGCGTTCGCCGCCCACAGCCAAACTCTGCATTTTAGTGAATTGTCGTAGTCTGAGCGCATTTGCGCCTGGCGATGGGTGCGAATCAGTCACTGGCGACAATTCGCCATTTAGTAAATCTGCCCCTAAGAGTTTTTGGCAAAAAAAAATCTTGATCAGAAAAATTTGAGGTTTAGAAAATAACCCACCCTGATGTGTATTTGTTTTTTATATGGGGTCAGTGACCCCCCCCCATTTGAAAACAAATCATTAAAAAACACAATTTTTAAAAAATGAAGGCCAATTGAAAAGTTGTTAGCCATTCTATAACATACTAAAAGACCAGGCTCAGTGGAGCATAATTAATACTAGTGGTACTAATAGAACCAGTAAGTATAACCTTCCGCCATATTGGCTGCTTGAAACGCAAGGGGCGTGAGCTAAGACCCAGCTCTATGGTTAATATAAAAGTGTCAGTGGAGACATTCAAATTAAATCTCTGTAGGACTTTTATTATCATAAAAACTCCCCCCAATGTGACTTTAGCCGGTGGAATTATCTCCCACCAGAAGGGAACAGAAGTTTCAGTGACATCAGAAGGAATGTGATGCGCTGGTTTATAGCCCGTCTGTCATATGAATTCCTATCATCACTATATCTTCTTATATAAAGAGCTTGTACCGGAATTGAGTTTGCCCCATGCTCAAAATTTTACAGGCGCCGAGACCCCGTGTCCCGTAGAGTTTCTAATTTCATTAACAGCTGTGGAGACGCAAAGAGATAAATTGGATTAACTCATCAACATGAAACACTTCTTTATTACACTGATTCTAGCAAAGTGCACAAACGGATGATACACAATGAGCCCAACCGGTTATCTTTTCTGCTCAATCATATGGAGAATTCTCCCTAGGGTCACTACTATTTGCACCCAAGGCAAACGCTTCTTAGTCCAGGCCCCCCACCTGCCCATTACTCTCACTCCCTTGTACCTTTACTAAACCGGCTCATGGATTCCACCTCCCCTGTGTGTGACAGTAGTGCGGGGAGAAAGGTGCACACTACATACTAACATAGTAACATAGTAGGTTAGGTTGAAAAAAAGACACACGTCCATCAAACTGCCAGTTGATCCAGAGGAAGACAAAGAAAACCCCATCTGAAGCCTCTCCAATTTGCCTCAGAGGGGGAAAAATTCCTTCCTGACTCCAAAATGGCAATGGGACCAGTCCCTGGATCAACTTGTACTATGAGCTATCTCCCTTAACCCTGTATTCCCTCACTTGCTAAACACCATCCAACCCCTTCTTAAAGCTATCTAATGTATCAGCCTGTACCACTGATTCAGGGAGACAATTCCACATCTTCACAGCTCTCACTGTAACAAACATATTTAGATGAAGCCTCCTTTCTTCTAATTGGAATGGATGCCTACTGATAAATAAAACAGAGAGATTATTATATGATCCCCTTATATATTTATACATAGTTATCATATCACCCCTTAAGCGTCTCTTCTCCAGCGGGAACATCCCCAATTGTGCCAGTCTTTCCTCATAGCTAAGATTTTCAATACCTTTTACCAGCTTAGTTGCCCTTCTCTGTACCCTCTCTAATACAATAATGTCCTGTTTGAGTGATGGAGACCAAAACTGTACGGCATATTCTAGATGGGGCCTTACCAGTGCTCTATACAGTGGAAGAATGAGCAAGTTGACAAACCTGTCCACTCCCGACCCAGAAACATCCCAGTGAGCTGCACCACACCCAGTAAACCCATTGCTGTTGTCACTGAAGGAGGTGGAACGAAGTGATGTGCAGACAGGCCCGATACCCACAAGACCCCCGGGTTGGACAGGTTTGGGCGACCTCGCTGCTCCTCTTGGGGGTCATGGGTGGGTTTGTGTTGAGCTCCTTTTCCATGCTCTCCCCGCCCGCGACCTTAGACTGTCGGTTTCCTATTTTATAGGCTTGCGACTGCCACACTTCTGTTGTGACATCATCAGTGGGGGAAAGCCAGGTGAGGGCAGGTGCTGGTCTGGGTCGAGTTTTTCTCTACATGCACATCACTAGTGTGAGTATATATATATAGGTCTGGAGGAGGAAGTGGAGTATAATAATAATGGCCAAGGATGTGTGTTTCTCTGGTTTTAGAGACACTCACGACTAGCACCCCCCCCTTACTGTTGCATCTTTACTGATCCTATTCTGCATAACTCCTACCCCTTGTTTCCCAATTAACCCACCTCCATACAGTCACACATATCGGATATATATCACCTACCTGCTGTTTCGGGGAGTAATTGTATTAAGGGGGTGGTTCACCTTCATGTTAACTTTTAGTATGTTATAGAATAGCTAATTCTAAGCAACTTTTCAATTAGTCTGCATTTTTTCTTTTTTTACAGTTTTTTAATTATTTGCCTTCTTCTTCTGACTCTTTCCAGCTTTCAAATGGGGGTCACTGACCCCATCTAGAAAACAAATGCTCTGTAAGGCTAAAATTGTATTGTTATTACTACTTTTTATTCAGGCATCTCCTATTTATATTCACTGTTAGACTGGCCCACTGGGATACCAGGAAAACTCCCAGTGGGCTCAAGTGTCAGTGGGCCCTCCTGCTTCTAACCATTTGGCCTGTTTCATAGTCAATACCTATGTCTGTATGGAAACAGCGGGGCTAAATAGATTGAATAATAAATGATAGAATAGAAAGAAAAGACACTTGAAGAATAGAGGTTGAGTGAGGTGAGGAAGAGGAGAAATAGTTTGGAGAATGGGCCAGTGGACTAAGGTTTTCTGGTGGGCATCCCAGTCCAACACTGTTCATATTCCAGTCTCTTATTCAAATCAGTGTATGGTGGCTAGAGTAATTTGGACCCTAGCAACCAGATTGCTGAAATTGCAAACTGAAGAGCTGCTGAATAAAAAGCTAAATAACTCAAAAAACCACAAATAATAAAAAATGAAAACAAATTGCAAATTGTCTCAGAATATCACTCTCTACATGATCGTTTAAAGTAATTTAAAGGTGTACAACCCCATTAAAAGTAGGGAAGATATGTGCCTCTAAACATGCCCCCAGTAGCTCCCCATCCTATTTTCATTACTTACATCTGTGAGAGCTGTAGCCTCTTTTTTCTCTAAACATGTTGATCATTTCTGCCAACACCTAAGCTTCGCTTCCCAACAGCAGCTCAGAGCTCACTGAGCATGTGCAGTGCCACTGACTCTCAAAAGATGGCCCAACAAGATGGCGAGCTTCTATGGACAACGGTGAAGGCCTGAATATTTTAGTTATAAGGCTGTTGAACCTCAGGGCTGGTACAGTATAAATTTAGCCAGTCTCACTTTTAGGGTTCAGTTCCTTTAACTGATGTAACCATATAAAAACACCAACTGATGCTGGTCAAGTCTTAATATTATTGTCATAAATATTTGCATATATTCCAGCATTTTTTTTACATTTTGGGAACAGCATCCGGTATTTCCTGCATTTGTCCAAAAAAAAGGATCTTTTGTTTTTTTTTTAATATATTGTAACAATGAGTTGAACTACTGTATTTGCGGGTTGCAAAACATCCCTCCTCTTTTTTTTATTTTTTTTATTTGCTCGATCCTTGAACAAAGATGAAACAAAAATCAGATAAGTGTTAGCTTCTAAACGCTGCTTTGTGTTTTTAATTGAAATACGACAAGGCTATTGATTGAGCTGTCGGCTCTTATCAGTGTTCCTGGAGAGGCTCTGACTGCGATGGCGAATACAGATTTCAAACGTAGAACAACGGACAAAATAATTACTGCAAATTCTCCTCTGTGATTGCTGAATCAGGACTTGTATGACAAGCCTCATATTGCCATCCATTGGATCGTGGTTAAGTTCCCCTTTAGGGTCAGGGCACGCGCAAAGATTCAGGGAGATTTAGTCGCCCGGTGATAAATCGCCTCTTCTTCGGGCGACCAATCTCCCCAAACTGCCTCCTGCCGGCTAAAATCAAAATTGTCTTACAGGATGACGCTCGGATCGCTTCGTTTTCCAAAGTTTCCTTGTGAGGCAACTTCGGGCTACTACAGAAAACGAAGTGCTCCGAGTGCCATCCCGCCGGCGATTTATATTCTAGACGGCGGGAGGCAGTTCGGGGAGATTAGTTGCATCGAAGAAGAGGAAATTTGTCGCCGGGCGACTAATCTCCCCAAATCTAAGCGCCCTTAGATTTCTGCTCAGGCAATATATTGATTTTTAATATAATTTTTTTTCTTAAGAACTGTGAATGTTTTTTAATATAAATAACTGCTTTCAGTGGTGACATTCACATTAGAGGAATGGGCTGCTGCAGGTCAATAAATAATTGAATTAGCGCATAGCAGAGAAATAATTGTTCTATTACACAGCAGGCAGCCGCCACCACCACGTTGCGCAGAGAGAGCGTGCGGGGATATTAATGATCTGCTTTCCCTGATAAAGGCAAGGCAGGCGGCTTTTCTTGGCGATAAGAGCGACACTTAAGATAAAAGTAATGATCAGCTGGGGATCTGGATGTCGGAAGCAAGAACAATGACAAGTGTGGCCTTGAATAAAAACATGGAACGTGGGAGGGTAAAGGGGAGCTGATCACCTGTGAGTTTAATTCAGGACTGGGGTTTGGAGTTGGGCATGGAGGACATCAGAGGAGGCAGAATGTAGATAATGTTACAAAGGACATATTATTTTGGTAGATATTTTCAGAGAAATACATCAAGGAACAGCAATAAGTAGGCTTAAAGGGATTCTGTCACAGGAAGACATGTTTATTTTACAAAATGCATCCGTTAATATATTTCTTTCTGCAGAATCCTGCGCTGAAATCCATTTTTGAAAAAAGGAAATAGATTTTTTTTATATTCAATTTATATTATATTTAATTTGGCATGGGGCTAGACATGTTTCCCAGGTGCTCTTAGCCATGTGACTTGTGCTCTGATCAGGGTTGCCAGGTCTAATTTTAAAAACCAGCCAAAGTCGGCAAAGTCACCGGGAAATGCAAAAATGCTTAAGATTTATGGGAGACTGGGGTACAGAGCCCAAAATCTGGTAACTCCCGACTTCTACACAAGTCAGTCCCATTGCATGCTGGTATTGTAGTCTTACATTAAACTTGGCAATTGGCAAAACTACATTACCCAACATGCATTGGGAGACACAGGCTTGGCAGATTAGAGCAAGATGCTGGTTTCCAAAGAGTTCTGTCTCACTGCCAGTCGGATATTGGTTAAATCCTAGACATGGTAGTGATCTGGGCCTCATTGCTTCTAAATGTTGCCTTCTTTAGGGTTTTCCAACCTTAACGTGGACATACACTTATTAGGGCCCGGCAGGGCAACAGTTGAAGAGACAGACGGTATCAAAGGGCAAGAACGTTATTGCAGATATTACAGATTCTAGCCCTTCAGTTGTTATTGTACAACTTCCAGTTCAACAAAGGCTGAAGGGACAAATATTATGCTCTCACTATGTCTAAAGAAGGCTTTGATTTTATGTTGCTGCAACTTCTTGGGTTCCACATAAAGTCATGTCACTCCAGGCAGGTACCCTGAATTACTTTGTGTGTGTGTCTTTCTCTCTCTGAATAACTTTGTGTGTGTGTCTTTCTCTCTCTGAATAACTTTGTGTGTGTGTCTTTATCTCTCTGAATAACTTTGTGTGTGTGTCTTTCTCTCTCTGAATAACTTTGTGTGTGTGTCTTTCTCTCTCTGAATAACTTTGTGTGTGTGTCTTTCTCTCTCTCTGAATAACTTTGTGTGTGTGTCTTTCTCTCTCTGAATAACTTTGTGTGTGTGTCTTTCTCTCTCTGAATAACTTTGTGTGTGTGTCTTTCTCTCTCTGAATAACTTTGTGTGTGTGTCTTTCTCTCTCTGAATAACTTTGTGTGTGTGTCTTTATCTCTCTGAATAACTTTGTGTGTGTGTCTTTCTCTCTCTGAATAACTTTGTGTGTGTGTCTTTCTCTCTCTGAATAACTTTGTGTGTGTGTCTTTCTCTCTCTGAATAACTTTGTGTGTGTGTCTTTCTCTCTCTGAATAACTTTGTGTGTGTGTCTTTCTCTCTCTGAATAACTTTGTGTGTGTGTCTTTCTCTCTCTGAATAACTTTGTGTGTGTGTCTTTCTCTCTCCATCTCTGTCTCACAGTTCCTTTGTTCTGTCGCCTCCTGTAAACCCGCCTTCCTTATCATTTTTCATATTGTGTTAATTTTCCTTGTGTTTTTTCTCACTGTCAAACCTAAGGGGCTTTCTTACATTTTCTCCTCCGCACTCCATCAATCAGCAAATTCTCCTTGCTCTTTCCTATCTTCTCTAATCATTCTTTATCCAAGTCTGTGTTTTCAATTTATTTCCTGCATCTCCTGCTAAGTGCTACATGTTATTACCCACCTCTATGGACAACAATACTGCGTATGCTTGAACTTTTTTTGTTTTCGTTTTGAGAAGTTTGCTTCCATATTTTATTCCCCAATATGCGGACCAACATGTAAATGCTCATACGTGCCTATATATAGCTGCTCGGTTTGGCCAATTTCCACCTCACTGCTCTTTTTAGTCTGTGGTTGGGTCATCAACTGATCTGAAAGAACCGAGGCTCTTGGTAACAGCTTAGATCCCACCATTCAGGGCCAATAATTCTGTGCTCCTGGTCAGCTATCTTTCTCTGTATGGACACCATTAAACATTCAGATCCACCTTTTATTTTCTTTTAATGGACTGTTTTTTATTTAAAATCTGGGGGTACTGTCAAAGTCAATTGGCCACCTCTTTTTGAAAGTGCAAATGCCAAAATATCTCATGAATGACCACCATGTTTACTCTGTTCTGCACATTGAGTTCATTATAATATCTATGTTGGTGCATCAGAGAAGTTGCAGTTGAAGTTACCTAGGAAGCACCTGCTATTATGTTGGTATTCCAGGAAAAACACAACCTTGCAACATGACAACTATGCATTCAGATTTCACTACTGTGGAAGTGGGAGTAGGGCCCGAGAATCTTACATCATTATAAGACCCCCATTTGCTATAGATCATTGAACAATACTGTGTAACCTGTTGAGGCTGAACCAATAAATGATGACGATGATGATGTAGAAGTAAACTCTCTGATGCCCTACTTACCAACTGATCCTTCCAAAGGAAAAACATTATTTTATAACATGCATTTATTGCAGCTCTGTAAACATCCCTTGAGATAAGAAAACAAGGTTTTACCATGAGGCAGGAGCCCCTCAAATTTTGGGTCTCAAAAAGGAGCCTGAACCAAACAATTATGCCATGATTTCTATGGTATAGTTTTTTATTACTAAATTACACTGTGTACATTGCAAGTAATTTGTTCTACCATTTAAAATGTTATTCTTAAACCAATAAATGTATTTTTTTGTTTCTCCTACTCAATGTAACTGAATGTGTCTCAGTGGGACCTGGATTTTACTATTGAGTGCGGTTCTTAGATCTACCAGGCAGCTGTTATCTTGTGTTAGGGAGCTGTTATCTGGTTACCTTCCCATTGTTCTGTTGTTAGGTTGCTGGGGGGAAACGGAGTGGTGATATCACTCCAACTTGCAGTACAGCAGTTTGTTAGATCACACGTAACATGACTGGGGGTACCTGGGGAACTGACAACATGCCTAGCCCCATGTCAGACTTATTAAATAAAATATAAAAAATCAGTTCCGCTCTTTTAAAAAACAGCTTTCAATGCAGGATTCTGCTGGAGGAGCACTAATAACTGATGAATTTTGTAAACAAAAAAACAAAAATAAACAACATTTTTTCCCTTTAAGGATTAAGGAGAGCTTTGAAATTGCAGAACTGACTCCCTGAAGTGCTTGTACTGGCAGATAAATTAGATGGCTTCAAGAAAGGGTTGGATGCCCGTTTAGCAAGAGATTCCTAAAAGAGGGGACACTCTTAGGACAATACTCTATACAGCATATATATATATATATATATATATGACATCTTACTCAATGCTTGCTCCGTTTGTTATCTCTGATTAAGATGGATATGCGCCTTCAGCTTCCATTCCTACTGATATAAATCAAACACCCTCATACATATTTATAACAAACTGTTTGCTAAGAATCTTTCATTACGAAGCTTAAAGGAATTAAGCGCCACACCAACAACGACGCATACTAAAATGTATGTGCTTTACCTGTAGCAAATGATTTAAAGAGCCAACAGCATGAAAACATCTTTAATCCTCGTTCTGAAAATTCTGCATCTGTTGAACCCAATATTCAGTCTTTATTCAAATAAAACATCATTTACTTTGCAAGGTTCTTGGCCAAGTCTAGAGATTTATATTTACTAAAAGTTCAGTTGAAAATAATGACAGAAGTGTAGTTCATATCCAACAATAACAGATATCTCCCCTACTGTATTATGAACCATCCACCTTAAAGGGGTTGTTTACCTTTAAATTAACCTTTAGTATGATATAGAGAGTGATATTCTGAGACAATTTGCAATTGGTTTTCATTTTTGATTATTTGTGTTTTTTAAGTTATTGAGCTTTTTATTCAGCAGCTCTCCAGTTTGATGTTTCAGCAGTTTGGTTGCTAGTTTCCAAATTCCCCTAGCAACCATGCATTGATTTGAATAAGAGACTGGAATATGAATAGGAGAGGCCTGAATAGAAAGATGAGTAACAAAAAGTAGCAATAACTATAAAAATGTAGCCTTAGGGTGGCCCTACACGGCAGATTTAAAATCAGTTGTGTGGTCCTACCCATTTCCTTTGTATAATCCGATTGTTCGGTCCTAGGGCAGAACGTTCAGATTAACCCGATATCGCCCTACCGTTGGTGGGCATATCGGGGAAATATCCGGATCTTATTGTGTATGGCCACCTTAACAGAGCATTTCTTTTTTAGATGGGGTCAGTGACCCCCATTTGAAAGCTAGATAGAGTCAGAAGAAGACGGCAAACAATTTAAAAACTATACAAATTAAATAATGAAGACCAATTGAAAAGTTGCTTAGAATTGAACATTCTATAACATACTAAAAGTTTTTTTAAAGGTGAACCACCCCTTTAAATTTTCTTAGTCGTACATTTAGGAGAGAGACACACGCTCAGATTCGGGGAGATTTAGTCGCCCGGCAATAAATCACCTCTTCTTCGGGGCGACTAATCTCCACAAACTGACTCCCGCCGGCTAGAATCTAAATCGCCGGCGGGATTAGTTTTCCGAAGTCACCCGAAGTTTCCTCGTGAGGCAACTTTGGGCGACTTCGGTATATGAAAGCGCACCGATTGCCAGCCCGCTGGCGATTTACATTCTAGCCGACAGGAGGCAGTTTTGGGAGATTAGTCGCCCCGAAGAAGAGAAGTCACTGGGTGACTACCGAATCTGATTGTGTGTCTCTGCCGTTAAGGAGGATCACTCCTGTGTGTGTGCGCTTTCCCTTTACCCCAGAGGATTATTCACCAGATTAAGGTAGTCAGGACCTGACAGCTCTACAGTCAACATGCAACAGAGAAAGCAAAATACACAAATCTTCATTTATTTGGTTCCTAGGCCTGTGAATCAGGTTTCCAACACCAAGCGGCGTCTTCCATCCATGGGAATCGCAGTGCTGAGATCAAAGGTGCAAAATTCAAAACATCTGCACAAGTCACAGCCGTGTTAAAAAAAAAAATAGGCCCACGCGTAATTAAAGATTTCGGTGAAACGTGCCCTTTAAAGTACACAATCAAAAGGAATGGACTAGTATAGAAATCAAACACAATATATTTATGGGAACATTTTGTTTTTTTACCCTTATTTACTTTACTTATAAAGAGTACATCTATTATCAGCATTATTTCTATACAGGTATAGGATCCCTTATCCGGAAACCCGATATCCAGAAAACTCCGAATTACGGAATGGCTGTCTCCCATAGACTCCATTTTATCCAAATAATCCAAATTTTTAAAAATGTTTTCCTTTTTCTCTGTAATAATAAAACAGTAGCTTTAACTTGATCCCAACTAAGATATAATTAATCCTTATTGGAAGCAAAACCAGCCTATTGGGTTTATTTAATGTTTACAGGAATTTCTAGCAGACTTTAGGCATGAAGATCCAAATTACGGAAAGATCTGTTTCCGGAAACCCCCAGGTCTCGAACATTCTGGATAACAGGTCCCATACCTGTACTATGTATTGCTATACTACAGGTATGGGATCCGGTATCCGGTAACCCTTTATCCAGAAAGCTCTGGAGAACCGCCTCCCATAGACTCCATTTTATCCAAATAATCCAATGTTTTTAAAATGATTTCCTTTTTCTGTATAGTAGTAAAACAATATCTTGTACTTGATCCCAACTAAGATATAATTAATCCTTATTGGAGGCAAAATCCTATTGGGTTTATTTTGTTTAAAATAGGCTTAATGTATGGAGGTGCAAATAACGGAGAGATCCCTTATCCAGAAAACTTCAGGTCCCGTACATTCTGGATATTAGATTCCATACATGTATATGATTGGCTGCCTTGAATTAATAGACATTGCCCAATGGCAAAGCAAGGTATAGGACATGATTTTTGGTGCGATACTGATTAATTTTGGGGCAACAGCTTTTATTCATGTCCATGGGTAAAGAGACAAAATCTTCGTGGGGCCATAATCACAAGGAAGAAGATAGGACTCCATTGGCTACTGACTTTCTAACACAGACTAATAATTGTATTTATTGCATCATTATAACACCCTGTACAAAAATGAAAAATAATAATGATATTAGAAACCACTCTGACCCCATTACTTGTTATGGACACGGAACTCCTCCGTACAAACGACAGCTCGTGTATCCCATATACGTCTGTATTACAGTCATTATTCAGTGTGACGCGCAAACCAATTCACTGTCATAATTACATTAAGTCTCATCTCTCGGTTATTACGGTTCAGACTGAGAGAGGTTCAGACAATAAACAGTAAATACAGGGTGTAAGGAGATGAGTGTAGAACAAACAGTCTAATCATATAGACGAGAAGCAAATTAACACTACCCAAATATATACTGGTAATGGTAAATATGCAATTAAAGGCGGGGTGGATAATTCTAATTAGCAGCAAGAAATGCATGGGATCCGTTATCTGGAAACCCGTTATCCAGAAAGCTCCGAATTACAGGAAGGCCGTCTCCCATAGACTCCATTATAAGCAATTCATTCTAATTTTTAAAAATGATTTCCTTTTTTCTCTGTAATAATAAAACAGTAGCTTGTATTCGATCCCAACTAAGATATAATTAATTGGAGGCAAAACCAGCCTATTGGGTTTATTTAATGTTTGCATGATTTTCTAGTTTGAAGTTCTAAATTACAGAAAGATCCCTTATCCTGAGTCCCAGGAATTCTGGAGAACAGATCCCATACCTGCATTTAAAAAGCAGCATTTAAAAGGACCCCCTTAGTCTAACAAAGAGGTCATGAAGTTGGGGTTAATTAAACTGACCTGGACTAGCCTCGGAAGGGAGGACGCTAGAATAGTATAGGTGTGTTATTACATCCTGGTATGATATGACTAAAAAACTATAAAATATGTCATCACTCAGAGGGGGTAAAAACCTTTAATTGTCTCCGGATACAATTGTCCCTAGTGCATGAACAATGTAGAAACCTATGGGTGGTCATACACGGGCAGATTAAAGCTGACGATATTGGTCATTAGACTGATTCGGCAGCATAGTTGCCCATGTGTGGGGGCTTCCGACGGGTCTCCCCGATCAATATCAGGCAGGTGTGATTTTTCTTGTGATCGAGGACTGCATCGGCTAGTTTAGGGATCCCCAACCTTTACAACCCATGAGCAACATTCAGAAGTAAAAGAAGTTGGAGAGCAACACTAGCATGAAAAATGTTCCTGTGGTGCCAAATAAGGGCTGTGATTGGCCATTTAGTAGCCCCTATGAGGATTGTCAACCTACATTGAGACTCTGTTTGGCAATGCACCTGGTTTTTATACAACCAAAACTTGCCTCCAAGCCTGGAATTCAAAAATAAGCTCCTGCTTTGAGGCCACTGGGAACAACATCCAAGGGGTTGGAGAGCAACATGTTGCTCCAGAGCTACTGGTTGGGGATCACTGCTAGTTGATGGGGTCCTAGCAGGGCCGCCATTAGAAATCACGGTCCCCCGTACAACAAAATTTTTGGGGCCCCCTGGGCCCTGGCCACCCCATATCCCGCCCACCCCATATCCCGCTCACATCACAGTTAAACCACACAGACATCAGCGCCTAAAAAAGTAACCCCCCCACACACACAAGTTATAAAAAGCTATTGATGGTCAGGGCCCCCTTATAAGTTAAAAAAAATTGAGGCCCCAAAAAAAATGTAAAAAAATTTTTTTTACATTTTTTTAAAAAAAAATCCTTGGTGGCAGGGGCCCCCTTACAAGTTAAAAAAAATTGGGGCCTCGTAAGGGGGGGCCGGCTCTTTTAAAAAAATGCAGCACTGCCGGCCCCCCTTCAGGCCCAGGCCTGGTACACTTGTCCCCCCTGTCCCCCCCTGATGGCGGCCCTGGGTCTTAGCACCCATCGGCGACCATTTCCTTCATATAATCCGATAGTTTGGCCCTAGGGCCGAACATTCATATTAGCCCAATATCGCCCTGTCGTTGGTGGGTGTATCAGGGAAAGATCCACTTGTTTGGTGACCTCTCCAAATGAGCTGGTCTTATTGTGTATGGCCAGCTTTAGACTGTAAGCTCCACTGGGGCAGGAACTGATGTCAATGATGAACTGCAGAACATTAAGGTGCTATAGAAATAAAGCATTATGATATATGGCCCCACTGAGATGGCAACTTCAACAAAGTCCAAAAGCCAGAATTTATGGGAATGCGAATAAAACACTGTACCATTTTACTAAACTGGAATGAGGCTTAATGGGTTTAATGAGATTTGCCATCTATATTAAGGCTGGAGTTACTTCTTAATATAAACAAGATACTCAACTCTGCAGGGAGTTACACCAGACAATAACATCATTCTTCCACCGTAAATTTACATAATTGACATATGAGAAAAGTATGGGATAATCAACCTCTACTCCCACCAGATTCCAGTCACCACAGTAAGACACAGCCCTTCTACAGTTTTTCACCACGTTTTTTCTTATCAAAACAATCTATGGCATTGACCTTAGCAGTGGTGAGCAGAACCATGGAAGAGAATTAGTAGCTGGTAAATTGGCAGATTATCTAAAGCATTACAGATAAATAAGAGGCAAATTTAAGAGAAATTTGGTTTAAGGGGAATTCAGATAACTACTTAATATTACTATATACGGTAAAAAAAAAAAACAATCATGGAAACTAAGCAATGAAGCAGAAATAGAAGCTACAGCCATGACTACCTGTATAAATAGTAGACTATGAATATCATGGAAGATGATGACTTCTGGGCTGAAACCCTCAAATGAAATTTGCTCTGAGAAGAAATTGGATGAGACTGAGAATGAATCCCAACAAGAAGAGAAGTAATATCATTAAAGGAGAAGTAAAGTGTAAAATAGAATAAGGCTAGAAATGCTGTATTTTGTATACTAAATATAAACATGAACTTACTGCACCACAAGCCTAATCAAACCAATGATTTATGCTTTGAAAGTTGGCCACAGGGGGTCACCATCTTGTAACTTTGTTATACATCTTTGCAAGACCAAGACTGTGCACATGCTCAGTGTGGTCTGGGCTGCTGCTTAGGGATCATCATAAATGATCAAAACAGCACAAGTCAAATAATATCTGCCAGAAACTGATACAGCAAGACTGATTCAGTCAGTCTTGAAAAAATTGTGTTTTCATGTAATCTAATGTGGATTTTATAGTTTGTGTATTGTTTAATACAAACTTTCTCCAACTCTGCAGAACCAGTGGCTGCAGCAAAATAATCCTCCAAATAGAATCTCAGTTTATCTGTTTAAATCTGGCTCCATGATCTTTGTCCCTGCAGCTGGAGTTGGAAACAGTAAAGGGGATGTAAAGGCAAAAATAAAATCCAATACAAATCTCTACACAGTCGCCGACTGCTCTACAGGGAAACAAAGCTGCTTGAGTTCTGCATGGCTGGGAAGTAAGGCGGGAGCTCCCCCTGCTGTTCATAAGTATGATTGTTTCCCTGCAGAGCAGTTAGGGACCGTCTGACAATTCCTATCCACAGCAGTAAATTAAGGGGAATTTCACTGCATACAGTCAGGTTACTTATAAAAACAGAACAGATTTTTTAATTGAAGTATATTGGAGATAGGTTTCTTTTTCATTAAAGAAAGTAAGAATGGGGTGTTATTTTTTTGCCTTTACATGCCCTTAAAATAAAAGTAGGATGGGCTTAGCAAAAGGAAAAGAGGAGATGTCCAAACTGAATGAGGGTGAAGGCAACTTGCTTGAATCCCCTGATACCTTCATGCATGGAGCAAGGGTGCTTACACAGAAAAGTCCTTGATGGGTAGAAGGGAAGACAAAATGAAGTAAACATATGAGAAAGCTTGGACTAAAACAGGCCTTAGGGAGTATTTCAGTTAAAGCCTTTTTGGAGGACCTTTGGTCAAGGATCCAGTAGCTCACGAGTCCCCAACCCTTTTTACCTGTGGGCAATATTTTTTTAAAAAAGTTGGAGAGCAACACAAGCATGAGGAAAGGGTTGCCAAATAAGGGCTGTGATTGGCTATTTGGTAGCCCCTATGTGGACTGGCAGTCTTCAGGATTCAGGAGACTCTGTTTGGCAGTAAACCTAGTTTTTATGCAACCTGCCTTGAATTCAATAATAAGCACCCGCTTTGAGACCACTGGGGTTGGTGAGCAACATGTTAATCATGAGCCACTGGTTGGGGATCACTGCCTTAAAGGAGAACTAGACCCTAAAAAATAATTTGGCTAAAAATGGCATATTTTATATACTGAGCTTATTGCATCAGCCTAAAGTTTCAGCTTGTCAATAGCAGCAATGATCCAGGACTTCATACTTGTCACAGGAGGTCACCATCTTGGAAAGTGTCTGTGACACTCACATGCTCAGTGGGCTCTGAGCAGCTGTTGAGAAGCTAAGCTTAGGGGTCGTCACTAATTATCCAGCAGAAAATGAGCTTCCCCTGTAATATAAGCTGATGCTACAGGGCTGATTATTAAATTCTGATGCTAATTGCACTAGTTTCTGTGCTGCCATGTAGTAATTATCTGTATTAATTACTAATCAGCCTTATATTGTGACATTTCTATTCTATGTGTACTGTATATTGTGAGTGGGTCCCTAAGCTCAGTAAGTGACAGCAGCACAGAGCATGTGCAGTGAAACAGCAGAAAAGAAGATGGGGAGCTACTGGGGCATCTTTGGAGACACAGATCTTTACTGCTGAAGGGCTGTGGTTGCCTTGGGCTGGTACAGAAGCCCAAAATATAAAGTACAACATTTCTAGCTACTTCTTTAGCGAATCTTTAGTTTTCCTTTAACTCATAACAAAGTATTGTAAAACCAGTATTCTAAAACATTGCTTTATCAGTGATTTAGTCATAGTTCTAAGAATATCTAGGACAGCAGACAGGCATTGTGCATGTAGGACAACAAATAGGCATTGTTCCTAAATTTACCTTGACTGGCTCCAGGATGAAACTCCAAGCCTCACAGTGGAGGATCAGCCCCACAGAATCATTGCCTTATCATAGAAAGGTATAGATGAAATAAAATGAATGAATTCAAGTGAATATTAGAGAGCCTGCAAAGAAGAAAAGTCAATTAAGAATAGATCAACAAGGGGTGATAACCAGGTTAAACTGATAAACTGGAAGAAGACAAATGAAATAGGGCAGAGAAGGAATAACCTCTTCAAACAGAAAAGGAAGAAATGTGCCATCACTATCACCTGGGGTTAAAGTGCATTATCCAACATGGATTAGTTCATTGTTACATATATATACAGTATATAATAGGAGTGATTTTTATAGGATTCCTACATTCCAAGGGGCCTGGTATTCTCTCTGAATGTATAACAAGAAGGGGAAACATCTGTAGCCCAGATTAGCCAGTGAGCGTCACTCAGATCCAGCAAACATGAGTCAAAATGTTAATTAATTGTCAGATCCAATCACTCAGCTTTAATTCCATCCTTCGGATTTTAGCTTCCCCTTCCATCCACAGGCTGTTCCAGGTGCCTACTCCTGTGGCTGAGGGAGCTCTCCCGTGCGGTGACAAACCAGCCATCTGGAGCGAATCATTCAGGCTGAAGAAGGGAACTGGAGGTAGGGAATGTAATGTGTATTTACCGGCACAGGGTTATTCCACATGTGCCCAAGTGTTAGTAAATCAGAGCAGTCTTGAAGCCAGAGCTGACAGGAAGCTTCTAATTTCAGCAGTTCCTTCAAAGACGTGTAGGGAAGCTATCATGGGATTTCCACTTCCTGCAGAATTTTAATTCACACAAGGGAATACCTGAGCTGACATTCATTTTTCCCTTCTATACAAGAGCACTTGTAGAGGGCTGTTCCTGTTGCAGCTGTGCCAATATAGTATATTTATTGTATAGGTGCCAATATAATATAGTTGTCCTTGTAAGTCCATGACCCAAATGACAACAAACCTTCCTGCATGGCCACAACCCAATGGTTTCTTTCAAGAGACTATGAAACCAAGGGACAGATATTAATGCTTGGACATGGGTGAAACTAAAACAGAATCAGTTAGAAGTCCAAAAAACCTAGGACAGTTCTTCTTGTAAGTAAGTAAGGCTTACTTACTTACTCCTCATAGTAGCCCAAAGACATGTGTGGGGGCTCCAGTCTGAAGACCACTTTGAATGAGATGTGGCAGTATTTATTTTCTGGAAGCTGACCTCGAAGGCAATTCAGGATGAGATTGTGGGTTCTAGATATTATTAGAACTTTGGCCGAATGTATCATACAGTCAGGTTTCCATATATTTTAATATTGTTATGAGCTAAGGCCGGCCAAGACCAATTTTTGGACCTAAAAGGAAGAGTTGAACTGAAAAAGATCACAAACTTTAGGATTGACTGTAATTGGTGGGGGGGGGGGCAAAACCAGTGGTGTAACTAGAAGTTTCTGGGCCCCATAGCAAATTCAATTTAGGTCCCCAAAACATTGGAAAGTTGACCCATTCCACCAAGTTATATTGATGTTGCCCTTCAGATGCATTGCCGGATATAATAATTCATATTATTTTCTGTGATATTCATCTTGTTTTTCTAAAACTGTTAATAAAAAAACTATTGAAAAGAAAGTGCTCATTATTACAGCCTTACTGGGCCCCCCTATGCTCCTGGGCCCCCCTGCAACAGCAAGGTTGTCTTGGGTGGGGGGCAATTCTTAAAGGCCATTAAGGGTGCTATCCTAGACAGTGGTGTAATTATAGGGGCGCAGGGTGCGACCTGAAATCAGGTCATCCGTTGGGGGCACCCCCCAAAAAATACATATATATCTATCACCTATAGACTACAATGAAATATTACCCCGAGTGGATAATGAATCATGAACAATAGTTAAATACTTGCCTCTATTCCTTTTCTTGGTTGAAGTTTTACATGGTTTTTTTTTGGAATCCATAGCAGATTGGTGGAATGTTCTTTGGGTACTACATAAAGGAGAATGTCAAGTGCAGTGATCCTTGGTGAAAGATTCGGCCGAATACACAACCTAATTGAATCCTAATTTGCATATGCAAATTAGGGTCAGGAAAGGAAAAAGTGGGGGGAAAAATTGATTTCCCTTCCCTACCCTTCCCTTACATATGCAAATTAGGATTCTAATTCGGTTCAGCCAGGCACAAGGATTCGGCTGAATCCAAATCCTGCTGAAAAAGGCTAAATCCTGGCCGAATGCCGAACTGCATCCTGGATTCAGTGCATCCCTAACTTAAAAGTAAGGACATAACTGATCCCACCACATGAAGGGTATTTGTTGGCATATTAGTTGCTAGAAGCTGCCATACCAGTTGCCCTACTCATCTGAAATGAGGCGCAACACAGTTTATTGTGGGCATTTTTCCATACATCTGATTTATACCTACACAATTGTGGGAACGAGCCAATGCATTTTATCCCCGGTAAAGAAAACATTTATCTGAAATATCGTCAGTGCCCACGAGAATAGGGTAAAATAAAGCACAGGGAAGTTTCATCTGATTCCTTTAAAAAACAGAATTTTTCAGGCAAGGATCTTAAAATCACCAATAATAATTAATTGCAATTAATGAGAAGTCGGGGCATTTGGAGGCTGCATTTTTTAGCGAGAAAAGCTTTTATTTCCAGTGCTCTATTTGCCATAGGCGCCCCTCTAGGCACACAAGAAATGGAACCCCTCAAGCCAGTAGAAGAATGACACCCCCTTCTCATAGATATCTGTTCCCAGAAATATCCCCTCTCTCTCTCTCTCTCTCTCTCTCTCTCTCTCTCTCTCTCTCTCTCTCTCTCTCTCTCTCTCTCTCTCTCTCTCGTATGTGTATGTATAAATATATATCTGGATTTTCTAAGGACTCTACTCAGAAAAGCCTTTTTGCTAAACACAGTCTTTATTCAAGGTGAATTCACTGTACAGACTGAAGGATCATTTAGCCTTGCATTTATTGAGTGGCTCTGGACCTACATGACTCATAACTTGACTTTCTCCTCTCTTGCTGAAGCTGTACAAATGAATTGACTAGCCTGGGGCACAGATGCTTCCCAACACTCCTCATTGTCAGGCAACCTCGGAGCAGCCACAAATGCTCCCACACTGCTCAATGTGCCTGGAGAAAGACATGAGCCTATGCATAATTGCCTCGCAAGGTAAACATCTCTCCAATCTCTTTTCTATTCTGGCCTCTATCCCAAATTTCTGTACTCCTAAAGTATTATAGGCAGTAATGCTGGACACCCTGTTAGTTATTATTGTGATGTGACCTGAAGCCACTATGGTGGTCCCAAACACAACTCCATGACATCTGCATAAAATAAAACAATGCAAATGAACACCAAGGCCTGAACCAAACAGTGTAGGCCAGGGGTCCCTAAGTCACATTTAAATACAGTATATAAAGAGTTGGGGAGCAACACAAGCATGGGGATACCAAATACGGACTGTGATTGGCTATTTGATAGCCTCTATGTGGACAGGCAGACTACAGGAGACTGTTTGGCAGTACACCTGTTTTTTATGCAACCAAAACTTGCCTCCAAACCTGGAATTAAAACATAAGCACCTGCTTTGAGGCCACTGGGAGCAACATCCAAGGGGTTGGTGAGGAATATGTTGCTCAGGAGCTACTGGTTCGGGATCACTACTATAGGGTCTCGATGTTGGAATCCTTAATTGGAAAAAATGGCAATACAGGTGGGACTGCTCGGAACCTGGGGTTTTCCGGATAAAAGGTCTTGCCGTAATTTAGATCTCCATGCCATACATCTATTTAAAAAATCCTTCAAGCATTAAATAAACCAAATAGGCTTGTTTTGCTTCCAATAAGGATGAATTATATCTCAGTTGGGATCAAGTACAAGATACTGTTTTATTATTACAGAGAAAAGGGAAATCATTTTTAAAAATGTGAATTATTTAACTAAGCATGTCCTTTCGGCTGCTAAATGGAGTTTGGCTATTAGTTGGTTGTCCCCAGTCATAGCATGGCAACAGACCTTGCGGAAAATACAGGCTATCTATGTCATGGAACAGCTTTCAGCTCGTGTTCAGGGAACCTTGGATGGCTTTTCGGAAATTTGGGCTCCGTGGATTAGCTATGTGGCAACTGCACAGCTCCTTTTATAGCATTGTCTCTATAATGGATCTTTGAAAGATATTCTGTGTACATCCCTGTGTTTATTGTTACATGTGTGGGGGACCCTATTCTCTGAACTCTTTCCTTCTTTCTTTCTTTTCCTCTCTTATCTGTTTTATTTATTTATTTTTTTTTTTTTCTATTCTTCAATAATTGGAGATTGTGTGGCATTGTTTCACTTTGCGATTATTTTGTGATAACTTAAGCTATTAATATTGTATTGCATGCAATGTTTATGTGGCTTTATGTGGAATGCTGTCCACTATGTGATTGTGTATTATTTTGTTTTCTTTTCTTTTCTTTTTGTAAAACTAATAAAAAAATTTTGAGTGAAAAAATGTGAATTATTTTGGTTTCTGGATAACAGATCCCATAACTGTATCACAAAATATTTTCAGAATTAAAGAAGCTTATAAAATTGGCTTTGCCACATTTCTTAGAAAGGCATGATGTTGATTAAATATTTACATTCAAAAAATATTAGCCCAGTTTATCTGCCTTGAACCATAGGCTTAGTGGTCTTCTCACACACACACAGACCTGCCTCTTTCAACTCAACTTTAACTCCTCCTTAACCCAGTTCCCCAACAAACTTAAAGCCCAATTCCTTGCCTATACCTCAATGCTCTTGGACTGATCTGACCACTCATTTGGGGGTTGAAAGTCAGGACTGGCTGTTCAGATGGGCAACCATCGAGTTCTGAATTTGGTTCTGAATTTGGTGATGAATTTGGTGATGAATTTGGTGATGAAACAGAAGAGATGGCACTATATATATACTGTATGTTGCATAAAGGTCTATTTGTATTAGCGTGTTGCCAACTGCCAAGCAAGAAGTTCTTTGACTGGTCTGGCCACCCGTTTGGGGGTTGAAAGTCATCATTTTGTAGCTTATATACATTCAGGTATCTGCTGGGTGTGCTCAATGCCTGCTATATTAATATTCTTGTACATGTCTAAGATCACTTATCCAAAAACCCACTGTCTAGAAAGCTCCAGATTGTTGGAAGGCCATCTCCCATAGACTCCATCTCACATTTCTAAAAATTATTTCCCTTTTCTGTGTAATAATAAAACAGTACAGATTTTTTTAGCAGATTTAAGGTATAGACAAACATTTTACAGAAATACCTCTTATCCGGAATACACACGCTTTCTGGCTAACAGGTCCCATACCTGTAGAAGAAATACATACTCTGTATCTCAACATGAATACAGTCTGCAGAATGGATATTTTTACCATAGAGGTGTTTATAAAACTGAACACACTTGGAGGTTCCATTTCTGCACAACAGGTGCATATAAGATATTCCTGTGTTCGGGCTTTTTTCTTTCTTATAGAGTTAGCTAAATAGTTCACACTCCCTTGGGGTCCATAATGTGCTGGTAAATGCTTTAATGGCACGCTAAGTGTAAGTGCATCTGGAAAGCATGCTAAACGTGGGGCCTTGACGTATTATTGGAAACAGATGTTGCATTGCTGTACCTGCATTTGAGTGTTGCATAATTTGCCCAAGTGAGTTAGCCTTAGGTTTGGTGGGCTTGGGCCCCAGTCTTTACTCCTTGACTATAACCAATTAGGTCTGTAGGTGCTCTATAGGTGCCGTGTCAACCAGTGCATGTCTTTCACCCTTGTGACTGCAGCATATTTAGAGGGAACACTGCAAGGTGCATCCAGAAACTTCCCAATGGCATCTAAGTGCCTCATCTGGGGATTTCCTATGATTAAGTGCTGGGTAAGCATGAAATGCGTTCGGCTCCATGTGGGGTTATTGATATGTATTTTAATATGATACAATAAACATATTTTTATAACAGCATGAATACAGAGAAAAACTTATAATAAATGTCTCATAGTGATGGGCGAATAAATTCGCCAGGCGCAAATTCGGGGTGAACTTCCTAGAATAAATTGTGAGCTAAATTACTGGCGAAAAATCAGCCCTGCCAAAAAAATTTGGCCGCGCGTCAGAACAGCCAAGTGCATAAAAATTGTAGTGCGTCAAAATAATTTGGATGCCCATTGACATTAATGCAATTGGACATTTTGGTGTGCGTATAAAAATTGTCGTAGGTGTCGAAATTGACAAAATTATTTTGACGCCCGTTGACTTCAATGCGTTTTCGCGAGACAAATTCGCCCATCACTAGTGTCTCATCTGACTATTGTCCAGTAAGAATCAAGTTATACTATAGCTCACGTATGGCTGATGGTCATGCCAAGCACATATCTGCTTATGGCTGGCATTACAACGAGTTTTGTTTATTTATTTAGCTTGTGTCCCTTGGACAAATTTGATGCAATAGCTGACCTTACACCCAGGGTGGTAGCCTTATTGGACTCATCAAGGTGTTTTGATGACATTTCAAGTACAAGATTCTATACCCCTGATTTTGTAATTGGAACATCCCTGTTCCTCTTGGTTGTGGTAGTTGGCTCCATATTGTTCTTGAGTTTGAACACCCAGCCTCTGGGTACTGTGAAAACTCCTGCTCCTGACAATATTATACCTATGCATCCAACATTATCAAAAAGGTGGCACAAAAAAACCTTTTGTTCCTAACTGAGTGGCTATGGATGGTGGCAACTGTGTTTTAGAGCAGAGACACACGTGGAAATTCGGGGAGATTAGTGGCCTCGTTGGGCGACTAATCTCCCTGCAATGCCTTCCCGCCAGCTAGAATATAAATCGCCGGTGGGATGGCAAACAGAGTGATTCGTTTTCCGAAGTTGCCACACAACGAGCCTCAGCAAAGCGCTCTGCGTGCCATCCCACCGCCAATTTAGAGATCTAGGCCCGAAGAAGAGGCAATTTGTTGCCAGGCGACTACATCTTCCTGAATCTCCACGTGTGTCTCTGTCCTTACAGTTGGAAAGTCATGTGATTCACAGCACTTATCCAAAGCACATACCTCTAGTTCAATACTTATGTAATCAGTTGTTTAATTATTACCTTTTAAATAAGCCTGCAGAGACCGGAGGTAAATATTTCTCTGGTGCTCCAAGCAATGAATTCATTTTGATGTGCAGTTGTGTTGCGACCCACAATAGGCAGCCAAGTAATAAAAAGAAATGCTATGGTCTAATCTGTCTGAATTCGTCTTAAAAAGGGGGATCTGAAAAACCTTGAAGGTAATTCGAGCTCCCATTTTTTTTTTTTATCAAAGAACAATCCTTTTAAAGGAGTGGACACAAATTGTATTGAGATATCAGAGAGATTAATGCAAATAACATGCCTTGTGCTGGAATGGCAGGTAAGAAAAAGCTTTGTGATCTAATGCAGCACTACAGGCTCATGTCTCAAGCCCATAGATATATTTTCATGAAGGGTTTGGAAATGATGCCCCCCCCCAACATTATCTGCATTAAATTGCTGGTTTGTCAGGTCGTTTTTATATGCACAAATGACAATGTATTGCCCTGTATTTACAGTTTCACTGCGAGTTAAAATGTGTCTCACTTTTATGCTTCAAACACCCAACAACTGTAATTGTCTGAAGAAATTCTATAATGCCTTCTCTGAAAGCCTAGTTTGAAGGTCTCTTAGGATGAAATTTGGGGGTGAATATTGTCCTAGATATCCTTGAAACTATAGCTGAATTACTGGTAGACTGATTGATATTTTCATATACAGTCATATGAGAAAGTTTGGGAACCCCTCTCAGCCTGCATAATAATTTATTTAATTTCCCAGGAACATCTGAATACTGCCGTGTTTTCTGAACAAAGATTTTGAGTGGCAGTATTCAGTTGTGCGAAATTAAATCAAATGTGAAAAACTGGCTGTGCAAAAATTTGTAATTTTGCTAATTTGAATGCATGTAACTGCTCAATACTGATTACTGGCAACACCAAATTGGTTGGATTAGCTCGTTAAGCCTTGAAATTCATAGGCAGGTGTGTCCACAAAGGTATTTAAGGTGACCAATTGACAGTTGTGCTTCTGTTTGACTCTCCTCTGAAGAGTGACAGCATGGGATCCTCAAAGCAACTCTCAATAGATCAGAACACAAAGATTGTTCAGTACCAATGGTATAGGGGGAGGCTACAAAAAGCTATCTCAGAGGTTTAAACTGTCAGTTTCAACTGAAAGGAATGTATTCTGGAAATGGAAGGCCACATGCACAGTTGCTGTAAACCCAGGTCTGGCAGGGCAAGACAAATACATGAGCGACATATTCGGAGGATTGTGAGAATGGTTCCAGACAACCCAAAGATCACCTCCAAAGACCTGCAAGAACATCTTGCTGCAGATGCAGGTGTATCTGTACATCGTTCTACAACAGAAAGAACATGTGTATGGCAGGGTGATGACAAAGACAAACACAAACAGAGTCGTTGTTGTATGCAAACGCTCATTTAGACAAGTCACAGTCATTTAGGAACAAAGTGCTTTGGACTGATGAAACAAAAATTGAGTTATTTGGTCATAACAAAAAGTGCTTTGCATAGCAAAAAAAACCCACTGCATTCCAAGAAAAACACCTGCTACCTACTGTCAAATTTGGTGGAGGTTCCATCATGCTTTTGGGCTAGTTCAGGGACTTGGGCCCTTGTTAAAGTCGAGGGTCGGATGAATTCAACCCAATATCAACAAATACTTCAGGATAATGTTCAAGTATCAGTCACAAAGTTGAAGTTACACAGGGGTTGGATATTCCAACAAGACAATCGCCCTAAACACACTTGGAAATCTACAAAGACATTTATGCAGAGGGAGAAGTACAATATTCTGGAATGGCCGTCACATCATGAAAATTCGATGGGATGATTTGAAGCAGACTGTCCATGCTCAGCAGCCATCAAATTTAACTGAACTGGAGAGATTTTGTATGGACCAATGGTCAGAAATAGCCACATCCAAAATCCAGACACTCATCAAAGGCTATAGGAGGCGTCTAGAGGCTGTTACATTTGCAAAAGGAGCTCAACTAAGTATTGATGTAATATCTCTGTTGGGGTGCCCACATTTATGCACCTGTCTTATTTGGTTATGATGCATATTGCATATTTTCTGTTAATCCAATAAACTTGATGGCACTGCTGAAATACTACTGTTTCCATAAGGCATGTTATTTATTAAAAGGAAGTTGCTACTTTGAAAGCTCAGCCAATGATAAACAAAACTCCAAAGAATTAAGAGGGATTGCCAGACTTTTTTTTATATGACTGTATCTATATGTATTTCAGGAGCTATAGTGGTACCTAAGCAAAGGTTGAATCATGAAGGGATGGGGGCTGGTCAAAGGATGGACATCGAAGTGGGGCTTGAACTGAAAAGGTTTACCAAGTATCGACCAGAATATAAGACAGGGATCCCCAACCTTTTAAACCTGTAAACAACATGCAGAAGTAAAAGGAGTTGGGGAGCAACACCAGCATGAAAAATGTTCTTGGGGTGCCAAACAAGTGCTGTGATTGGCCATTTGGTAGCCCCTATGTGGATTGTAAACCTACATTGAGGCTCTGTTTGGCAGTGCACCTGGTTTTATACAACCAAAACTTGCTGGAATTCAAAAATAATCACCTGCTTTGAGGCCACTGGGAGCAACATCCAAGGGGTTGGAGAGCAACATGTTACTCACGAGCTACTGGTTGGGGATCACTGCTATAAGACAATGGCAATCTTTGTTTTGTTTTTTAAAGAGAACAATGGGGTCTGCAAGATGGATTGCAGGGGCAAACTGCTTTAATTGCAAATTATTGGCCTCCACCTATAACACTCATTCCACCACTCTGATCAAGGTCTTCATAGACTTCTTTGTATGCCAGGCAAAACATGAGCTGAAAATGAACACAGAACGCCTTCTAATCTACATCACATAAAGGGTTAAAGTAGATCTCAATGAAAATGTCCACTACTTCCATTAAACGGTCACTCTTGAATTTTATTGCAAGGCCGTTCTTCACATCCTTCTTCTTTTGCCAGAATGGCCGGCTGCCAAGGTATACATAAAAACAATCTTACAAGCGATTATATCATTTCGCATTTATAGGGAAATAACAAGTGTTTCAAGATAAGCCGAGGGCAATAGATTTTCATTGAATAAACCTAAACGTTTTCATTTTTGGACAATACTTCGGAACTGAACCAACATTTACGAGACGTAGAACCGCGAAAGAATGTGAATTTTATTTCATAAATCATATAGACAGTGGAAGAGGCCAGCCCGGTTCCTATACAATAAATACTTCTAAAGGTTGTAAATTTGTATAAAGCTCCTATGAACTGTCTGCATTTGTGCTTTCGATATTATGAGCTTGTGGGATCCACAACAGACACTTTATTCACTTTAAGGCATTTTATTTAAACACAGGGCTGACCATTTCAGGATCCAAAAACATAATTCATCAGAATAAATCCTGCCCACTGGGCACCACCTTCACACATGTTATGAGTTCTCTCACTAAACTGGACCCCTTGTGGACTACTAGCAAAAAACACATAATTTGGGAGTCAACCTTGTACTCATGATCCTTCTTTTGGGGGATTGCTCAGCCTCCTGGCTTTCCTCAGTCTCTCACACTTTTGGTCACTTGGTCATGTTAGCACCCCAGCCCCTCTGGGAGTTATTTACACAGACAAGTAGCCTTCCTGCTGTGTCCTGCTCAGAGACACCTTCCTAAAACTCTACAATTGAATAACTTACTACAGGACAGCCTTCCTATGGAAAGTGAGCTCCAATATGTGAGCTGGACTACTGGATCGAAGTACCTGGCTTGCCTGTTCCTTTCAGAATACTCCAGCTTCCAAGATCTGGCTACTAAAGTCTTTGAACAGCAAAACCCTTCTCTGTTTATTAAAGAGGATCTATGGTCAAAAATTTAAATCCCCCTTTGTCTTTGGGGAGTTAATATGTGTTTTTCCAATAGCGATGAATTATTTTTTATAAGCAGTTTTTCAGGCAGTTGCAGAGGAATCATATCCCCTACATACCTGCACCAGCTTTAGCATCGAGCAGAACCTTCACGGCCCGTGGCCGTCTCCTCTTCTTGGTCCGCCTGCCTCAGATAGTCCCGCCCGCCTACCAATGAAAAATGAGTAGGCAGTGACAGTGGGAGTGACGGTGAGGCACATTTAGCAGACGTCTGTAAACCGTCACTGCCTACTCGTTATTCATTGGTAGGCGGGCGGTCCATGGGCCGCGAAGGTTCTGCTCGATGCTAAAGCTGGTGGAGGTATGTAGGGGATATGATTCCTCTGCGATTGCCCGAAAAACTGCTCATAAAAAATAATTAATCACTATTGGAAAAACACTTATATTAACTCCCCAAAGACAAAGGGGGATTTACATTTTTGACCATAGATCCTCTTTAATAAACAGAGAAGGGTTTCGCTGTTGAAAGACTTTAGTAGCCAGATCTTGGAAACCAAGGGCTGCAGCCGCCTGAGAGAGCACCCCTGATGCAATCCCCCCTCCACGCATAAAACTTCACCATCAGAGCATGTCAAAGGGGGGCTGAATTGCTAGGGCTATAGCTCTCTCTGCACTAGGGGAATCGAATTTCCAGTTTCAACCCGAAATAAAGTTAAAGGAGAAGAAACGGCTATATAAATACACCAGTAAACCCTCAGCGTAATGTTGCTCTGAGTCCTCTGTCCAAAGAAACACAGCATTTCTTTCCTTCTATTGTGTATTCATGGGCTTCTGTATTAGACTTTCTGTTTTCAGCTTAAAACTCCAGGGCTAGGGCTTGAGCATGCTCAGTTTGCTCCTCCCCCCCCCTTCTCTGCTGTAATATGAGCCCAGAGCTATGAGTGAGCAGGGAGAAACTCAGACAGGAAGTGATGTCATAACAAGCTAATATGGCAGCTATTCTCCTTAACAAACAGAAAGAGCTTTTAGAGTTGTAACTGGCCACTCACGGCCAACAGAGGGAAGGTTCTAGAAGAGGAAATAGGCATTTTTCCCCAAATGTCTGACACTTCAGTCTGAGCCCTCCTTGCCACTTAGGCATGCCACATTTTGAAGCAGGGAAGTCTAGTCAGAGGGCGTGGTGGTGTCTGGGATGACATTAGGGATGGGGTGGTGCAGTTTTGGGGGACGGGTGGTGGTGTCTGGGGGCAGTGATATGACATGCGACGATCAGAGATTGGTATAGCATCATTCATTTCAGAATTTTGTCTAGTCCGGTCCCCTCTCTCCTCTCTTAGGCGATTCTCGCTTGCGTGTGCGTGAACATCAATTTTCTCATGCGCACGCCCAGTCTGCGTCGTGACTGGCCAAGTTGCCTAGGGTGCCTGGCCCGGCTCTGACTATCACCACTACTCCAGGCCACCCAGGGGAGTTAGTCTCACAGTTTGGGAATCACTGACATAAACAGTCCAAAAGACAGGGGAGTGTGGGGGTCCTGTGAATATAGATTAGCTAATGCAGGATATTCATTTGCTGTAGGACCCTTAGGCATTAAGAACTAGATAGTCCAGATGTTTACCCATCCTAAGGGGTGTAGAGAATTTGCTGGAGAGTCTCAGCCACAAGGCCACTTGGAATGAAGGGATATTTACTTATCTAGATACTTTTATAAGTCCATTCTAAATACTAATTACAGTTAAAACTGGAGTGTACACTTCTTTTTACTATAGATGTTTAGCTTGACCTTTATCCTCATAGTTACACATATTTGCAACCTTGTCAATGGGTAATGATCACCCTATCCAAATGCATGACCACAAAAAAGTACCAAAAAGTACTTCCACAAGTGATAGCTCTTAAAGGACAAGGAAAGCCTACAAACAATATGTAGTGCAGAGAAAGGCTCATAGGCTGAAGTATGTGTTTGTTTAGAAGATCCACAGCAATTGATTTCTGCAAAGTGCTAATTACAGTAAAGCATAACCCAGAATGCATTGCTCTCCTCCTAAGACCAAGACTGTATCGCATACGCAATAGATAGGCTTCGGATTCTGCGCGTGCGAACATGGTATTTGTCGCGGTCGCGATTTCTTTCACGGGAGCAGTCACAGAAGAGGAAAAGTACAGGGCGAAATTATTCTGTTTAGAAAAGGTATTTTCGCATTCAAAGTTAGCGATCTGGGAGAGCAAGAGGAGACTATTTAAATGATGCAGGAAGTGGAAAACGACTTCCCTTGTCCTTTAAGCCCTTTGCAACCCAGCTGCTCAGTTTCTTCATAAATAGGCAAGCAGGAATAACTGTATATTACTGTCTTGTAACACTCTCTGTATGAGAGAATCAAACTTAAATCACATTCCCATTCATCTCAGGAGTAATCCCTATTTTGGCACTTATGTTGGGTTGAGGCAAGAGACATTTATCTGCTACCTGGGCTAATACCCAGACTCCTGACTCTTACTGCTGGGGTAAACTTTTAGCCATGAATTTGAAAACAACCCCTTAAGACAGTGATCCCTGCTTTTAGCCCTACTACAGTATTTAAAAGCTTGACATATTTGCACCATACTCCTAAAACATACCGGCGTTGTAGAGTTCAGGATAGATCAAACCCAGCATCATTCAGTCTTGCGGGTGCTCAAGCAACAAGACCATATGTATTTACATCTGGATATAATTCATCTTTTTTCTTTCAAAGCTTAATTTTAGGATGAAAACCTTTTTTTGACATTACAGCCTGCCATCTTCAGTTCCAGGCCTAGATATTATCATCATCATTAGATAAGTCACTAGCGTTCATTGATGTGGCGTGCTAGATTACACTCCGCTCTACATGCCGTATTACAATGGAACATCTGGAGGCCGTTTGTTGAATCACACAAAAGGACCTTCTTTATTATTTGGATTTTCCCAATTGGAACATCAAACGGCTCTTCTGAATTTTGTTTCTTTTACATTTATCAGCTGCCTTGTCTTCCTGACTTGTGTAAAAATTATATAAATTCTAATGGGACGTGTTTCAACCAAAAACAGATGCCTTTTTGCATTTGCTTTTCTGCACATTAAGGGCATTTGTGATTGTCCTAACTTGGATATATTTGATACAGTGTGGAACGGCAGTTTTAACGGTCCACTATACCTTCCAGTTTCCCTTTATAATTGTATGATAGGAGATAATAAGACTAGGGATGGGCGACTTTGACCCATTTCGTTTCACCAAAAATTCGCCGGCATCGAAATGTCGCCGACGCCCATTAAAGTCTATGGGCATCAAATAGACGCACGTCTTTTTTTTTGACGCACGGTGCCATACAAGTCTATGGGCGTCATTTTCGTGGTGAAACAAGGCGAAAAAATTCTCCCATCCCTAACTAAGACTGCCATGAATGAATGATATCTCTCTGTAAATGCTATAAGGGGGAGTTGAGTTCAGCTCATGGCCTAATTCTTTTTCCCCCTACCCTGAAAGTAATAATTCCTCTACCCCTTAGTATCAGGCCACAGCCACATTCAGACTTCATCATCATCATAACATAAAGGGGGCGGTTGAGTTCAACTCATGGCCCAGTCCTTTCCCCCCTACCCTGAATGTAAAAATTCCTCTGCCCCTTAGTATCAGGCCACAGCCCCATTTGGACTTCATCATCATACTATAAATGAGGGAGTTGAGTTCAACTCATGGTCCTTTTTCATCCTACCATGAAGGTAATAATTCCTCTACCCCTGAGTATCAGGTCACAGCCCTGTCCTGTCTTCTTCATGATAACATAAAGGAGGGAGTTGAGTTCAACTCATAATCCAATCCTTTTCCCATACCCTGAAGTTAAAAAGTCCTCTACCCCTGAGTATCCCACCACAGACTTGTTCTGTCTTCTTCATCATAACAAAAAGGAGGCCTGGGTCTTCAACAAAACTGTACTTGCTTCCTCCCTGTAGAGGATCAAGCTATAATCACACCATCAGCACCATTTCTTTGTATAGCACAATTCTTTACATGGGTGTACAGCACCTAAAATAATGGCTACCCCCTGGTTTGGACACAGTTGCTCCTCAAAGACAGGTCCTGATTGTCCACTAAAGCTAAACCATGTGAAAAAAAAGAACCAAAAAGTAATACTGTTTGTAATAATGATTTTAATTCATAGAGTCAGTTTTTTTGTGAGGCAAACAGGAGAAGTCAAGTTCTGCACTAGGTCCAGGCGGTAAGAGAAGTCTCCGAGACCCTTTTCCACGCTCAACTGAAGAGCCATAATATATACAGTGTAGTATTCCCTGTACAAGTTCAATAGACAAATCAGCGTGCAAATACATCCTCGCATTATCAGTCATGTACAGCGGCAGTTCAATAGCTAATTTGGAAAAAGTGCTTTTTGCCACAACATTAACTCAAGCGGACAAATCAGGAAACCTAGCAGAGCTTATTACATTGATCTTTCAGTCTTAGGAACACACACGCACATGTACGATATATCCATTTGCAAAGTTTTTTTTAAAGGTACAGCTTCATGAAAAAGCTTGTAGATGTAAGACTCATAGTGCATGAAGTAGGCTGGGGTAGTACGTTACTATCCAAAGGGGCATTCCCTGACCATATGATCTAGGACAACTTCCTTCCAAGACCCATAGCTTTACAGTGGTATGCTGTATATTTACATGTAATTGTACCATGCTGTATCTTTTGGATATGAGGAAACTGTACATTATTACTGCACACTTACATCATACACCAGGCAGAGATACATCAGAAATCAGGGGAGCTGCCACCCACCCAAGCTAGGCTCTTATAAATTGTTAAAGAAGGTAATTGGAAGATAAACACCATTCATAATTCACAATGACACTTGAATAATGTTATATATATATCACTTACGCACACACACACACTTACATATACGCACATACACACACAAACAAATATAAAGCCTCAAACCCATCAAGATGAAACTGCACATTTCTGTACATGTTCATGACAGTGGGGGAAAAAATACAATGAATGAGGCTGGTGATTAATTGTGAAAGGATAAAA
The DNA here is from genome assembly GCF_017654675.1 of Xenopus laevis. NCBI lineage: Eukaryota > Metazoa > Chordata > Amphibia > Anura > Pipidae > Xenopus > Xenopus laevis. The sequence goes on along the minus strand of NC_054381.1, from coordinate 17,843,072 downwards.
TGATAGAGCCAATTATAAATGATGCCCCTTAGTCATCTTGTGGCAAACACAGTACAGCTTGTGCCTTGTATCTGGGTCACCAAAGGCCAACTTGCACATAACAGCAGTTCCCTGCGTAAGGACACAGGCAATTAAATGGAACAGGTTCAGAAATATCCAGGACCTTAAAAATGGAAAAACTGATTTTGTGGCTGAACAATTTACCTCCATTTTCCCTTCTCTGTGTTCATGTTCATGCATTTTGCTTGTTAAAAATTCATCTGTCCTTTTGTGACCCAAGTTCCTGCACAAAGAAGTGAATGGCAGAATGAAAAACACAATTATAGGAAGTAGAGCTTAGTACAACCATACACAAAACCACACATACACAACATATTCCTTTTCCTTGTACTCCTCACAATTCCGAAATGCAATTTGTTGACTAGTGGCAGTATAACCATACAACATCACAAATGCCCATATTTTGGTGGAATTCGTTCAAATTGCAGAGCAGAAGTGGGTCAGTCTTTGAGGATTGTGTGTGGGTTGTAGACAGTCAGGCATGTGGTTGGTCACAAAATCAGGCTTGTGAACTTTTGGGAGGTAGATATAGAGGCACTAGGACAGGGGTCACCAACCTTTTTGTACCCATGAGCCACACTGAACTGTAAAAAGAGCAACACAAGCATGAAACAAAGTTCCTGGGGGATGCCCAATTAGGGCTTTGGTTGACTATTTGGTAGCACTATGTGGACTGACAGCCTTCAGGAGGCTCTGTTTGGCAGTACACCTGATTTTTATACAACCAAAACTTTCAAACCTGGAATTCAATAATAAGCACCTGCTTTAAGGCCACTGAGAGCAACATACAAGGGGTTGGTAAGGAACATATTGCTCACGAGCCATTGGTTGGGGATCACTGCAGGAATACAAATCCTGCAGGAATACAAAGCCCCTTCCTCCAGAGGCTGCCACTAATGAATGATGCTATTAAGTCTTCTACTGCAACTCCATGATAATAAAAACTTCCCAGCTCTCCAGCTTTCAATTACACCATCATGGGTTACCTGTCCCTGGTCACACAATGGCAGCAGGGGGTGTAACTACAGAGAAAGCAGACCCTGCAGTTGCCGGGGGGCATGAGCTAGAGGGCCCAGTAAGGCATTTATAAATTTCAATATATCTTGGTGGAATCGGTCAACTTACCAATGTTTTGGGGCCTTAAATTGAATTTGCTATAGGGGCCCAGAAACATCTAGTTACACCAATGGATGGCAGATAACATTTATTAATACTACCAGCTTCAAACAATCTGGTCCAATATCTGCCTGTGTGTTGGCCTCATACAGGATGTCTTCCAGATGTAATTGGTATAACCATGTGGCCATTGGTTTTAAGTGGCCACTGGCCAAGTGGAGTACATGGCTTAAGTTGCTCCTCCAAGACACAAAAGACAAAAAACAGATCTGGGTTCTATATTGGACAGTTTGAACTACCACATGTTGTAGGCTAGCCATCTTTTTGTTTGGTCAGTGGGTCTAAAGGGCAGATCCAACCATGTATCTCAAATCAACTCTACAGTATGTACTCTTCTGAGAAGGCCAGTTAGTCAGATCTATGCTGTAACTAGAAGAAATTATGCACCATCTGCCCATTCTCCATTCAATTGGTATCCGTGATCAAGCTGCATCCTGGTTCTTCCTAACTTTCTGACCACTCCTTCTCTGTTACTTTTGCAAACAAATCCTCTCCCCCTGTTCTTCTTTATGTGGGGGTGCCTCAGGGTTCTGTACTTGGTCATCTGTTGTTCTCCTTGTACACTCTCTTTTTAGGAGACCTTATATCTTCATTTGGTCTTAAATACCATCTGTATGCCGATGACATTCAGACTAGGGATGTACCGAATCCACTATTTTGGATTCGGCCGAACCCCCGAATCCTTCGGGAGAGATTTGGCCGAAAACGGAACCTAATCCTAATTTGCATATGCAAATTAGGGGTAGGAAGGGGAAAATGTTTTACTTACTTGTTTTGTGACAAAAAGTCAAGCGATTTCCCTCCCTGTCCCTAATTTGCATATGCAAATTAGGATTCGGATTCGGTTCAGCCAGGCAGAAGGATTCGGCTGAATCCGAATCCTGCTGAAAAAGGCCAAATCCTGGCCGAATCCCGAACCGAATCCTGGATTCGGTGAATCCCTAATTCAGACACACTAACCGCTGACATTCAGACCCAGATCGCACACTGCTTAGTAGCTATCTCTTCCTGGATGAACCAACGCTGCCTCAAATTCAACTTGGCCAAGACTGAGCTCATGGTCTTTCCACCCAAACATGCCCATCTCTTCCTTTCACCATTACAATTGATGGCATGACCATTAACCTGGTTAAATCAGTTAACTGCTTGGGGGTCATCTTTGACTAGTCCTTCTCTAATCATATTAATAACACTGCCAAATCTTGTCGCTTCTTCCTCCGCAATATAGCCAAGATACACCCATTTCTTTCACAAACAACAGCCAAAACACTAATCCATGACCTTATCTTATCCCATTTAGACTTTTGCAATCACCTACTAACCAGTCTTTCTGACTCCCATCTCTCTCCCCTCCAGTCAGTCTTAAACTCTGCCACCAGGATCCTTCTGCTCTCTCCTAAAAGGGAACCTGCTCAACCCCAACTAAAATCCTTAGCATGGCTGCCCATTAAGCAAATGATAGCATATGTAACCCTTTTGACACCCCTTTGTCAGTGTTACACTCCACGTGTGGCACTTACCTGATGGCATTGGACAAACCTGAGCCACTCCGCAGTGACTAGCTGCCTGGTACTTACTAGCTCAGTGCCTCCACCTAGTGGGATCTGGGAATGCACCTATGTATGGCCCCACTAGGAATACAGTAATAATACATACACAGTATTTGTTAAACTGAACAACTGTTTATCTAAAACTAAATGGCCAACTAGTACATGTATCACTCCTAACCAGGTGGTAGTAGGGCCTCACTATTCAGACATACAGTGCGACTACCAGCCCCTTTGAATGCTCAGATAGGAATCTCCTGCTGGTTTCTCCTCCAGTCTGGATTCCTTTCACACACTCTGTCTCTCTAAGCACAGTATGTGGCTTCCCTGTGCCAGCCTGATCCAAATGTCTGCTTTTGGTGAGGCCTCTCAGCTCTCTGGGCCCAGCTCTCTCTCTCTCTCTCTCTCTCTCTCTCTCTCTCGTCTCTCTCTCCACCATGTGGTTCTTTCTGCCAGGCTTTTCTCTTCTGCCAGAATCTATGATTTCCTCTTCCTGCCAGCCACTCACTAGCTCCTGTGTCACTTCCTGCTGCACTGACATCACTGAACAGCTGGTTGCTAGGTAACAGCTTACAGCACACAGACACAGGATTTATGCCAGTGCCCTTACAGGGATAAGTGCAAGGGTTTTGCACTAATTCCCTACACATACAGTATATAACCCTTCTACTAACATTCAAAGCCCTTCACTGCTCTGCTTCTCACTACATTTCTTCTCTTTTCTCACTATTACATTCCTGGTTGTCTTCTCCGCTCTTCTCAGAGCCACCTTCTCTTCACACTATCCACATCAACATTATTGTGCATGCTTTCAACCGCAGTGGAAAATTTAAAGAGGAAGCACACCTTATAAAGAGATTTTTAAACACCGGGTGCCGTCCAAATATCCAAACATACTGCATTATCTTGGCTTTCTATTTTTCTTTTCTCTGTTGCCACGCTGATCTATTTACAAATTTTGGACATCCACATCAACTGCCACCTCTTGTATCAAACTCTTCTATCTTGCAGCTCCTTACCTCTGGAATTCCATCCCTGAATTCCTCAATAAGGAATCCTCTCTCATTCTCTTCAAGAAAATACTAAGAGCCTACCTTTTGGAGCACTAGAAAATTAGCCTAGTCCTGTCCCTACTGACTATGCCTTACCTTGTGTACCTTTTCATCTCCATTTTGTGCCTGTATGTTAGCCTCCCATCCACTTAGACTGTAAGCTCTGCGGGGCACGGACCTCCTTCCCACTGTGTCTCTTACCACATAGCACTTAAGCTCTTTGTCCTGATATGGATTCTGTGTATATTTATATTTCCTTAACAGTGCTTTACAAATAAAGTTATACAAATATACATATTACAAGACCTTTGTATGATGCATTGCTCCTCCACCAGTAGAACTTCAATGCAAGGAGGTAGGAATGAAGCAACAGGAGAGGCTGGGGCTATCATGCCCCGGGTTATATATTAAAGACATATTAATCACTATTATAGAATCATTCAATTAAAAGACATAAGGTTTCAGCTTTCATCCATCTTTAGTACAATGCTGCAAGTCTTGCTGCCAATAAATGGATTTGAGAGCCGGACAAAAGCACTTTAAGATGACATAATATGCCCAACGATCAATGTCATGACATTTTGGTAAAGTTCATGATCAAAAGCCTTTCTGAGTAAGATCTAAACATGTTGAATGACCCAGTTAAATCAAATCTTAGAAAAGATGCATTGGATTAATCATTTTCATTCTGTCTGACCTTCTGCATGGTGAGTATGGGTGAGGGTCTTTTCTGTAGTTTAACTTCATTGTCATGATTGGAGGCACGTTTAAGCCAGGGCACGGGTGTGTACCCTGAAGATGTGTCTGCTCAGAATAGACAGGGGATGGATACACATGAAGGGGGATCTCAAGAGGATCCAGGGGGGAAAGCTCAAAGTTAACATGATGTCCTGCACTAGCTGAAGGCCAACAATGTTAATTGGTTCCTCAGCATCTTCTCATAGACTTATATGTTTTACTGTATGTGGGTGGAAGTTAGAGTTACAGGGGACTCTGGCTCCTTTGGATGGAACCATAGGAGGACCCTGCAGGGCAATTTGAATTGCCTTTACTAAGATCATTTCAGTCTGTGGAGCACTGGTTACAAAACCCCTTGCACTCCAGCTTTTTTATGAAAGATGGAATAACAGAACACAATGTGGTGCTTACGTTACTCGAAAATAATGTGTTTAAGCATTTGATTTAATTTTCGTAATAAACAGGAAAAACCAACATGACAGCTTTTAACCTGCAGTCTTGAGAACGTGCTATAAATGACACATTAGAAAACTTTTCCTAAATGAATGGGAATATAGAATAAGAAAATGTACAGATAGACAACACATTTTCTAACAGTTAACAAATAGCTATAGAACTATAATAAAGTAAATTTTTTTACATATGATACGAAGGAACCTAACAAATTTGCTCTCTTGGTTTCTGGAATCAAAGACCTCAAAGTAAACCATTCATGTAAGCTTGAAGGACTCTTTAGACCTGCCTTTAGCTTTCAGAGCTTCCTGCCAACTTAGTTCTTTAACCAGTGATTAAATTAAGCTTTCTTCAAGGCAGCCATAACATAATCAGAGTTACCAATGTCTTGGGTACAATGGTTCTTGGGAGATAGAATCTAGTTTAGGATTCAAAATCAATATGCATTAGAGCAACGCAAGGGGATAGTTTTGCATTTATTCCTAACCTTGGGAAGTTATTTAACAAAATCCTATTTTTTTCAGATTTTTTAAGTAAAAAAAGGCAGACCAAACTAGAACCCACTATTTGACCTTATTTATCATTGAAAAAACTCGATAAAATCAAAACCTCAAAAACATTTGTGAAACACTCAAACTTTTTGTGAAGTCGCTCAAAACCCCCAATTTTTTGAAGATATCTTAAAATTTGAAATGGGACCTTTGCCACTGACTTCTATGAGACCCTGACAGCTTGGGGATGGAGTATTTAAGGATTTGGACTTTTAGCAGCCTAAATCACAAACAAATCTTGGTTTTTTTCCACTAAAAGTTCTAAAAAAAACTGATTGTAACAGTAAAAAAAAAACTAAATTTTTTTGAGTTTTTGGCATTCAAACTTTAATAAATAACCCCCCTTGAATAAAGAATTAATTGACTTCCCTCCAAAAAAGACCTTTGGACAAGACCAGAGATAGTAGAAAATGCTTACATCAGAATCTTCACATGTGTGGCAATATGAATGAGATCTAGTGGAATTATCTTTTGCAAAAAGTTTTCCATAGCCCAGATGGACTAGTTTGAACTGTTGGATCCTGCAATTCTCAACTAATAACTCTACTGTAAAGGTTAAGCCAATCTCCATCTACATGTTGCTTCTACAGAACCTCAGCTTTGGACGTAACCCTTACTCATTTTAAGCTCTACCCCAGCTTCAGTGAGGCAACCTACTTCTAGTTCTGGATGCATAGCCACCTTCCTCCTGGTGTAATCCACAATAAAGTACTATAAACACTACCCCTTATTTTGTAGAATATGAGTGTTGGGTGACTGTAGTCACCTGCTCCAGCCTTTCACATGATACATGGGGGCATGTACGATATAGCATAGAGCTACAGATGCCACCTTTTCCCTGTTGAGACTGCATTGTACAGTCCACTACTGTGTAGAACAATATCCACCATACCACATAGTAAATCAGATGTAAGATGTTACTTTCAATTGACAGAGGGATCTGGGTATGGTAGCTATGCAACTCAGGATGGGTATTATAAAAAAAGATGTTCATATCACTCAAAGAAATCTTTGGAACTCCTGGGAAAGATTAGAGCCAAAATATCCCATTGATGGTCTGTATGTGGCCCATAGTTCTCCTGTTGGACAGCACCATTCAAACAAGGTATTACTTGGCTGGTCAAAAAAGGTTAGAGCAGCATCAGGTCTCAATGGAATCTAGAAGGAAGGCCCTAATCCAAAACATATTTTTTTGCCATGGTAAGAACATGTGAAAGTGTTTTCCGTTTCTTTTTAAATGAAATATATTGTATTTCATAGAGAACCTCTTGCTGGATTTCTGTTCATTCACCACTTTTCAGCTTAGTTCATGCTACTGAGAGTCAGCCTATGTGGTCATACACAGGGAGATCCGCTCATTTGGCAATGTCGCCAAACGAGCGGATCTCTCCCCAATATGCCACATTGAAGTGGGCGATATTGGGCTGATCCGATCGTGGGCCCTAGGGCCCAACGATCGGATCAGAATGGGGGCCATATGGGTGATCAGATGAATGAACAAGTGCGGCCGCAATCTGACGGGACTTTTTAACCAGATATCGATCAGGGACGACCCAGTCTGTCGGCAGCTTTTATCGACCCGTGTATGGGGGCCACCTGTGCTTGTGCAACTATCCAACCTCGCTTGATCAGCCTGTTCCTTGCTGTCAGATGGACCATTTTATCCAGCCATATCAACAGTGAAAATCCCTTATTATTATTATTATTATTATTAATGGTAGGGGAAAAAGAAGGCGTCAAACTATTGTGACATTTCATCTGTACAGTTTAGCCTCTGGCCTGCCATTGTCACTTACATTCAATAGGACATCAAAAATGGAATCCAATGGAAAGTCGAGAAGGCAGTAAGTGTTACAGTTATTTTGTTGGCTTCCAGGGATCAATGAGATTGATGAATATCACCTTAGTCATCTATTATGTAGCAGAGAAGCTGTAATAGACACATGATTACTTTATCTTTTAAAGACTATGGCCAATATGGAACAACCAGTGAAAGTGTAACAGATCTGAATAGGCCCAGCCATATGCTGGATTTACCCTTAAGGGGGCTACTAAGTAAAAGTGAACACACCTTTTACCCTTCTTCATTCTTCATTATACATCTTCCTTCAGCAGCCTCTCCTGAGATCTGTCAAGGTACCTGTAAAAAAAATATATCAAGGCACAAGGGGCAAAAAGTTGTGTTGGGTCCCACCTTCATGCTAATAAAGTATGGACACTAAACCTTAACCTTGGGACCTAGGCCCTTACATATTAACATACATTTTATATATTTATTTTCATTATAACCCCTTCTAGGTGCTCATTGAGCTTACTCATGTACAGTGGCTCACTGGACAACAAAAACAGGGTATTTAAAAAAATGTAAATTTCACCTTTTGCTTAAAGGGATACTGTCATGGGAAAAAAAATTTTTTCAAAATGAATCAGTTAATAGTGCTGCTCCAGCAGAATTCTGCACTGAAATCCATTTCTCAAAAGAGCAAACAGATTTTTTTATATTCAATTTTGAAATCTGACATGGGGCTAGACATTTTGTCAGTTTCCCAGCTGCCCCAAGTCATGTGACTTTTGCTCTGATAAACTTCAATCACTCTTTACTGCTGTACTGCAAGTTGGAGTGATATCACCCCCCTCCCTTTTTCCCCCCAGCAGCCAAACAAAAGATCAATGGGAAGGTAACCAGATAGCAGCTCCCTAACACAAGATAACAGCTGCCTGGTAGATCTAAGAACAACACTCAATAGTATAACCCATGTCCCACTGAGACACATTCAGTTACATTGAGAAGGAAAAACAGCAGCCTGCCAGAAAGCATTTCTCTCCTAAAGTGCAGGCACAAGTCACATGACCAGGGGCAGCTGGGAAATTGACAAAATGTCTAGCCCCATGTCAGATTTCAAAATTGAATATAAAAAAATCTGTTTGCTCTTTTGAGAAATGGATTTCAGTGCAGAATTCTGCTGGAGCAGCACTATTAACTGATTCATTTTGAAAAAATGTTTTTTTCCCATGACAGTATCCCTTTAAAACTGCCGGCCTACTGTGTGTTCCACCCCCATGATGAAGTTATGATATTAGAAGGGAAAGTGGAAATGGATCTCTGCACTTTGGGTAGACATAAATGGACAGTCAAGCCCTCAAACAGGTGTGGGGAATTTCCTTTTGATGCATTTATATCACCCTAAACCTCACTTTAACCTTGGGATTAGGATGTTTCCACCCGCCTGCTGTCTACCACACTAAATGATATGGGCTGTGGATTGTACATTCCCACCACCACTCCTTTGTAATCATCCTGACATGCTTTCACTTACCTTGATCAGTGTGTGTGAGGCAGGTAGGCGGCAACTTTTCCTTTATTATTTTTTCAACAATCCAGTCATCAAGTGGGTGCTCCATCTTTTCATACACCCACAATGGTGGGTGTAGGAAAAGAAATGAAATAGGGCGTTAAGTACCTCCACATCCAGAAAACTTTGCAGTTCATGATCCACTGTACCCAGGACAGGGATCTAAATACATATGGGTTTGCCCTCCTCAAAGCACCTTAAAGCTTTCAGGTACTTTTAAACCATGGAGTCACCACCACTCCTCACAGTCACAAGGAGTCTCCATGGTGGAGGCCCTCCTCCCACTTGCAGATATTTTTAAAATGCCAGAACTATCCATGTAAGAGCTCCAAATGGCCCAGGGATAAGACCTTCTTCTCTTAACAGGCCCATCCAGCACCCCTGTCTGCATTTGGGGCACTGACCAAAAAAGTCATATAGAGCCAATGACTCTCACTGAAGGGTCACCAACTACTGGTGAGAAAGGAACTACCAGGTAAATTCTAACCATGGAAGGAAAACAGCTCCCCACTGCTCCCACAACATT